>NW_025336114.1:2970894-2985095 GCF_004798865.1 Varanus komodoensis | reverse complement strand
CTGTGTTTGTAAATCTAATGAAAAAGCTATAATATTTGCTATGTTTAGTTTAAAAGTTATGATTTGGATGAAATGTATAGAAGTGCTATGTTCCAAAGAATAGGGTAAATCAGTTTTTCTTGTGGAAATACCTAAAAAGAGGAGAGTAGAGGTGTACAAGGAGGTGGAGAAACTCCCAAAGTTAAGTTAGAGCTGCTGACAGTCTGTGTTGTATGTTGTAAAAATGTAAGAAGAAACCTGTTGGATCAGACCAGTGTTCCATTTAGTTCAGTATCCTGTTTCCTGCCCTGGCAAATCAGTCGCCTTGGAGAGCACCATAAAAACCACTTGGTCCCCCTTTTCCCCTCTTCCTATTGACAGGATGTCATTAATCAGTTATATGTAGTGCTGGGAAACTTGCAGAAAGAGACAAGCAAAATTATCAGGGGTGTGAATAGATCTCCTATAAGGAATAGTTAAAATGTTTGGACCATTTAGCTTTTAAAAAGTTGAATGGAGAATGGTGGTAGAGATGCATAAAAGATGTGCATGGTGTGGAAAAAATAAAGGTGTGAAAGGTATTTTTCTCATAACGCTAGACCCTGATGTGGTCATTCAATGAAACTAAACCATAGAAGATTCAGGACACACAAACTGATGTACTCCTTTATACAGCACATAGTTGAACTATGGACTATAATGCTGCAAGAGGGAAGGATGGCTGCCAACTTGGATGGCTTTAAAAGAGGATCTTCATCCTCCATGAATAGGCACGGTGGCTCTCCATGATCCCTAGTACTAAAGAGTCTGAGTATGCCAGTTACTGGGGAACACGAGCAGTTAGCACATCCTGCTTGTGGGCTTTCCATGGACATCTTGTATGTAAGAATCAAAGCAGGTTGCTGGACTAGATAGGCCTTTGGCTTGATCCAACAGGGGTCTTAATGTTCTGATGTTCTGAGTAGTTGGTCTGGTTTCACCTGCGTTAATATAAACTGTATCTTCTCAGAATGCTCATTTCAGAGGGTTATTAATACATGCATATAGGGATAATTCAGAACAATCAACAACCAGGAGCCCCTTGCTGTTTGCTTGGTTCAGAATAATGATAGCTTTCATTACTGGGAGTTGTCAGTTTTCTTTACAACATAATGCAAACACAGCTGTTTTGTTCTAATTTGATGCCTTCGGTGCTCGCCTCCCACAGGATCTGTTCTACACCCTATTGGGAGAATGAAGAGAGTCTCTGCATACTTCTTACTATCAGTATGGTTTTGTTGGAAGAACAAAACACAGAAACATTTAAATGTTACAAATTTGCTTTGTTCACTAGATATGAATTCCCCTGATCTCTCCCTGTCTTCTGTACATAATTCTGCTTTAGAAACCTTTGATTATTTTTCAGTTTTTGAGCAGACAAGTGTCACACAATGTCTCCCCCAATTATCAGTAAGCACAGGTTCCATTTAAATCTTCCTTCTTTTTTTGAGGTGGAAAATGGAAGATGCCTTCATGGAGGAGTGCTGCATGAATTGGCACTTTACACAGACATGGCTTTTAAGCTGCTTGCTTATCATTAGCTCCTGGAATGTTAAAATTCTTTCAAAACATTTTAATGTGCAAATGTGGGAGTAAAAAACAACAACTCTGGTCTGTATAGGGAGCCTTGTAACTTCAAAAGGGAAAGAATGTAATAATCAGCCTGCTTTAAAGAATTCAGGTTTGGTTTTACTTTGTTTTGTTTTTTGTCTAAACCTTGCAAAGGTTCATCTGTACAGCTACAGCAAAAGTGATTAAGATGTAATTTCTTTTATCAGGCCTTGCACTGAGTTATTCTTTTCTCCAACATGAAAACACATGGGCACAATTGTGCCTGAATTATCAAGGAGCTACAAAGCGTTCCAGCTCTTTATATTATTATTATTATTATTATTATTATTATTATTATTATTACATTTCTATGCCGCCCCTTGCTGAAGCCTCGGGGCGGCTTACAACACAATAAGATACATTGAATACAATAGAACATAATAAATTACCACTAAATACAAAAATACAAAAAATACACTGAGATACAATAATATAAAATTAAAATTAACAGTATAAAATAAGTAAATAAAGAATATAGGAGGAGAAAAGAGAAGGAAGAAGAAGTTGCCCTGGCCAGATCATATATTTTTTATAAAGAAAGCCCAGCTTCTGATTTCTCCTATGTGACACCATATTTTCTACACAGTACTTGTCTTGTCTCTCTGTCCCTGTTACTCTGTCTCCCCCTCTCCCTTTCCCTCACTCACTCTCTGTAGGATATATTTCTATTGCTGCTTGAAAGTCAGAGAGTACCCCTTAGTTACGGAGCTGTGCAGAATTCCACAGAGAGGTTTTTCTAATGTCCTGGTTTTTCTAGGGGGTTGGAGTCATTTACTTGTGCTGTATTTTTGCTCTTACATTCAGGGAGTGTGATTTGTTCAACACAACAGTTTTCAGGCAGAATCATACAGAGATGTTTCAAGGACTTTAATGATTGTTTGGGAATATTCCCTTGCTTGAATTAATAACAAGTGCCACTGATCACAAGTTAATGCCTTTTCTACATCAGATATCAGTGCACATACACTGCACTTGCTTACTGCAGATGCTAATGAACACTGCCGGAAAAGTAGATTTGAACTGTGGTAATTGATAACTGGCCATGTACTGCATTACCAGCCTTTCTGCTCCACTACAATTACCTCCACTTGCCTGAGTTCTGGTGAATGTGAAAAGGCCAGGAAAAACCTCACTTTCACTCAGGTTGTTTTGCTTCATTTCCCCACTCTCTTGAGTCTCATGAAACCGACAAGGTCAATCTTAGACAAGTTTTGGTATGTGCAATTGCACTGGACAGCTAACACAAGCTTATTGTAGGGGTCGGGGAGCCATACTGGCTAAAGTGATCCCAACATTGCCAGTTTCATCTGAGGTGGGGTATGTTTGATGGCTGATACCCAGTTTATGCAAAAGAAGGAGAATTTGGTTAAGAAATTGATGCTAGTTAATAGTGCTCAGCTACCATTTGCATTAATCCATTCTTTCTTCTCTTTCAGAATTCTTTGAAGAAAAGATCATCACGTTCTCTTGGGAAGACAGACAAGAAGTCATCTGCCCAGGTGCATATTCAGTGCAACAGGTTTCCCACAAGTGCCTTAGCTTAAAGGCACACTGATAGTTACTGGGTCAGAAATCAAGTTGTTTAACCCAATACTTGATTGCTGCCCTCCCATTTTCTTAAACTCATCAAGGCAGGACTTGTAGTTTAGTGGTAGACCAACTTGCCTCGCTTGGAAAATGGCACAGGTTCAATCTCTGGCACTTTCTATAAAAAAAACTATTGTAGCCTCAAACCTGGAAACTGACTTTTGTTTCTGCATATAATAGAGGGCTAGATGGTCCAGAAGTCTGACAATGCTACACGGTAATTTCTGCTGTACATTCAGACTGGCAGTCATGTATCCTCCTTCCCCCAAGGAACACATTTTGGGAAATGGGTTTTCCACAAAAAGCTCATTGGAATGTAGTTTTCTGGACTAAATTTGTTTACCTATTGTAACCCTAACCTGGCATGGGGAACCTTACACACTACCCTGAACACTGCCTTCTTGGGCAGGAAAGCTATACCAGGAACTTTTTTTCAATATGTGTGCATACATGCACACATACAAATTCATTTATATCCTATATATTTCCCTCTTTTAAGGGATCCAGGACAGCTTACATAGTGATCCTCTCCATTTTATCTTCACAACAACCTTGTGTATCATGTTAGGCTGGCCTAAACTGATCTGTGAGTTTCATGGGTGAATAGAAATTAGAACCCAGATTTCCCAAATCCCACACCACTTTAACCACTACACCACATTGGGTCTCACATCATAAATACCTGGGAGGTGACGCCATCCTACAAATATGTGGGGTGAACGAAGCTTGGTTTGTGCTTTGTTTTGGTGGGCAAGCAGGACAGCGTGCTCTGCCTTACTTAGTGTAAGCTTACACGTCAGTTCTTGCCGTTCAAGCAGAGGTGTGTGCTGTAGTAATTAAATTGCTTGTTAGGAATAGGTTACAGTCCTGTATATTTTCATATGTCCCAGCATACCCACCCGCTTCAGCATATTTACCAGTTGTAACATGCCCTGCCAAATGAGTGTTTTTTGTTTCTTTCACTTGCTAACAAGTGGAAGGGGTATCATCTTCTATATGCTTTTAAGTACAGTTTGGTACATTGATGCAAAAGATCAAAGCTGATGTTGAAACCATACAGTAACAAAACTTTTGTTACTTGTGAAATTCCTCTTTTTATAAGAAACACTAATGTCCACATTTTAATCAAGTAGAGCAGGAGGCTGGCAAAATCTTTTAATGATGTGTGGGTTTAACTCTTGCATTGTGGAGGTTAAGTGCTCAGCAGCAAATTGGGTGACCCAACATCTGGAATGCAATATTCAAATTCCCTGCAACAATGCCAAAGGGTGGCATTAGAAGGAAGCAGTGAAGCAAAGGAAATAACTGGTGGCAGAGCAAAATCAGGGCTAGTGCAAATTCCAGTCTGTAGCATTTCATTGGCCATTTTTAAATTGAGTTTATGTTCCTCTCTTAAGTCAGCAGTGAAGCTAAAATTGGTGGTATGTTCTGCATTCAACTATTTGTTAGATCTATAGCTGGGGAATATATGTATAATTTTATTGAAGGTGCTAGCACCTTCCTGATTTTGACTGGTTAAATAGCTTTGTAGATAGGTTCATATTTTATGACCTTGGGAAGATGTCAACCCACTTGCTTATAGTGCAGAAGGTATTGGAGCAGTAGTAGCTTTATTGCAGTAACAAATAATCAGTGGGATGTGGTGGAACTAGGGATGGTCTCTCTGTGATATATGCTACAGTTTTATGTACCATAAATGATAAGAGGGTCATAAGCATTATCCTTCATCCCATGTATTGGGACCACAGTTGTCAACTCTGTGTGAGTATGTCTGTATATTTGTTTTAAATAATGCTCAATTACTAGTCAATCCAAGTGAAATGCTTTCCATATAGGAATGTTGTAGTATATGAAACAGTTGTGAAGATGCTCCATTTGGACAGTTACAAAAGTACTGTCTGAACATTTGAAGGGAGGAACTAATCAGGGCAGATCAGGAATGATCAGTGTTTTCCCTCCCTGTCACTTCTGTTATTGAAGAAAGAAAACAATTACGCACAGAGGAGTAGGAAAAAGGCTGTGCACTGATTTGAATTTGTTTTGTTTTGAATTCTGAATTGCCTCACACTTCCTGAGAATACTTGGCTTTCCTGCCCACCTCTTTTGGCATTTTGTATTGTAGTTTATGATTTCTTTGAAATTAAAATAACTGTACCAGGGTGTGAGAATCCTTGGTTGCTATTTGTGTGATAGGTAGTGCCAGGCTGAAGCTTTTGTGGTTGTTGTAGACAAGTAAAATATTATGACTCAGCCTGCAAATTAGATTTCCTCTTGGAGAGGTTTGGGATTTCTGTGCCCCAAATGTCAAGTTGTACCCTTTGACCAAAATTATTTTTTTCAATGCATAAAATTGAACTCAATTTAAATGCTTTGTGCAATATCCTGAACTGCATATTTTAAAGTGATCTTTTAAAAGATTTGTTTTTTAATCAGTGTGTACAGAAAGAGATGGAAGCCCAAACAAGTATATGGGAGACATAAGCTGTATATGTACTTGAAGTTAGAAGGGGGTTGTAGTCTCGCTTTGCAAAAGTGTCATCCCCTGACTACTGAGTTCCATTATATATCTTTATTACTGTCTTGTACACTACTTTGGGATAAATATTCATGTAAGGTGGTATAAAAACTTCTTAAACCGAATTGTAATAAGTAACAATTCATATTTTTGTGTATGTGTGTTCATGTTTGGATGCTTGGTCATATAATATGGTAGATTAAAGGAGACTTTAGGAAGGGTTGCCTGGGCAGTACTAGTTGCATGTCTCTCAACATGGTTTTGGTGGAGGCAAGGGTTCTTTCCCATCACATCATATTTTCTTCTGAGAGGAATCTCCAAAATGTCTCACTCGGGATTAAAGCACCAAGCTGGGAACAACATAAATGCCTGTGCCTATCTTCATATGTCTCCAATTTGAAGCCTTTTGGATTACTGAACCCTTGGAAGGATGCTGAAGATTACACCTCAGAAGTGTTCTAGATTATTCATTGTTTTGCTGAACAGAGCTTCCATTGAGCCCACTGTGAAGGCTGTACTCAGAAACCTGAAAGAGAGTGAATGTTCACATTTACTGTTTTCCCATCTATTTCAAGGGAGACCTTTCCTCTGCTCCTCTCTTGAATTTCTGATGGCAGTCTAGTTTAGTGAATTTTCGAAAGCATACTACAACAGTGTAGGGCATTTTGGCGAGTTAATAATAGCTGCATTTTTCAGCTATAGCTGATGCAATCTCAGGCGTGACAGTTGCAACTGAATGATCACACTGTACTGGACATCTGGAAAAGGAGGTCCTAAGTGCCTAGGAGAGAGTTTCTTTTCTGGGGAGGGATTTACCAGAGTTTTTTCTCCCGCACTCAGCTATGGAAACAGGAAATGAACTAAATTTATAACGGTCACTTTTTATGAGGTAATATTCCTTGAAAGGAGAAAAATTCAAATCCCTGAAGTTCCACAGGGACTTTGAACAAAAAATATCTACAAACTGTATAATATTTCTTAATGGATTTTGAGAAGAGGCAGTGATTGAATAATGTGTAACAGCAGAACTGAAATTTCTTCCTGCCTCTCTTTTTTGTAGGGAAACAAATAAATCCAGTGGTGAACAGTGTTTATGTAGACAGTGCTTTAGTCGTATTTCCTTGACTCAGTTTTGGAATGAGCCAGAAACATACTTCAAACTGTAAAGCCGACTTCCTCATTTCCCATCATGCCATGCGCTTTTTCAGAGACAACTTTTTTTTTCTCAGTTTCCGCTTGTGGCTTGCCTTGAGGTTAGTATATACTGATCAGAATTAACTTTCCTTTCTTTTGTGAGGTTTATTGAGGAACAGGTAATAGAATCACAACCACACTCTTTCAGAAGGCCAGCATGTCTGCCCTTTGAGTTGAAGCAGAATTTTACTTCCTTCAGCTACTCCACATCTGCTGTCCTTCATTCTAGATAATCTCAGAGCCAGCTCAAACATGCAGAACAAGCATATGAAAGTTTCCTTCCAGACTATACTGCTTTGCACTATAGTAGAGGGAGCTTTCCATTCTCTGTTAAAACAAAAAACCACCCTTTGTGCATACTTAAAACCAGTATGCCAGAAAGTAGGCTAAGTTCCCAACAACAGGAGATGGGTTGTTTAACCCTTGTGCAACTTATGTCACCTAGATTCACATGACCTGTCAAACAGTAACCAGGTGTTGTATATTCAAATTCCATCCAGCAAGTACCACAGCTCACATGACATAAATAAGCCACTGTAGGCTGTATCAAGCATGCAAACCAGGTAATTCTGTCTGTTATCTCCTCATGCACCATCCCTCATGGGCTTGTGTTTTGCAGGGGGTATTGTAGGGACCCAGAGTTTGGGGTCTGGGATTGAGTCATTTATCTTGAGATTCCTGTTGAGCATAGAGGGGCATACTTCTGAATGGATGCACATGTATATTTTAATGGATGTTTAATGTGAGTTAGGGCTAACAGGTGGTCTGTTTGAAAAGAGATTTTTTTTTCTCCCTTACTTTTGGACTTAGGGGACATTTTTAAAAATCTCTCTTTCTCTTCCCTTAATTACTGAGCTTTATGAAGGACTAAATGCTTAAAGAGTTGGAATATGTTAGGAGCCATATAAAAACCTTGTGTTCTGAAAACGCACTTCTGGTCCACTTCTGGTGTTTTTAATTCATAGACAAGACAAGCCTTCCAGGGACCTTTCCAAACAGCTCTTCTGCTTATTAATGCACAGTATAGAGTTTAAAAATGCAGTATGTGTCTCAGAGGGTTTAAGCAAGCTTGAGCAAGTGAGCAGTGCAGTGGACTAGGGATAAAGAGCTTCTGTTTCAAGATTTACCATTCTGTTTGTATTCTATGGAATATACCCCAAAGGGAAGATTTCCAGGAATGAAGAAGGGTGACCATTGCTCCTTTGAGGTCTAGGTGGAATCCTTCTGTGGCCTCTTGTGCTATGGAACACTGAAGGGGGTACCAGCTAGGGAGAAGGAACCAGTCTAGCTAATCGGTCCCTGACTACATTCCCCCCCCCCCCAACCAAAACTGTTTCAACCTCCTGGAAACCTGAATTGGAGTGCAATCAATCAAACATTGGGGTGGGGTGCCTAGAGAAGTTGCTCCATCTGAGACATTTCCAGAATTGCTAACTACCTGACATAAAGCACCTCAACCCCTGTACTCACAGTATAACCTTGGTGGGCAAGGACGGTGACATACCTGAATGAGTGGGATGGATTCTAGGCTAGTACAACTGTATGCTTGTGGGAGTCTCTTTGCACAGTCTAGAACCCTGGAACAGGTTACCAGTTATTTGAAGAGAGTCCTGCATGTTTATAACTGTACAGATATAGAATTCATGCCAACATTTAAATCATTGCACATTTGTTGTGGGTGAGGCCTATTGCTCTGTTCTTGCTGTAACTGTGCTCAAATGTTAACTTATCATGGTTGTGTTGTGAAAATAGCACTTCATTACTGGAATTCCCAGAATGGTGTTTTCTCTGGAATTTTCAAGTAAGCACCTGTACAAATCTTTCATCACTGGCACTTCCTTTGATGAACTGTTCAAAAAATACCAAGTTTAATTTTTCCAAGTTAGAGATTTATTCAGGAAGTCTGTGCTTTGCCTCTACCAGACTGTAGGGTTCTGGCTTTTTACTCAACATTTTCCCAAACAATCCACAAATTCCCTAGGCATTAAATTATTCTGTCATCCACTTATTTTTCTTCTTGGACAGTTTTCCTGAGAGACAATGGCAGCCTTGGCCTCTCCAGCTTAAATCCATATGAACTAACATTTTCCAGATGTGGAAGGGAAATCCCCTAACTCCTCCCTCCTCTGAGCTCAGGGTGAATAAAGGTAGATTCTAGCAGGTAATGGCTGGGTGAATAGTGCTGGGACACAACCTTTTTTCCTTGGAATGGCAGCTTTTATAGAACAAGAAGGTATTGCAACATGCAATAAATAGGACTTTCCAAGGTGCCTTGCGGGTTTGATCAGGAAAAGCTGGACTTTGGTTTGTGTGCAAGTGCATGTGTAATGACTGTTTTAGATATTTAATGTGCTCAGAGCTTTTTGGGCTGTAATATTTTGCACTGATTCTGCTTCATATTATCCCTGTTTGTGCATGCAGGTACCTTTCTCACATTGTTTTTCAAACTTGTATGTTTAGGAATAAGTAGAGCTTTATGAAGTTCCATTTCCAATGTTAATACTAGGTAGTAGTTGTTGTTTATTGATTTATTATTTATAGAGTCCCTAAAATCATATATTGGACAAATGGTCTACAAAGTACAAGATGCTTGTGTTTGTTACTTTTCTGTTTTAACCTATTTCTACTTAGTGGGTTTTAGCTATGCTGTTGCTACGATTTTTGTACCGTAAGAGCTAAATTGATAGGGCAGGATACATTTTCTTAAGTTATTTCACTATGCATAATTGTAATGGTACCTATCACAGCTCTTTGTAATTTGCTACATGTGGGAGAAAATGTGAGGTTCATCCACCTCATACGTTTTGGGATATGCTACAGATATAAGCATTGCCCTAGTATTGCATCTCTGAAATCAGTAATATAAGGAGACTCACATGATTATTTTAGATGTGGTAAAAGTGACATTACAGTACACTTTTATTCCAGAAGAAATTGATTTTATATAGTGTGTGTTAAACTTCCAACTGCTAAAGCAATGAGGAAGTGCAAAAATATTTGGGGAGCACTGAAATAAAGAGCTTAATAACTGGAAACAAATAGCTGGTAGTCCCCCCCCCCAGCTTTCTTGTGAGACTAGGATATAAATATAATAAATTGCATGGATGAAGCATATATACTGTGAGTCTTGTGCAACAAGAGAGATGGCAGTGACAGAGTAGAATAGCACAGAGTAGCTTGCCAAAAGTGTAGTTTTTGTAATGCTTGTACCATTTGCCTTTCTGAATCCTAGGAGGACAATGCAGATCTCAAGTGTCAATTGCATTTTGCCAAGGAGGAGTCTGCTCTCATGTGCAAAAAACTGACAAAATTAGCTAAAGAGAATGACAGTATGAAGGAGGAACTAACAAAATATCGGTCTTTGTATGGGGACCTGGAAAGCTCTCTTTCTATTGAGGAACTGGCTGACTCCCCTCATTCCAGAGAGGCAGAGCTGAAGGTCCACCTGAAGCTTGTTGAAGAAGAAGCCAACATCCTGAGCAGAAGGATAGTAGAACTTGAAGTTGAGAACCGAGGACTGAGGGCAGAGATGGATGACATGAAGGGGCAAGGTGACAAAGAACTCTTGGGGACAGACATCCAGTTTGCCTTTTCCATGACCAATTGTGGGGACTCTGGAGAGAGTGTAATAGAGCTCCGGCGACACTTGCAGTTTGTAGAGGAGGAGGCAGAGCTGCTGCGGCGCTCCCTGATGGAGCTAGAGGAGCAGAACAAGCTCCTCATGAATGAGCTCAACAAGTACAAGTCAGATCATGACCTGGACATCACTCTGTCTGAAGACAGCTGTTCTGTGATCAGTGAGACCTCCCAAGAAGAGCTGGCCACTGCCAAGGTCCAAATCAGTGAACTCAGTGGCAAGGTCAAGAAGCTGCAGTATGAGAACCGTGTGCTGCTCTCCAACTTGCAGCGCTGTGACCTTGCCTCTTGCCAGAGTAACCGACCCATGCTGGAGACAGATGCTGAGGCAGGTGACTCTGCTCAGTGTGTTCCAACATCGCTTTGGAGAGAGGTGCCTGTTGGGGGAGAGAATGATACCAAGGAAAGAGCACTTGGCAATGGTTTTAGCAAGTCTCATGAAAGCAGCAGCCCTAACAGGTTTCTCACGTCCAAGGACTTTGAGATCCTTCTTGACATCAGGGACCAGGCAGCACTGGTCAGCAAAGCCATCGATGTTCTGATCTCTGATGCCAATGGCTTTACCTCCAGCCTCAAACTCTTCATGGACAACGATTGTGCAGAACTGGTGCTGAGTGAGGCCATGGATAATGAGAGCACAACTGACTCTAAGCTAATCAATGCCATTTTGATGCGACTCGGTGTCCTCCAGCAGGAACTGAACACCTTCATGAGGAAGGTGGACTATATTGGAGGCAGCTTGAAAGACCAGAAGGACTCCTTGCCAAGCTCCAGCTCTCAGGATTCCACAAAAGAAGCTCTGAGAAAAGGGCATAACACTGAAATCCAGGTGAGGGTTTCCTTGAGTTCTTTGAGTGGCTCCCTTGCAGTGATTATTGCTTTATTTACCATGCTGTTTTCTCCTGCTTTAACAAGTCAGAACCTGACGCTGTTAATGTAACTTCCCTTTTCTGCCTCCTCAGAATGAAAAGACAAACTAACAACTGGCTCACTGCATGGAACTGAGGCCAATGACAAGATAGGACTCTGGTTTAACGGAGTGTGCATGGGTCAGGAGATGGATTGCCTAGAGAAGCATATGCCATGTAATGCTGACTGCTTAGAGTTGATTTATTAGCAAGAGGTGTTGTGGCAAGCAGATAAATGTTGCACACTTCCTCCCAGGAGGGGCTTACATTTGATGGATGGACTCATGCTTTTTTTTCAGAGTAGCAGGGCCAACATGTAATGACTTTTCCGGATCATTTTCTCATGTGGAAGGAGTTCTCCTGAAGTAGCCTACTGTCTCTCCCCCAGAATTGCCAAAGCTACTTAGGTAAGAAGAGATCCTAGCTTTGAAGCACTTTTCTAGACATGGTAACTTAGAAGATGTTCACGGTGGGGGTCATTTCAAACAAAGGGCTTCCCATGTGAACACACATTGATAAATGTCAGGTTAAACAGCTCACATATAAAACATGATTGGTCCAAAGTAAGATGGAGATAAGATGGTTAAATTATTGACCCCTATTGAATTCTCTCAAACAGGAGCAAATGAGCTTCAAAGTAGATATGATTCAGCATTAGGACACTGAGTAGATGAGGAGCTGTTTGATTTAAAATCTCTTGCAGTTTTTGTAAGCAGATCAGGGAAATGGTACTCTGGAAGAGCATTTTTACTCTGATGCCCTTCCTCCAGTATAAATCTCTCTCCTCTCCCTTTCTGTTTTTAGTTCCATTGGGATGGAAAAGAGACAAGAATGTATCTATCTCTGCCTTTTTCTGCCAGACTATCCAAATAGCAGCCAGGTGTGTGGGGATTTACACTGGGGAGAGAGCATGGGAGAAAACACTGCTGCTTCCCTAGAGCAACATATATGAATCTCATCTAGTTTGGCCCCGAAGCTATCTATCGTATTTTATTTGAAACATGAAGAGTGTCATTTTGATTTACACAAGGCAACATAACTACTAACACTTGATATCAGTGCAACAAGATGTGGTTTAACTTGAAACCATATATTTATCTGAGAGGAGCAGCAGCTGCTGCTGCTTTTGAATGCAGGCTGTTGGGCTGTCCTACAAATCCTGAAACATAACCCAGGAATGCCACTCACCTGGTAGAGATTTTTTCCAAATGGATTCAGCATATTTTTTATTTGTTACATATGCAAGGGATGAAGAATATTTATTCTTGCCAACTGAAAGGCTTGAACTGTGCTTCCTCCTAATGCTAGGATGCATATTTGAAAGCACTGGTTTTAAGAAGGCAGTTTCCAAGGACTGAAGAGACTAGGAAGCCCATTTTTAGCTTGACCTGGTGTGTTGTCTCAATTGCTTAGTTCAGCAAGTTGGGAGAATGGTTCTGTGGACCCTGTTGTAGGAAAGTGTTGTTTTTGTTTTGCTTTTTGCTGTATTGGAAGGCAATACAGCAATACCCCTTTTATAGAGGGGTCTGCTGGAAGGATGCTTGAAACTGCAGACAAAATTATGGGTCTGGTTACACATCCAGCCTCTCTGGCTTAATTCTTGTGCAACAAGTTGCCATTTTTAGATGAGGACATATTCACTTATCAGGAAAGATTGGTGGTGTTCTAATCTAGCATAAGACCTAAGAGAGGTCTTTACTTTGAAAAGCGGAATTCTGGGAAGTTGGCTGGGTTGCAGCCTCCTGAAGCACACTCTTTTTTTCAGAGTTCTATTTTTGTGCATGTGCTGGCCCCCTCCCTGCCCTAAAGTAGCCCCAATCCCACCCCAGGCACTGCATGGCACCATAACTGGTGTTTGCACATTTTTTCCCTCTTTCTCTTTTTCCCGTTCCCAAACAATCCAGCCCACGTGTCTGCTCATTTTGTGTCTCCTTTTGTTTTCCACTTTGTCTTCTGCCACGGTAGTGAAGCTCCTCCTCCTCTTCATCCTTTTTGTTGTCTTGTAGCTCTCTTTATTGTTCCTGAGACCCATTGTTTTGTTTGTTTGTTTTTTCTTTTCTGCTCTTTTGGTTTGTTCTCATTAACTTGCCCATGCATGCAGCAGTCTGACTTTAGGGAGGCCCCAGACTGGGACATCGGAGAGAGCAGGACCTCTGATCTGTACCACAGCAGCAGCAACACCACTGCCATCGATGTGGATCCAAACATGGAACTGGATCAGAGCTACAAGTCATATCAGCCAGAGGAAAAGGACTCTTATGTGTCTGAGGTATGCACCCATATTCCTAGAAGGAGAAAGGTAGACAGGCAGGCTAGGGGACACTGGGACAGTAATGGAGCTGAAGAAATACCAGTTCAGTGCATTTCAAAGGTTGAAAAGAATTATGTGGCCATTGTTCATAACATGGGTTTTTAGCAACATGAAAACATTGTGAGATCTAAATTACTGTGGGAAAATGGAAGTTTTACAACTGTCCTTGTTCAATGCATGTCCAGAGGAGGCAAGTATTACATTCACTGCCTGCTAGCTCAGAGGCTTCCTCAGTGTTTTGCAAATTACAAATACATTACAGAACTGCTTTGAAATTCAACTTTTTTGTATGCTTGTTGAGCTAGGGTAATGGGTATTAAATGTAAAGTATAATTTAAAGTTATAATATAAATGGATCCAACTCATAATAAAATAGGTCAACTTAATATTTCCTCACTCCTTGACACTTTCCAGACTTCTC
>NW_025336114.1:2841159-2970794 GCF_004798865.1 Varanus komodoensis | reverse complement strand
ATTCCTCATGAACAATTAAGGGGATTTTGAAGCTTGCATATTTTGGGTGGCCTTTTTGCTGGCTAATGCAGGTATTACATTTGTGTGGACTTCAGAATTTTTATTGCCAGTGATTACTTTTTTAAAAAATGCACATATCTTACACACATTGCTGGCCCCATGTTTTTGAGGATCCCCAGATAAGACCCCCACAATAGGCCCTCTCCCTCTGTGAGTCTTCCTTCTTACCAGCATTTTCACCAGCTGTTATGGCCCCTCATCCTCTCTTTCATAGAGCGAGTCAGAAGGGGCCTCCTGGGCCTCTTGCATCATTGCTTTCACTTGCCCATCTGACATGCAACGAGCCAGCAAGCAAGCAGGTAGTGGCATCTATTCCTCTTCACCACCACCATTGCCTTGGTCAGTGCAAGAGGCAGGTGAATAAGGAAGATGTAAAGCTGACGAGGAGGAACATATCCAAGGGACATTTTCCAGTGGGCCCCTGTGGGCTTTTAGGCCCTGGTCGATGCCCATCCGTTCCTGCCTTTGATGTACACTTATCTTTCTTTGTCCCACAGTTCATGATTGCGTTGGTGTAATGTGTAGCTGGCCCTGCTGTTAGTTCACTCCCTGCAATTCATTTGGTCTTTGTCACTTCCCATCCTTCCTCAGCTAAAGGAGGATCACCAGAAGGCCCTCCTAAGGCGAGAATTTGAGCTGCAGAGTTTGAATCTTCAGAGAAGGCTGGAGCAGAAGTTCTGGAGCCAGGAGAAGAACCTTTTGGTGCAGGAATCCCAACAATTCAAGCAGAACTTCTTGCTCCTTTTCATGAAGCTCAAGTGGTTTCTGAAGCACTGGAGGCAGGGGAAATTCCTACAGAATGAAAGCAATGATTTCTTGGAGGTATGGCAAATGTTACGCATGAGCTTCATTGGTAAACTGTTCAGGTATCCAACCGACATTAATTAAAGCAGAGAACTAGGGCCTGTGCCCTTGGGGAGGCATCTGTGGTTCTGTTAAGAGGTTTGACTGAGTTAAAACAGGAATAGGTGATACTGTGACTTCTTTCTTTGGGCTCTATCAAAGCATGCCAAAAATGGGGCCTGAATCAACCCAGACTTACCTGATTCCTCTCTCTAGTATGTGCACTCCTTGGAGGCAAGATCTGTTATCCATGCTTCAGAATGTAGATTACTTTTCTTAAAGTATAAAATGTTAGCAACTGAGGTGCACAGCAATTTCACGCACAGGGCTTAAATCAGCTTTGTTTTTTTTTATTCTTGCTGTAAATGCTAGGTTCCTCATGCATATGTGTAGTTTACATTCTGTTTTTCCTCCAGTGAATTATCCTACCACATGAAGAACATTCACATGGGGGGGATGGGCTAAGGGAGGCCTAATGCACTTTTGAGTGTTTATAGTGCTGTAAGATAAATAATTTGCAATGTATATGCAGAGAAAGCTCCATAATCTGTAAGCTGCCAAGTGCCCTAGAGTGGTACCCCCACCAGTTTCCTTAGCCTGTGAACCCCAGTTTAGCATGCATCAAACATGTCTTTTATTGCTAATTAGAAATTGATCAATTTGTTTACTTGGCAGATATATTCCTGTCAAACATCCATGCCTTCAAATGTGAGTAGAAGGGAGCCTTAGTCACACAGATGAATTAAATAGCTGCCTACCACCACCAGAGCAACAAATTATTCTCTCATTAAAATAGAATGCATGGTCTGTGGATAGTTGAGCACTTTCAGGCTCGGGAACAACGGCCTCTTTATAAGCCAGTCTGGTTCAGAATCCAAATGATGATTTTGTCTAGGCACAAATGTACTGAAAGGTGCCTGGAACAGAGATGCCAAAAAGAGGAAGATGATGAAAGGCGCTGCAAGGATGTGACACAGAAGCAAC
Organism: Varanus komodoensis; assembly: GCF_004798865.1. Taxonomy (NCBI): domain Eukaryota; kingdom Metazoa; phylum Chordata; class Lepidosauria; order Squamata; family Varanidae; genus Varanus; species Varanus komodoensis. The sequence continues at coordinate 2,968,907 of NW_025336114.1, read as the reverse complement.
TCTGTGAAAGAGCACAGTCCAGAGGGGCATTTTGTGTTACAGGATCTACTGTGACATCCACTGTGGCTATTGATTACCTCTGTCTGAAGGATCCAGTAGGCCAGAGGTGAACAAGGACTGCATTTTCTCAAGGATAATCTGTTGGGAGCCTCATGTTGGCAGAAGATGGACTGAAGCCAGCAGTAGGCAACGCCAGAGCTAAAAAGAGTGGGCCACCCCTTTTTATCTTCTTGCCACCCTTTCCCCTTCTTTCCCTCTTCCTTCCTGCCCAGTAAATTGCCAGGGAGGAGATAGATTGCGCTTGCCAGAAGTCTGAAATGGTTGCATAGAATGGGTTTTTGAAATTAGGCTGAAGATTGCATGAGATTAGCTTGAAGTTTGCAGGTTGCATAACGAAGCAGTATGTGAAGCATCATGTGATCGCAGCAACTGCAGGTCTCCACTCAGTCTTCACCCTGTACTGTGCCTTCCAGGTGAACAGCATGAAAGAACTGTACCTGCTGATTGAAGAGGAGGAGCTGAATCCCCAGCAGCAAGCTGATAACAAGTCATGTGCCAGAGATGCCTGGTCTCAGAACACGGTGAGATGTGATACTGGCAGGAAGACAATGGAAAGAGACTTGCATTTATGGAATTTATTTCCTTGGAGGTTCCCACCAGTGTTTCCCTAAAATATTCTCAGGTTCCGAATGTATGAACATAGATTTCACCTCGGAGGAGGAGTGGGAAGTGTCTGAACCAGGTGTGGGTGATAGGAAGCCAGATGATTCAGCTTTGCCTGGCATCCCAGTGTTTGGTGAACAGGGGAGAGGCATTGGAGACTGTAATCCTCCTCAAGTGGAAGATACAACCTTGACAGAGGCACCTGCTGGTCATCAAGGGACATTGTCCCTGGCAATGGGGGCAATAGAAGGAGGGCTTCTCAGGGGAAGGTATTTCAAGGATGTCTCCATGAGTCCACCATCAGCAAAAGAGAGCAGAACAGAAATGCTCAATCAGGTCTAGCCCAGGTTGAGAGGTTGGTTTCAGTGCTAGGACCAAGGATCATATATCAACCTGTAGAGGCAACTCCCGTGTATATAAACCTGGGGGGTTCCTCAGAATCTTTGCAGTGGGCAACTGATTGCCACCTGGTGGTGCTTCCAGCCACCTGTGGAAACATGAACATTTGGTCAGAATTTGAGTGGATACTGTGTAGGAGGTATTAAGTGCTGGACTTGAGGAATGTATGCTCTGAAAGGCACTGGAGGGTTCCTTAGTGCTGGAACTTGCATCTGGAGGTTGGTTCTGACATTCTTATTACTGGAGATCAGGACAGAAGAGCCCCAGCCTTTTTGCTGTGGAGGGACCATAGTTGTGGTTGTTGTTCCATTGCATTTCTATCCTGCCTCCTTTCCACTTGTAAGGAACGAAAGCAGCGTACATAGCTCCATTGTATCTTGACAACAGCCCTGTGAAATAGGTTAGGCTGAAAGTGAATGACTGGCTCAAAGTCACTCAGTTAGCTTCATGGCCAGTTGGTGACCAGAACTTGAATCTTCTGGGTCCCCTGTCCAACACTTTCACCACCACATTGGTTCTCAAAGATTTGGTTGTTTCTGCCTGGCTTAATACACACTTCAACTCTTTGCAAGTTGAAGATCACAGGTTCAGTCCCTGTCAGCCTCGAGTTGAAAGTAGAGGAAAACTGCTGCATGAAACCTGGGAGAGGTGCTGTCAGTCAAAGTAAACAGATGACACTGGGATAGGGAGATGAATTGCCTGACCTGGTGTCAGGCAGCTTCCCATGCCTGAATAATCTTTTCAGTTTCCACAGAGCACCAGGGAAGGCAAGGGCTCTACACCACCATTCCTTCCAGGGATCCTAGGTTGAAGGGACACAGTCGTTGTCCTACCCTGTATTGTGCATGCCACAGTGGTGGGAAGAAAGACAGCAGTAATTGATTTGCTTCCCCCAGGGGTCCTGGGAAGATAGACAGTGCCGCAGCCCTTTCTCTTTTCAAATAGCTTTGCAGAGCAAAAGAATTCCCCCCCCCCCCATTCTTCTGCAAAAGCATGTAATAATTGGCAGGTGTTGATATGGCCCATAGTCTGCAAGACATTCTATGCACCAGCCCAGTTTTTCTCATCCTGGTGCTCTCTAGATGTATTGACTGCCATCATTCCCAGCCAGCAACCATCCTGGAAAACACAAGGTTGAGGAAGACTGCATGAGCTTGTCTGCTTATTTTCTTCCATGGGCAGAATTGCAATCATTTGCACTCAGAGTTCTGAACCTGACATCCATGCTTCTCCTCTTGTCATCCATGCATTTTCTATAGCTGGTTGCAAATGAAAACATCCCAGAGTTGTAGTGGAGGCTGCTGACGTACAAACAGTACACATATTTTTCCATGTAAACAGTTCATTGAAGGAAGATCAATTGGTCTGAAAATGTGTTATAAATCTTCTAAAAGTAGGTAGTAGATAAAGCAAGTAAAAAAAATAGAAAAATACATATAATCTTATTGTATTCCAGATTATAACCTAGATTTGGATTTGCAAAATGTGCATTTTCTTAGCTGTGATGGGATCAGGAGAAGGGCAAAGATAGATTTTTTTGGGAGTTACTCCATATGGCTATACCTGGGATTTCAGGGGTGAACTCTGCACTTAGCAATTTTGCCTTGATTGGACTTGCTACAGCCCACAAAATGTTAAATGTTATTTAGAATTCCTGGCCAGAAAAGATGCTCTTCACCTATATTTTCAGGCTGTTAATTCAGCATCTGTTCTGTGGCACTCAGGTCATCTTCACTTGTGCATGCCAGGAAAACTCCAGAGACATAATTTCTGAGGCTGAATAGGGTGAGAACAACTATTTCTACAGTCCCTGAACTGGTTATCAGACTAAACTAATAGCCTAACAAACTAAAGCTTTTGGAAATGAAGTATAGTTCAAATCATATTTTTAAAAATTAGTTACCAAGCTAGTTTACCTTGTTTCATACCTCTGCTTCCTCTCTCCATTTCCCTTCTCATTACAACCTTGTGGGATTGGTTAGCCTGAGAGATGGTGGCTGGTTCAGTGTAACCCAGTAAACCTTAAGGCTGAGTAGGCATTTGAACATAGGGTACCCTGATCCTAGAGTAACATGAACCATTACATATACTTCTCCCTGCAATTAGTCCACTCTTTACTTTGCTGCTTCAGTTTCTTTTCTGAATCTAATAAGGATCTCAAAAGGTGGTGAAGACAATATCTGTATTGTCTAGAATAAGGCAGAGCCTGGTATGTTCATGTTAGTCATATTTCTGTTCATATTTTTTGCAGCCCAATGAGTATGTCAAGACCCTATCAGACATGAAGGTGATCTTGAAGGAGCTGTGCACAGAGCTCCGTGAAGAGAGGAGAGGCATGAATGAGCTGCAGCAACAGTTTGCCAAGGCCAAGGCTACATGGGAGGTGGAGAGGACTGAGCTCAAGTGTCTCATTGCTCAGGTTAGACACTAAAGAATTGCTTTTTACCATCTCCAATCACTGTATAAATTTGATCTTGCCTTAAAACAAGAAGCAGGTCATGTTCAGATATAATAACCAAATCACATGCATTGTCCACTTTCTGACACATACTTTTAAACATGGCCTCCAATTTTGCTTTGGAACTCAAATGCAAACCATAATTTGCCAGTTTGGGTATAAGAACAAACTGTGGCTTGTCTGATGAACAAACCAGGAAGGCAGTTGGGATTCAGAAGGGGAGGAAGGAGTCCCTCAGCCTGAGGACAGCATGGTTTGCCATTACATGTGAGGCAGCCTGTTTCATGAGGTCTTCTGTTGAGCTGTTCAATAACTTCCCAAGTTTTAGGGGCCTTCTGGGATATAGTACATGTTATCTTTTCATGGAATAGAATACCAAATCCAACTTGAGGGCGTGTTTATGACTTGATAAATTAAACAGGCATAAAACTTTCACCCATAAATTGGAATTGGCCTTGATTTACAGATATTTTTTCTGTAAAAAAATGCATCAGTCAGAAAATACATCAGTTACTTAGGAGGTCAGCTTTGAGCCATTTTCATACTCTGGTGTGTACCTAATGACATTGTTGGGAGACCAACTGGCTTCAAATCCACTCTTTTCCTTCTGTCTCGTACAAAGCATTTGTGATTTGTTGTCATTGCCCAGTACATCATCCCCTTCACCTTAATTAGTCTGCCCTGCTTGGTAGAAGTTGGAAATCTACAGTGCAATTATTATTGCCCTATTAGGGGATTATCCTGCGCTTGATTTGTGGGTTCTGAATTGTGAGGAAGATCTTAAGTCTCTGGAACAGGCACTTCTTTTCATTGATTTCCCAAAAGTAGGGAGAAGAGTTGTGGCATGGACATGACAGCAGGGTAAGAGCAGGGGCACAGCTTCCTTTTTGTGATTATATGGAGGAAAATGTCCACATATGATGTCATATGTTGCTTGTATTGCAAGGTAAAAGGCTGAGAGACTATGGAGCAACAGCCTCGCTGTTTCTCTTGCAATCTGTAATGTAGCCCTTGTGCCTAGGCCATAGAGATGGTGCACATAAATAAATAAGATTCTCCGGAAAAGGTTAAGGTTCTTCTTTTTAATGTTAATATTTCTTTATTTCCACCACATACCACATGCTCAGCAAGAGAAGCCTCTTGCCAACCAGCATCGGATTGGGTTTAATGTAATTCGTCACTCAACCTTGGAGTGTGGTTTTGTGAAAAATGCAATAAAACACCAGTCTCTTCCCTGCAGCTGTGTGGGAGCCCACTCTTGAAATGGCCAAGTGACAGCATCGCTACTAACAAAGAGCTCCTTTTGGAGGAGGCTGCAAGGCAAAGGCTTTCCTTTCATGTATTCTAATTCTCTTTCTTAATAGATGCTTTGTACACATCTGGGGAAGCCCCCAAATGTGTACAAAGAAGTGGGTGCAAGCTTGCATGTTACATAATGTTGATTAGAAAGACATGCTCTGGATATGAATCAGTGCATGAGGAATGATTCCTTTGTAGATTATAGCATTTGTAGGCTGCTTCTGTACCTGTAAGGATATCTGTGTGTTCATGTGCAGCACTGCAACTTGAAGGCATCCCTTGTTAATTCAGTAGTCTTGTTTCAAATGGGATACTGTGGCAACATCTGGGAGTGCCATGTTCCTAAGGTGGTTTGGTGATTATTTCTGACTGTTTTGTAAACGTTCATGAAAAAACAGTGCTCGTAGGCTCTTAGAACTGCTTTCCATACCCCTCCTAACTATTGGGGTCCAGCCAGCTGTCATTATGAATAAGTGAGCGAGACAGGGTAACTCCTTTTTTATGCTTGCCCTTCCCTGATTGTTGTTAAACTTGCATGCTTTCATCATTCTTGCACTTTTCTGTCCATTGGCTGGATAACTTTTCCTTTTCAAACAGTAAAGAGGTGTTTTAATTCTGTGGTTGTATGATAGCATCCAAGAACATATGTTGTCTTAATAAACATATGTGTTGGGCTTGAAGAAGGGGAAGTGAGAAGACTGTGTCTGCATCCTGACTGGTTTGTGACTAAAATGAACAGTAACATCATTACCCACTTGAGGTGCTGAATCATCCTTTTATTTTTCTTGCCCAAAAATAGTTCACAAAGATACAAATCCACATCCTGCTGTGCAAATTGCACTTTTGGTTTTGCACCCAAATCTACACAATGCTGCAGGCAAGGACTTGCTAATAACTTCATAACAGCAATGTCATTTGTTATTAACCACCTAGGGAACTTTGGGCTGATGTGTGGAGTAGAAATACAATAAATAAATATTTGGGTGTTTCCTGCACACTGTATTATTCCAGCATCTTTGTAGCACAATGCAAGAGTGATTCCAAGGTTTCTTGCTGCAAGAAGTTTAAAAAAACATTTAATTTAAAAACAAAAACACTCCTGTGGTTGGGCTCCCCATCTATCTAGATCTTAGGAAAAAAGGAGCGTGTGAGTTGTGTCTTGAAACAGCGTGCAGGATTTCTCAGGACGCTGGACCAAGGAGTTCTGCTCATGCTGCTGCTGTTGATCTCTGTACTGCACAACAACTCAAGCTCTCTGAGCAGTTTACAACAATAGATCAGCTGAACCAACTCTGGATAAACTTTTGTAAAGATAAAAATAACCAGAGTGTGGTGATAGTTACCCAGCAGGCTTTGAGACACACGGAAGGCTATCTAATACTGAGTCAGAGGCCATGGGTCCATCTAGCCCAGCATCATCTGTACTGGGACAGGCAGGAGTTGTTCAGGGTTTCAGTTTCAGGGTTTCCTAGCCCTATTTGGAAAAGCTGGGGATTAACCAAAGACCCTCTTAATGCAAGGTATGTACACAACCATTTTGCCATACCCTCTCCAAGCTCAAGTTTGAGATCCCCTTTCCTTTAAACAACCCTCCAGCTTTACTTTGGAGCCCTACTTATAAGAATAAGTCTCTGGAGTAAAGTAGCCAAGGGTAGTTAGAGACTGTGGAGTGAAGGATAAAGTGTAAATGGAGAGAGTGTTCTGTTTAGGCAGAATGTGGATTGAGCAAGTGGATTGTTGAGGTTAACACAAAAAGGTGCGGGATAGAAGGACCCCAATAGAGGCATATGGCCTTTCCCTTCCTTCAGCAAATAACATAGTGATGTTATTTGATTGTATTGCTCTGTGACTCACCTTATATAATGGCAGAAGGATGGTGCATTTTCTGTGCCAGCTTCAACACCTGAAAAAGCCATCCAATTACAAAGCACATGTACTGTGTAACAGGAAGTACTCTTCCCTTTTGCTTTCTTAGAAGATGCTCAGGAAACAATTTGGTTGCTGGTAAAAAACAGCTTCAGATCCTTTATTCACTATACATGTCAGTGCCTCTGTAGGGGACTACAGAATATGGAATAAATGTTTTAAGGTACAATCCTATGCTTGTTTAGGCAGATAACAATCCTTCTATTCCTAGTTCTTCTATTCCCAGCATCCCCTAACCAGAAGGAATGTTGGACACTGTAGGACCATTTTTGGTCTAAACATGATGGGATTGCATCTTTAGCCACTGATATGCATGGAGAGCCTGCACACAGATAGCCAAAACACTCTTTTGTCATGGACACACACACACACCTGCCTCCCTCTACATCTATCATCTCTATATATCTGGCTTTCAATTTTAAAACTAGGCAGCTAGCACTAATAGGTAAAAGGAAATTTTAACATGCACAAAATAACCATTTAACAAAAGGCAAAAGTAAAAGCATAATGACAGCATGATCATGATGATGATACCATATCCATAAAACATACTAAAAACAAGTGTAACAGCACTGTATAAAATGATCTAATTTAAAGAAAAGTAACAATGTCGTCTAGTACCAAAAGATTAAAATTATTAAATGTCTTAACCAAGGGTACCCACCCTACACACAAACACATTGCTATCCACCTTGCCTCAGGGGATGAATGGCACTTGGAAGATCTGAAGACACTTACGATAGTCTTGTGATGGGCGTTCTCAAAAATACTGATAGTTCAGAGTGAGGTGGAGCTTATTTTGCTTCTTGTCTTCAGTACTCCAGTGCAACCATTCCCACTTTTAGTTCCCTTTCAGAGCACACTTGCAGGTTTCATCAAGGTGATGCCTCAGCCCAATAATGATTACACCTCTTACTAGTTGTGCAAAGGCTATTCCATTGTCTCAGTAAAATCAAATAGTATCTGCTCTGTGGGCTTTCTGAAAGAGAAGTGCATTCTCATGGCCCACTTTGCATTCCCTTATCAATTGCTCTTGCCTATAAATTGTAGCCAGGCAAGTGTTCAAGACTGTATGAAGTATGTGGGTACAGCTCTTGAATTGTTGGTATTTTGTCTGGATTACTGGCATCATCAGAATCTTAATGGCAGCAATTGAAGCTGGCTACATTAATGCATTTTATTGATTGCTCCCCCTCCCCCCACACCTATTTGACTCAGCTGTAAGGAAGATTTGAGCATTATGTGTATCACGCCCAGGTAGCTAGGGAAATACATTGGTCAGGAGGCAATTAATAGACGCTTTGTCCTTGCTCAGGGTTGTGGGAATCAGTATTGATTTGTTCAAAAGAAACTGTCAGGGTCCATAACTGGGCAGCCAGAGACAAGAGCAACAGAGGCACCAAGACCAGGTCAACAGAACTTCAGGAAAGTCAAATTCCAAAAGCAGAGTTGAATGGAAAGTCCAAATCCTAGTCATAGTCATATACTGTAAGCCATCCAGAGATGACAGTGATGGATGGCCTGTAACTCTCCTAAATAAATAAATACAGGCCAAGGTTAGGAACCAGAAGCATGCATGAGGGCAGAACAAGGATGTGGTCAGAAACAATCCAAGGATCAAGAACCAGGAAGACAAAAGGTGCAGGTATCTTGGACAGGATAACAGGGTGGGATACATGGCAAGACGCAGGAGACAACAGGAACCAGATGAAGCAAGGATCGGGCAAGGTACTGGAGCTGAACCACAGCTAGCAGAGAAACCTGCATTGCTGAGGCAACATGACAAGCCAGGATAAATGGTGAAGCAGCATACAGGTCAGGTGAGAGGCAGACGCAACAGCAAGGCAGCATGGAAAGGCCGGAAACACAGCAGGAACACTGAGGCACAGTATAGACCAGAGGTCCTCAAACTTTTTCAGTAGGGGGCCAGTTGAAAGATGGTGGCTATACGTGTGGGCCGGTGGGGGGTGGGCGCTGGGTGTGTGGGCTGGTGAGGAGGCATCGGGTGCACGCAAGGTGGCATTTGGTGTGTGCGGTGGCAGCTCGCTTGCTCAGAGATCTCCCAGCAAGTTCAAAACCATCTCCCAGTGAGCAAGCCACTACCTCTAGCCCACTCTGCAAGGCAGTGGTGAGCATGCGGGGGGGGGGGGGGCGGTGGCGGCTTGCTCCCTCAGAGATGGTTTTGAACTCACTTGGAGATCTCCCAACAAGTCCAAAACCATCTCCGAGCGAGCAAGCCACCGCCTCCAGCCCATGTGGCGAGCATGCATGCAGGCAGTGGGCGGCAGCGCAGGTGGATGAATGGGAATAACAATAAGTCCCTCTAAATCTCTTTTTCTGTGCATGTTATTGTCTGGTTGCATCTCCCTTATGTGAGTATGTGCTACCTTTTGTTTTCCTTGATTGGCAAGACTTCCATTTTCTGAAGGTGGTTTCTTTTCTCAAATAGCTTCTTTGACACTGCTAATTAACAATACTGGTGACATTGGTGCTTCCTTTATTAAACTGTATTGTACATTCTCTGCATAATGCCACTCTCATTGAAGGTACTAGTGAGTCTTTCATTAGCAAGCTTCTTGGACATTATATCATTAATACAAGCTGATTGCTCGCATGAACCAATACTTATAGATATATCAGATTTATTCACAGCTTATCTAAGTACCACACTTGCCAAAGAAATATTATAAGTGAGGAATGTCATACCCAGGAGAAAACGCATAGGAACTTTGGGAGTGCTATATGGAAAAGTTATCCTAACCTAACAAATCTGATCCCCTTCTTCCACAAGTTGGCCTGTATGTTGTAAATGCAGGATAGATTCGGCTTTTGGGAGATTTCTGCTTTTAATGCACATACGGTACATTGAAATAGTTCAGGGATGGGTTGTAGGAGTAATTTTTCCAAGCGTATAGAATCCACGGCTCTTCCCCTCCAGTTAGCAAATTTGGCTGTCCCCACAGATGGTCAAGATTGCTAATGGGCTATTGGTTCACATAGAAGCTATCAGGAACAAATTCACTGTTCCCAAGCAGTTGATGCCTGTACTGAGAAAATGGATATTGATTCTTCCAGAAGAATTAACTAGGACATTTCCAGATACCACTAATGTAATCAAGAATTCTTTATTTCTTTTTTCCCTGCATTTTAGTGATACGGACCATTTCATGCTGCAGTGGCATTTAATGGTATACACTGTGAACGGGGCTTGGGATGTATGCAGCAGGCTCTCCATGATAAGTATGTCACTGTCTCAGGCAAAATTGTTCCCCAGGAATGTAGGAGGTACTGTTTTGATGAGTTCTTAGTAGACGTGGTAGTGCCTTACTTAAGTGATCACTCCAAGGGGTACTGCTTTGTCCACCTGTGAAAAAAGGCCTACATCTCCATTATCAAGTAGTAACCCACTTGCTGGTACTTTGCCCTGGAGATGCCATTATTCGACCTTTCCTGGATTCCCCCAGATGCCTATTATCTGTTTGCTCACCCAGAATGGCATCTTTACTGAACTGCTGTTATGCATAAATGCAGCAAACATGTCCAATTATTATCTGATTAGAATAATCATTTCCTCTTCAGCTGTCTGAGCTGTCGGGTGCCAAGTGGGCCTGGGAATTGGGGCTTCCAAAAATAGCTCACTGTTCTTGAGAGTTTCTGCGGGAGGGCAGTGCTGCAGAATTATAGAGGCCTCTATTTAACTCCTTCTTTGCACCTCTTTGCAGTTGTATAGGAAGAAAAGACTCTGGGTGGTTCTTTACTTTTAAATGGTCTGCTGGTTGCCCAATGTAACATACACAGAGCAATGAGCAAGCCATGCTCTTTAATGCAGTCACCTCAAGGATTCGCCTTGCTCTTAATACTAATCTCCTCAAACAGCAAATTATACAACAGGCTTCCTTGGCATCAGCCTGTAGTTAGTTATCTCCTAGATATTCCTAAGCAGTTTGGACAGAAGCTGTCAACCCATCATATGCAGGGAAGGACAGTTGGAGCTTTGCTGACTTCTGGGTGACTGTACCTCTGTTCTTCTGTTTGTAAGCTGATTATAAGAGCTCACTTAGTGAGCATCCTGATTTTAGGTTCTTTCCCTAAAAGGACTTGATTACACTGTTGAATATACCTGTCCTGTGGGTCAGCATCTGCTTTGGAAGTCCTTGATCTCATCTTGTAGTTCAGTCTCTTACAGGAGATAGATAGCACTTCACCCTCTTGAAAAGGCAGCTTCTGGGGAAACTTGGGCTTTTAGAAGCATCTCCACCTATTCAGATTCCCAGCTGAATGCTCTTGACACTAGCAGTGTTGCACTGATGTCAGTAGTTTTTGCTGGCATGTTCTTTTAAGGATTGTGGGATTGTGGTAAGTTGCTCTGTTGTTCCAGGTGCTGCACTGAAGATAACAAAAATTATTTCAGATTCTATTTTTTGTATCACTCTTTTTCACCTGTGAAATACTTACCATGATGGAATGAAGCTTTTTTATGCTACATTTAATATAATTCAGAAGCAAGAGTACTCTTTGCAACATTTTATCATGGAGAGGTGATTTAGGTGAAGGAGTGTGGTAATCATCCACAGGGACACTGTTTATACTGATAAACAGTGAATAGGCCTGCTTGGAGGAACTCCAGGATGTCTGGTGTACCCAGAACCAAACGGTCACTGCTAACCCCCTATTGGGCATCCAGGATAGGGAACAGGAAACCATGACTAGGGTTGGTTGGACTTGGGGCCTGGGTGCGTGGTGGGGGACTGCATTTTGTGGGGAGAGAGGCCATCTTGCAGCCTATTTCTGTGGCTGGAGTCTCCTGCCTAATGCCTGGGTCTAGATCTGTGACCATGCAGAGAGGTAGATTCACCTAGTCTTGTGGGGCTGTGAAGCTGTCTTCCTTGATACTGTACCCAAGCAGTGCTTGATATCTGGTGGCAGCAGCTCAAAAGTGCTAGGCCGACGCGCATGTGCTGCAGCAGGCAAAGTGCCTGGACTGGGCCTTATTTATTTGTTTGTTTATTTGACTTTTATCCTGCTCCATTATCCATAAGGGCCATGGTATGTGGCCTGCGCTGATATATGTGTGTAGCCTCAGGTTCAGTAATGGGCAGTAAAGTTCACAGCCACCGTTTCTCTTGTCCCACCTAGGGTGCCCAGAGCTTTTGAATTCAGCGGATTGTGAACATCAAGAGCATAACCCATGTGTCTGTGTTCATATAAAGAAAGGAGGGCACACCACCCTTGAGCACTTCCTTCTGCCCCTCCAACAGCAATTAAACTGTCATATTTAAAATGAATGTTTCATAATTTCTGTCTAGTTTGGACTGGGTTGCAATTAGTGTATTCTGGAAGCTATTTCCTTAACATACCTTTGAACCTCATCTATTACTGGAGCTATTCTTATGAGCAATTCTCCATTACCTTATTGTTCCCAGATAGCTAGTCACAGCATCTGCTATACTTCTCTCTCCCTTTCAAAGAGAATACTTTTCTTTAAATTGCCCCCTTTTTGGTGTTGCAGTATGGGTTTGAACACCTTCAAACATACAGGTAACAGCTAAAAGAACCTTCACATTGGATTTTGAGCTCACACTTAGCATTGAGTCCTGCTAGATATGGGCAGTTATTTGAAGTAGGATTGTTACGAGCAACTCTGTTTAAATTAGAGTAGCCCAATTTAAAGTGGGTGTACTTTGAGCTTGCCCTAACTGAGACCACTGTTTTCACTGTTCCTCAATCTTTGCAGCCAGTTGACAGCTCTGTGAATCCAGGGAGAAGCCATACAGCGCTGGCACAGTTAAAACTGGAGATCTTGGGACTTGCCAGTCACATGGTCCCTAGTTGCATGGAACTGTCAAATACTGCAACTGGGGTCTGTGTGATTTGCCAGATGCAAATAGTGGCTCCATGCAGTTTCTCCTGCACTGCATAGAGTTCTCTGCTCTGCTCTTTGGCCCCCCATTGCCCACCACCTCTTTCCCAAGGTAAAAAAAGTCTTTGTTCTTGGGGAAGGTCCAGGAATTGGCAAGGTGAATGGGGGTGTTTAAGTGGCAAAGAGTAACTGGACTACTTTCACATTCAAACCAAACACTTAAAAATGCCCATTTAGCAGCTCAATTGATTTTCAGGCTGATTAAGTAGTAGTAATAGTAGTAGTAGTTGTTATTATCTACTCCAGCCTGATTTATTCCACATGCAAAATAACCAAGGTTTTAATGACTTAGATTTATTTTGACTCTTGACAAAACTGCCTGTTTGAATTGCTGCTTTGGGAAAGAGTTTGAAATGCTCCATCTCACTAGTGATTAATTAGTAATTCCCCACTGTGAAGACACAGAGTCTCTCAGTTTATCTGCTGGTCTGAATATAAATTGGGACTGCATGTCTTTCTGTCTGTCTTTATTTTATATATTTTTGTCTACCTTTCAGTGCGGCAACGCTGTCAAAGTAGTGTACAACAACAAAACTCACAAACTAAAAAACCTGATATGATGATGATAACAGTTCAAAGCAGCAAAGCATTAAACATACTAAAAGACAACAAACACCAGCCTAAAAACAAAACCTACCTTATGCAAATACAGGCAGTTTGATAAAACATAAGCAGAGGAAGGCAAGAGCAAAGTAGGAGATTTTCAGGTTTTCCTAAAGCCTGCAGTGGGTTGACCTGGGAAATGTCCACTGGCAACTGTGGAGCCACTTTGAAAAAGGCCCTCTCGCAGGTAGTCACCCACCTATCTGCCCTTGTAGGTGGACAAATGAAAAGAGCCTTTCTTACAGATCTTAATGTGCATGCAGACTTATACATGATGGCAGTTTTTCAAGTAATTTGGTGCCAAACTGTGTAAGGCTTTATTGTTAACAATCAAAACTAGCACTTCAAACTGGGCTCAGAAAGACTGTGATAAGCAGTGGTGCTGTAGGTCCCTCTTCTCTCCCCCAACCCCTGACACCATTTCTCTTTTGGTCCTCACAGCTGGAATCTAAGGCTGGGAAAGGTCTGTCAGAGCGCGCTCTCTCTGACTGGAAAATGGCTCTAAAGAGAGAGCGGGAAGAGCACCAGCACCTCCTGGCTGAGTCATACAGTGCTGTCATGGACCTCACCAAGCAATTGCAGATCAGCGAAAAAAACTGGGACCAGGAAAAGCTGGAGCTCCTGGACCATTTCAAGGATGAGCAGCAGCAGGCAGAGCAACAAGTGAGGGAGCTGCAAAACAAAATTAACCAGGTGGGAGTGGAGGGTACATCTTGCATGTGAGACACAACTTACCCCACAACTCAGTTCTGTGTATTACAACAAGAGGTGAATGCACATGCTTTAACCAGATTTTTTATAGAGTTTCCTGCTGCCGTTGTTGCCACATGAATGCAAGCCCAGGTACAGAACCAGGGAGTTGTAGCTGGTAGGACATTGTTAGACTGGCGAGTTCTGGATTTAAATCCTTGTGTAGCCATGAGGTTTATTGGATGACTTTTGCCTAACTCCTTCAAAGGATCATTGTGAGGAGAGGAACCATGTATGCCACTTTATCCCCCTTATAATAAAAATATAATAAAGATGCCATCAGCAACAACAAATGATAAATGATGGCATGGAGTGAGGCATGCCTATCCCCTAGACTGGCCTTCCCCAATCTTTTGCCTTGTGCCTTCCAGGACTACAACAACTAGAATTCCTAGTCAGTGGCTCTGCTGAATGGAAATTCTGGGAGTTGCGGTCCAAATGCCTCTGAGGGCCACCAAGTTGGGGAAGGCTGCCCTAGACCTGTAGACTTGTTTCCATTAATACGTGCATGTGTAAATCCATACAATACTCTATGTGTAAGGAGGCTATGGCGTTCTGCTGCATATCCCCCTGCCAGCAACGTGTGCTGGTCATGTGCTTCACTGGATTCACTTTCAGAGACCATGTGAATGGGGTGTTATGCATGGGGTGCTATGTATGTTCATAGAGCTTCCCGATGCAGAAAGAGATGCTGGGTCCTGTCACAGGGAGATGTATGCATATGTGGCTGTATTGCATTTAGAGCACCTAAAAGAGCTGCTAAAGGCACATGTGGAAGGAGGAGGGTTAGACAACACAATCCTGTAACTCCATTCACACATTATTTCAGTTCATGAAGGGGGTTAAGTCAAACCTGCTAGTTAAATATAGGCATGGATGCTGGTCCAAAAAGCCTGAGCAGAAAAGGTGGATCACTGCGGTTTGTTAAGCAAATTGAAAAACAAAAGGTATGCTACAGAGGAAGGGGAGCACCCCCTCCTGTCAGATAATGGCAGTCCCCTAAATATGTGAATTGGTTTTTCCAAGGAAAATTGGAGTACACTGCAGAACCTTGATACTCGAGAATTCTTTTTTATTTATGAAAATTCATTGCCTTCTAAAAGAAGGAACTCTCACCCCAAACCTCATAGAAGTAGAGGGTATTCTTTAGCCTAAATCTGAGCCATCAAAATAAACATGATATGCTTCATCTCGGCAACTGCATCATATATATGTTGCTCAGAATCATCAGTGGTCAAGTTGGAACCTCTATCTCTCAGTAGCATGCTGAACTTTGCCAGCAGTTAATATTCCACTGACACAGCCTCAGCTTGACCCCTCTCACAATGGATCCTAAGCGGGACATCTGCCCTGAAGCTCCAATTTTTGTATTAAAGATTGATTTTTAGAACAGTTTATCTGCTAGAAAAGTGTGGGTCTTGCAAGGGGCAACCAATATTTCCTAGTATTTCCATGTCAGTGGGAGGCCCCTGCAGGCTCTCAACCTTGTGGTCCGCTCATTGGAAACAGAAATAAGGTTACCATCCTCAGCAATAATTTTCTGATGAGAAATTGTTTCCTATGTACAAGCTGAGCACTTGAATTACTCTCTTCTGTATACTGTTTTACAGCTGCAGAAGGGAGCTGACCGATGGGCTCTAAAGAACTCAGAAATGGAGAAGCATGGCAGTAGCTGGAAAGAGGTATGCAAGACAGAAATTGCCTGGGTCAAAGTATATTGATATTGGTCATGATTGCTTTGAGCGCTGAGGCAGGAATGGAATTGGAACATCCTGTGTGTATAACTATACAAGTTTTTTGCCGTTTAACTGCACACAAAGTGAAGCCTTAGATTCACATGGACAGCTGACATCACTATCCCTTTACCTGAATTCCTTTAGGCTGCCCTAATGATGTGAGGCACAGTTGATAATAAAGGCATCTCTGGTGTTGTTTCAGACTCTTAATGAGAAAATCACTGACAAAGAAACTGTTTCTGAAATGGACATCAAAGGAAGTAATTTGAAAAGGTGAGGTGCATGCTGATCTTCTTGCAAAGCTTCATGGACCATGCTTTGCTCCTTTCTTCAGTTCCTCAAAAAAGCCAGCTTGCTCTTTTCCCCACACCTATACTTCATTTGTAAAGAAGAGAAGCAGACTCTGGCTATGGGATTCAGCAGTAGTGGCTTCTTATATGCACAGAAGAAGTAGTTATCTGACATCATGGAGAATTTGCCCTACTCAGCTCAGCTTTGCAACTGGCTGCAAAATGTGGGATGGTGGATCATCCCCGCCAGGCCAAGCCGCATGGCTTACCAGTCCTCAAACCACTGTCTCCCATGAGTGTAGATGTCTCAGTGTGAGCTATTCCATCTTCTAAATAGACTTTTTTCATGGTAAGAGGAAGGATGATAAAGGCAGTGTGAAGACATGGGTGGGTTACAAATGAAAGATACCATCTAGACACCCAGCCCCAGTGAAATTTTGTGTGTGGGCTAGATCAACTACATAATAAAAGACACACCTGGAAGCACCCTTGGTGTTTTTCAGTAGCAAACACAGAGAGAGAGACTTGGAGGTGGGAGTTTCCATATTTCATAGACTGATGATGTTGGGGAGAACAGTGTTTTTATCCCACTTCCTTACATGGGAAGTGGAGGACATGATGAATAAACATCATAATGCCAGAAAGTCCAAATGCAAATTTGCTGAACTAAACTTCAAAGGTAACGGAAGCAAATCTGTAAATTCTGTGCATACCTCTGTCCTCTGTCCATTCTGATGTTAATGAACACATGTCTTCCATCATGTTTTCCTTGCTTATCTAGGCAATTGGGGAACAACAGGAAAATTGGACCATGTTAGTGTGCAGAAAATTAGAAGAACTTCTTCTTAGGAAAGACAGAGCCAGGAGACTGAAATAAACCACATTCCCTAATGCATAGTGTATTTATTTCCGTCTTTTGCCCTTCTAGGACAAAATCAGTCTCCTCAATGTCTGAATTTGAAAGCTTACTTGAGTGTTCTCCTTACCTTCCTGGGAAAACCAGCCCTGTGATCATAGACAATGCCCGCAGCCAAAAGGGGTCTTCAACTACACAGGTGTTGCCAGACACTTTAAAGGACTCCGTAGGCCTCTCCCCCAAGAACTGTGCCTATGCGAATAGTGAGCAACCTACACCTGACTGCTTGACCCCCAGAAAGCTGGATGTCCCCGCATGTGATTGCAGCCAGACTAATACACTCTCTGTGCAGGATCAGACTCACAAACATATGCAGAGGAGCTACACAGCCCCAGACAAGACTGGGATCCGGATATATTACAGTCCACCAGTGGTACGCAGGTTGGAGCCACCTCTAGTGCACAATAGAGAGGGGAAGATCATGGTTGAACCTGGTTTTCTGTTCACAATGGCCAAGCCCAAGGAAGAATCAAACAACTCAGAAAGCATGTACAGCCGGTGGCTGTGCAACTTCTCCAAGCAGCACCGAGAGCTGCTTGATGGTGCTACAGTTACTGAGAAAGTGGTGGCCCCTGTCCCCAGATTTCCGCCTTCCCTGCATGACCTTGAAATCTCTGGCAACATGAGTGATGACATGAAGGAGATCACCAACTGTGTCCGGCAAGCTATTCGCTCTAGCTCCCTGGAGCGAAAAATTAAGAGCACTTCTAGCCAGACAGTGGGGTTGGTCAATGTTGGTACCCAGACGATCCAGACTGTCAGCATTGGTTTGCAGACAGACATGCCCAGGGGTAGCTTCCACAGCAGCAAGAGCTGGTCCCCACGAAGCTCCTCCCTGATGTCTGTGCGCAGCAAGCAAATCTCAACATCTCTGGACAAGGTCCACTCCAGGATTGAACGGCCTTGTTGTTCCCCCAAGTACGGCTCTCCCAAACTCCAAAGAAGGTCATCTTCTAAGTTGGACAACTCCAAGGACCGAAGCCTGTGGAACCTCCATCAGAGTAAGCAAAATGGGTCGGCCTGGGCTCGTTCTACCACAACCAGAGACAGTCCTGTTCTCAGCAACATTAATGATGGCTTGTCCAGCTTGTTCAACGTTGTGGAGCACTCTGGGAGCACAGAGTCTATCTGGAAGCCAGGGTGTCCAGAAAGCAAATGCAAACCAGAAGCACCCAAGTATGGGATAGTGCAAGAGTTTTTCCGGAATGTGTGTGGCAGAACTCAGAGCCCCACTTCAGCACCTGAGAAGAAAGACCCTGTAGGGGGAGACAACACTAGCAAGAAGCCAGAGAATTCCTCCTCACTTGTGCTTCAGCAGTCTGAAAATGCCCCCAAGATCCTTGACAAAAAACCCTTGAAACCCAGCTGCAGTGAGGAACCAAAGTTGCCCATCCCAAGCCAAAGTGGCAAGGCTCTGGCATTAAAGGAGTTGGACACCATCTCTGCTGCTGTTGCCAATGAGGTAATGTTCCTTTGCTTTAAAACTAGGATTTTGAACCCTTTCAGGGTGAGAGCCAAATTTTCAGAGAAGTTGTTGGGGACTGCATTTCAGTGGTGGGTGAGGCCCAAGCCAAAGGCAAAACAACATGGACAGCATCCATAATACTTTGGTGTGGACATTATTCATTATTTAAAGAGAATTCTGAATAGGACTGGAGGAGGATCCGGAAAGAGATCCGTTATGACGGTGGACTAATGGACTTAACTCCATTAAGACACAGGACTTAATCATGATACGCGCTGTACAGCCTCTACAACTTTGCGTTTCCAAATCAGGGTTTATTTATGGAATAGCCGTGCTGACTTCAACAAGTGTTCATCCTGCTTTCTTGCACTTTCTGATCTAGCAATGACATTGTGGACAGATTATACAAATCTCCTTAATGAGGAGCACTGGGCACAGACTGGCTATCAAGCCACACCCAAGCCAGGAGTCTAGCTTGCAGTACAGCCCATAGGAGTTGCAGTTAG
Organism: Varanus komodoensis; assembly: GCF_004798865.1. Classification (NCBI taxonomy): domain Eukaryota; kingdom Metazoa; phylum Chordata; class Lepidosauria; order Squamata; family Varanidae; genus Varanus; species Varanus komodoensis. The sequence continues at coordinate 2,949,976 of NW_025336114.1, read as the reverse complement.
GATTGATATGGTGCATTTCAGCTGATCAGGGTTCTTCAAATACATTACCACCACAGCATACCTGTTGGGTAGGGCTATTACTATTTCTCTATTGGAGATTTGGGATCGAGAGTGTATGAGGACATAGTAGCCTTAAGGCCATTTGTGAGTTTGTTGCTGAGAGGACAGTATCACATGATCACAGTCTCAGTCAGTGGTATCCTTTTGGGCCCATCCTTCATCAACATGCCACCCTTTTCTCTTTGCAGGATGTTGCCTGTGACTGCAGCTCCCAATCATTGACCTCCTGCTTTGCTCGGCCATCGCGCTCAGCTATCCGTCACTCCCCTTCCAAGTGCAAGTTGCATCCCTCTGAAGGCAGCCGTGTGGAAGAGAAAGCAGGGCCCCTGAGTGAGTGAGAGGGCTGCTCTTGCTAGTCTGATGATGGAAGAGCGACTTCGCCTTGGAACTGCCAGTCCCTTTGGCACCTTCTGGACTGGCTACCTCTGAGCAAACCGCATCCAAGGGGCTCTGCTCTTAGATTCTCAGAGCAGTACCCTACAGCATTGCCTTTCTTGTCTTAGCTCAGCAAGGATACCTGCAACTCAGAAGCTGTGCTCTACAGCCAGAAGATAGAGTGGGAGTCTTGCTAGGGTATGGTTTCTTGTCACTGGAAGCCTTTCTGTCCCTTCCCTATTTCTCTCAGTAGGAACAGGATCTACAGGAGCTGGACACTGCCAGAGTCTAGTGGAGCAGTTGGTGCTGTTTCATGGCAACGTGTGTGTGCGCATGCATGTGTGTGTGTGTATTTGCCAGTTTAGGGAGATGTATCTCTCTCCTTTGTAAACGACACATCACAGTAAGAGGCATCGGGATGCTGTGATGTTTCAGTGAAGCTCCTTGGCCAGGAGGGAAAGGGATCACCAGAGGGTTGGCTGCAAAGCCTTAAGGAACTGAGGAACACTGTGTTAAAGGGTTTTCCTGGACTGAGGCACTTGCTGAGGTGCACAGGAAGGGAGGATTGGGGGTTGAGGGAAAGTGTTATCAAATAATTGCTAAGGAAATGCTAGTGTAACATCAGGACTCTGGAAGTAGGCTCTGTCATGTGGAAATAGGCTGGTTTTGCTCTTTGGCCATGTTTCACTGGGCACTTCTTTGCAGGATCACTACTGAGCCACCTATCCAGCCTGTACTGGCTTTGGTACTGGCTTGCAATATGTCCTGTAGAGACAATGCTGTTGGTGAGCCAGCTGTAGATTAAACAAGGACCCTAAATAGAGCTACCACTATGGCAGGTTGGTCTGTGTTGTCTCCCTGTCTTCAGGAGGTTGCTACCATGGTTGCTAAGATGAAGAATAAGTTTGGCCACTTATGTCATCTTCATGGCTCTGAACAAAGCTTGCTTTGTTGTATTAGTCTCTGCTTCTGCGCTCAATTGGCCAGGGTGTAGTTCAGCCCAAGAAGTTCAGAGAAAGGGAAAGCTACTCATCCATGTTTCCAGACCCAGCCTCATTCCCACTTCTCCCTGCCCCACACAATGGGTAGCTGCAGCTATTTCTAAGGCTTCTGTTTTGTTTTACTGGAAATCTCAGAACTTCTGTAACCAACAGGTTTCTTTAAGAATGGAGCACAGAAACAGAGGGAGTCAGAAGGGCCATCTAGTCCCACTCCTGGCTCCAGCTGGCTCCGCTTATGTGTATGTCCAAATGACTGAAGAAAGAAAGGCTTGGTGCAGAGGCTAAGAAACACAGAAGAGATAGCACCTTTCCAGTGGTGAACAGAGTGCAAGATATTGAGAGGTGTGTGTGGCAGCTCCGCATCAAGGACAGGGCTCCTCCTGGGTCATGCTTCCATGCGCTGCAGCCAGCGCTCCACTTACTCAGCAATGTGTGATGCTTGGCAGTTCCTGTGAGTTGATGCACTCCTAGGGCAAATGTGTCTCTTGGGTTGGTGACCCTTTGGCTTTCCATGTGTGTCTGGCAAAATCTGCTTGGGTGGATAACTTTCAGAGCCCCTACAGAGGATTCCACTATGCATTAACAATTCCTCCTTGCTTTGCTGAAGGAGTGAAAAGGAAGGGGTATTTTTGTGGTCCCCTGTATCTGTAGTACATTGATAATGCGGCTCCTCCTAAGTCACTCTCCTTCAGGGCTGTGATCTGAATGAGTAGGACACAGCAGTTAGGGCAACCTGAAGTCACCTCCAGGCTTCAATGATGTATACCATAACCATCATTTTGTAAAGCACCTGAGAATGCAGCTTGGAGATCAGAAGTTTCTCCATGTAAAAAGGGAAAATTAACTCAAAACTGTCTGTGTACAGTAAACTTGCTTATCAGGCAGAAAATTTGGTCAGAACACTCTTCCTACCATTTCACGTGAGAGTGTGTTCAGATGCTGCATGGCCCCACCATTACTCTGAAGCAGGATAGTCTCTGAGAAAGGTTGTACCACCTAATTTATATAGAAGTGTGCATCAGTCCTCTGAGAGGATCAGGGAGGAATGTTCCTGTGCAGAGGTGCAAGAGAATTGAAAGTTCAGATGGTATTGCTACGATAAAACAACCAATCATTATCAGAGTCTGCAGAGAAGATTAAAATTGTCCTAGTTTCCTCCATACAGGTCAGGGAGACTTTGGACATTTCAGAATTCAGCTTCTCAGATGAATTGCTGCAAACAAGAATTTTCTTTGAATATCCATCCCCTTCTAGAACCTGTGTGAATTCTGGCCGTTTTTAATACACTGCTGAATTTATATTCTGCAGTTTATAATTTTAATTTGTATTTCTGATTAATCTGAGATACATGTTTGCCCTTTGTGTGTATCATTCAGGAGTTCCCAGTTCAATTAATTATTTAAATCATTGTAGCAATATAAATATCTGTGACATTCTGTTATCTAAAATAAGAATATGCAAATATGCAAACTATTGTTTACTTATTTTGAAGACCTTGTGTCATATCTATAATTGAAGAAAGACCATAGAATGAAAAAACAGCATAAATTCTCCAGTGAACTAGCTGAATTTGGCAGTGTATAAATTTTACTAAATATATGCGCTTATCTTGCCTACCTCTAATCATAGAGAGGGACAAAGAAGAATTAATAGTAGACCTTTCCCTGGCATTTGGGGATTCTGCTCAGTGCATCTTCTGCCTCCTCAGATTTCACCAGACTTGCCACCCAATAGCCTACACATTTTCAATGTGCTGCCCACACATATGACTCTCTTAAGGCCCAGCAACTGATTACAACATTTCATTTATTAGTCAAATTTGCATCATTTTATTTCATAACATCAGTCATGTCTCTCTGAACTTTGAACATTCTTTCAGCTCTAGCACAATATTAAAAGCAAACCAAACCACTGAGAATTAAATAGTAGTGTCAAGAAGTGCCTGCCTCATTGTCTGCCCCAGAGTGTGCTCTCCAAGGAGCAGTCATCATTAGAGCTGGAAAAAAGAGATCTGATTGCTGCATCCTTGTCTTCTCCCACTTGCCAACTATGCTTGAACTCAACCTTTGAAGGCTACTTAAGGCAAACACAAATGTAACTAGACCAATCTGCCTTAGTGCTTCCCTTGAATTTTCTTCAGTGATCAGGTCTGTCATTTCTTTACAAAGCATTACCTGAAAAAGACCAAGAAGCCATTTATGTGTGTGGAGATTGAGGGAGGAATGATACCTCTTGAACCCCATGAGAAATGTCCAGCTGTGCTCTATGGCTTATTGTTCTTTGGTTGAGTGACAGGCACTTGTTTCTGTTGCATTCTCCATTGTTCTGGCATGCATGCTTGTTATGTTCCTACTTGTAATCAAAGAACCATGTTGCCATTTGTAATAGGGGAGATGCTTCAGGAAGAATTGCATTCTTGTTCTATGTGTGGAAATAAATCTAGTTGAATTCACTAGTGTTTACTTCCAAACATAGGATTGCAGCTGAAGGGAGATGGAAAAGATATGGGGGGAAAGGACAGGTGCATGCCCCATAGTATTTCTATTGGACTTTAATTATAAACAAGAGAAGCAAAACAAACCTTGGTTGGAAGATGCCTTCACCTCTGCCTACTGCACTTAATTTTGGAATGAGATTATAGGAGCCTTTGTATGGTTTTTGTCACTTTTACAGAATAGGATAGTCCCTTCAGCTGCCTCCAGTCCTGCTCTTGTGTATCTTTAAAAACTATTGGTCTGGTGATCACTGAATGAAAACATCCCTCTTGTTCTCCTCTGAAGCAGTAGCAGACTATGTTGAGGACACGGTGGGGGAACCAGTGTATCTTTAGGTCCCTGATCTCCTTTCAAAGGAGCTTCTTTAAATACTGACATTTTCTAAATTTGGGGGTAGGGAGGCTGGTGAACCACTTGCAAGATTAGCCAAGATAAAAAAGGCTATTGGATTATGGGGATTGTAGCTCCAAGCAGCCAGTGCTGTCCTTGTATGACAGTCTGTGGATATGCTTGCTTCGTTGAACATGAACATTTCTTGGGGGAAGCAGTCCCTTAATATGGAAATGATACAGAAGGCTGGAGGGACTGCAAAACTTTGGGAAGCGACACTGCCAGATGCCTTCCAGTGTCTCCAAGTAAAAATCAGCATCACTTGTTCTGGTTGAAGATGGTAGCCTAGATGAATATATGTGAGATAATGGAGAGACAGTTGCTCTGCCTAGACAGAGGGAAGGGAAGAAGGACCAGCATCCCCTTGCCAGATTGCTTCAAGAGCCAGCACCTGTGTTACTTCACTACATTACTTGCAGGAGCACATGTGCCTTCTGCACATTGCAGGCCAGCACATTCAAAGTGACATAAGAACTGACTCTTTGCCAGAGCTAAATGTCAGAACCAGAATAATGTACAGCTAATAAGCAACAATGTGCTAAATACACGAGGAATAGAGTCAGGCAGGAGCTGCAGTGAGCACATTACAACCCCATGCCTTAGGTAGTGTGGGGCTTAAAATACTGGGATTCAGCATTCAAGACTGTGTGCTCACAAAAGAGTTTAGCACAGCCTCTTTAGCGTTAATCCCAGTGAACTGCTCCATCCTGTTTCCAGGTTGAGCTGTTCCCTTTCGACAGGCTAACAAGATTCATGCAAATATCACACCTGTGGCCTTCTTCTCAGCATATACCCAACAGTATGAGTGATTCTGTTACCACCAATGAGGCATCACCAATGAGGCATTGTTGCCACCAAGCGCCTTACCATGTCAGGGAAATGGAGATACTGTCTGCTGAGCACATGCTGTCTTCTTCCTCCTACAAAATTGGGTAGAGCCTGTTCTTATCTGAAGGACAGAAAACAAAGCAGACACTGGCAGCTGACCAGCTTGGGGCTGGATAGCTTTTCTGGAGCAGCCCCTTTCTATTCTTTGCATGAGTTTGCAAAAAGTGGGTGGTCAGGGAGGGTTCAAAATGCTTGCTAACTCCTGATGTAAAGACTTCCTTAGGGGATGGTTTTTAGCATTTTCATTGGGATTTTTTTAAAGATTCTTCTACTTTGGGGGTTGCGGGTTGTTGTTGTTTTTTCATTTTTACAAATGCCTTTTAATTATTTGTATATTCTTAAAAGTTTGTCTTACCTGTAAATAACTGTGTTGGCTATTTCTGAATATGAATCAGTGGGACTTGGGACTTTTTGTCATTAGCAAATAACAGCCCTCTGCCTCAGACAAGATAACCTGCAGCATCCCCTTTGACAATAATGCTCCAATGGCCAATGTGTCTTGATGCTCATAGCAGTTTGGCTTTACTTAGGCACAGTCAGTGGAAGGTTTATGGCTGGGCACATCATGTGACATGGACCATGTGCAATCTACAGCTTTATAATGGAGCACCTTGATAATTTTTCTTCACACAATTTGGAAAAATGACCTCCATAGGACTGGCCCATGCTGAGCACTGTCCCCCCAGGATAGTCCCTGCTGAAAAACATTCTAACTGAATTGAATGTGAGCTAATCCAACTGCTTAGATTCCCTCCTCGTAACACCTGGCTAAGTTGATGGACTATTTTCAGTTCCAGTTATCTCCAAGGAAGGTTGTGTGTATCTGTAGGTGCTGAACTTTCTCTAAATCTGAGCGTCTCGCCTCACTACTTTATTTTCTTATGAGAATATGTAACACTCAACAGAACTCCCAAATTCCATCAATTCATGCTGAAATCTGTGTGTCCACTACCCCTGATCATTCTCATGACTCTCTTGGTATTTCTACGAGGAAATTACACACAATCATTTTTCTCACTCTGATCCCATACCCTCTATCAAACTGACTTTGTAGAATTTTGAAGCAGCACAACCCCCCCCCCCCCAATCAATTTCAAGAGAGACTGTAGTGTATGGCTGTGTTCATATATGACAGTGAACCATGGCTTAAGCACAAAGTGTGTGATCACCAGTATGCCTCTGGTTCATGTATTCATAAATGCCTCTCTCTCTGACACAGCGGCAAAGAGATTGGAAGCTTTTGCTTCTGCTTTCAACTGACAGTGGTTACTTTTGATATTCTTGAACTGAGGGCTATGGTTGCTGTGTAGAAAACAAACTAGATTTATTTGTCATAGTTTAAAATTGACTTATTTCTCTAAACTGTAGGTAAAACTAACTGCAGTTTGTTCATGTTTGTTGAACCAACAAATAGTTCAGTCACAAGTCAACTGTTTTGAATTAAACCATAGTAAGTTCAGTCATAATTAGCTGAAATGGAAGTGAAAGCTTCTGAGGGATTCATAGCTGTCCTGGAGAAAGAACGGTTCGTTGAACTATAGTTTGTTAAACTATACTTAGTTGAAAATGGAAGTGAACACTTCCAGTCTCTTCACAGCCATGATGGAAGAGGAGAGGGGTGTATAGAAGCCAATGGTTTGTGCACATAATGCTAAATGTGGGTTTTTCTTAATGTGCAAATCTGGCCGACATGTGCATTGTCAAGTGGGGAAGAAGGGATAATTGTAATACTGCTGTCATGTCTCATATTTTAGTTTACTAAATCTTGACTGTGCTTTCTGTTATGCTTGAGCATGTCTAACATTCCCTTGAGTTCTTCTGCTTTTTGCTGCTCCCAAGCTCCACCCAAATTGCATGAAGGACAGTTTTCAGTTTGTATTAAATAGATTTGCCATCGGTAGTGCATGCTGGCTGGCTGTTAGAGGGAAAGATACCTTCAGTCTTTACTTTTCAGGTGCCATTTTTAAGACAATGTTGCTTAAATGATCGCTCTTCAACACTGGAAGGCTAACTCCATTAACCTCAGCTTTTTGTATGAAGGCATACATGTCACAGTAGGCATCTAGATGACCAAAACGCTAGGCAGAGTTCTGTCATCTCAGAATTGCTTGACTTGCATCATTCTGTGAGATGGCAGGGAGAATCTTAACCTAGCTCAGATGCACATGTACATAAAATCTGGTTACAGGTGTGGCAAAATGAACCCCCTTAATGGTTCTCTGTCTGGTCAACCCACAGAGGTTTGCTGTTACATAACCTGCTGATACATGTGGCTTTTTCTCTGGAATTTCATCCCCATGCTATGTTCTGCAATTGAACATGAGTTCTAAATATAGCCATCCCAAGCAGAATATGACCTGTGTTTTCTGCCTCCTGCTGATAGAATCTGAATCACTAGCAGTTGTCTGACTTTATAGGGAAGCCATTCACTTCCTTTTAATTAAAAATATTTGGGCAATAACAGGTGGTCACATGTTTTTATGTCACTGCCTTAAGATGTAGAATCCACCAGGAAGTTGCTGAATTTTACAACCCATTCCTATTCCCTAAAAGAATAGTGATAAAGGGTCTATTATATAAGAGAATAATTCCTAGGAACAAAATCAATTTGAAACTCCAAAGAAGAGGGGCATTTCTCCATGTGTTTAGGTGATCTCATTCATGTCCCATTTAAATGCATTTTGGGGCATAACCTTAAGCCAGATTTACCCACACAGGGTTCCATGCTGCTTGCAAGATGGCTTAGCTAGGGCTTGGCTTGGGCGTATGTCATGCTGGTATGCTAATGTCGCATGCAGAGATCACCTGGTTTAAACAATACTAGCCACATGGAATACTACATGGATGGTGGTGTGGACATTGCTATTAGTCGTCGTCATTGTCATCTTCTTATTCTTAGCCTAGTCTCTCTCTTCCCATTACTTAATATCATGCTCTTTAATACAGCTCTTCATCAGGCCAGTTTACATGTTCCAATAAGCTTCTGGTGGATTGTGACACGTTTTTGAACATTCAAAGCAAGACCACAGCTTGTGTTCTCCAAACCTGGGTACCCTTCTATGAGATGTATGAGGGTTACATAGAAACACAGAAAGAGTGAGTCAGAAGGGCCCTCTCAGGCCATCTAGTCTGACCCCTGGCTCCAGCTGGCTCCACTCATGACATGTCTACCCTAACCCTAACCCTGTCCTTGAACACCCTCACCAATGGGGTTTCAACCACCTCCCGTGGAAGCCCATTACCTACCCTAGTGGTCCTAAGTGTCAGTACTTCAACTTGAACCTTGGTTCCGTGAGCTTTGCTCCATTAGAATGCATCTCAGGTTAAATAATCCTTGCATGGTGGTGCATGGCCTGTTCCAGGGTTATGTGAGAGTACTTTAACCCTCACAATATCCACTTCAGCTAGCTTTAGATAACAAGCTGCAGCTTGAACGTTCAGAAACTGTCAGGTACATGTCACAGTCTACATAGTCTTGAGCAAACCATTGTGGGCTACCCTGATCCTGCAAACTGGGTCATTGTCTCTTCCCATGGCCTTTCTATCTCCTGCCATTCTGAATACAAATCCTAGTTGTCTTCACATAGCTCCCATTGTTTCCTTCATTCTGTTTTAACTTTCTTTCTCAATTGCTTTTCTTCACTTGCCCTCATATTTCTACCTCTTTATCCCTCATCATGCTGAAGCCAATATTTGTATCCTCTTCTCCTTTCCCCCATGGTTCCCAGTACCTGCACCTGCTTCTAACTTCTTTCTTTGGGATGATCTTGCATGAACAATACTTTGACTTTCATTTTCTTAGCTTAATCCTTACTGCCACATTCCCATATTGCAGTCTTCCCTAACCTGATTCCCTCCAGATGTTTTAGATTTGGGGACTGTAATCCAAAATATCTAGAGGTCACCAGACTAGAAAAGTCTGCCATATTAATTCCCAGATTTTTTCATCTCTTTCTGGGTCTCTTGTTCAGATGTACCTGCCCGCTCCACTGTTGCATTCCTTGTTTGGTTCATTACCTCTTTACTGCTCCTCTGACGCTGGTTACTTGTGTTCCTTCACTTGTACCATTACTTTATGTGTATGTATACACATGCTAATCTTATTTTCTTCTTGGAATACATGCCTACTATTCTAGGGATTGGGCTGCCTCTGTGAAACTACTCTGTAGTGTTACCAGTACACATTCTTCTGAATCCTTTCAAATAGCCTTCAAGTGGATATTGTATGCTTCTTTTTTTCCCTATCGTACATTTCTATTTTCCAGTTATCTACCTTTCCTTTTCTTCTGGCATCTGATCAAAAGAAGGCCTGATTAAAATAACTTACCCCTGCTATTATACTCCAGGGTAAATTGTTTGTCAGTCATCCATATCAGGGTCCCATTATGCTGTGCAGCCTCTGAGGGAAAGGCATTTATTGAGCATTTCTGTTACACAAAAGGCCATGTTGTCATGCTGTGCACCACTCTCTAAATTATCCTTTGTCCAAATTCACGTGTAGGAGGACCTTGGGCATCCACTTCTCCCTGGAAAGGCACATTCCCAATATGTTTCTTCAAGTGTTAATGGTTAGGGCCAATGCTTTACTTCTTGTACTGGGGCTGCAGACCTCGGTACAAATGCATGCGTGCTCCATCAAACATTAAAGGAATGAATGCACAAAGTAAAATTTGGCACAGGTCTTTACAAAATTGAGTTGATGTGGCTCCATCCTTTCCTGGTTCTTATTTTAGGACTTCTTTTGTTTTTAAAGGCATTGATTCTTACATTGTGGAAACAGTGGGTTGGTTTGTGCTATAAGAACATTTTGCAAATGTCCATCAGAATATCTTTCTCATTGGAAAGAGAAGATAGCATCTTTGCTGCTTCCAGGGAAATGTTTGCCTTGTGCCTTGCTGGCTTCTCCCTACTTCTTGATTTTAAAAAATGGGGGTAAGATGCAGTGTCTGGATTCTACCTACAATACTTCAGCTCTTCTATCAAGGAGTGTGTGTGTGTGGGGAGGGGGGGGTCAGTTTTCAATTGTATTTCATTTCTGAGATCTGTACTTTTGTATTCCAAAAATTTGAATCACTGTCTCTGGTGGTTGCATATTCTCCTAGATCTGTTTTGTGCCTAGTCATTGCCTTCCATACCAAGAAGATTGTAAATATTCAGTTTGAACTGGGGCATGATTTGCCATTGTTGTAGCAAGGGGATTTTGTGGGAGGAGGGCTGTTTTTAAAATCTTTAGGTCACAATGTTCTGTCTGGTCAATTTTATTGTATAAAAAGGCAAATGGAACTAATTGTAGAAGTCGCACAAGCCCACAAGCTGGATTTTTTGTTTTGTTATGTTATGTTTTTACTCCAAATTCTCAAACACTTGTATATGGTCTTGGAGCTTTTTACACTGAATTGTTGTAGAAAATGAGAATCTAAAGATCTGTTGAAAGAGCCATTAAAATACTCTTGTTAAAAATAAAACTGTATCCACATTGTCATCTTACTTGTTGCCATCAAGTTGTTGCTATACAACGACATGTTCATTAAAGCATGTCCTTTTCTGATATCTTAAGGGATCTTGTACAACCCAAAGGATTCCACCATGTATGAGAACAAGAAGTAGGATACCCATGAAATAGCACTGATACTTCTAACTCCTGCATGAAATTCATCAATAATCACTCATTCTTAATACCTTGGACAGAGGTGAGGATTGAGGAACTGATCTCTGTGTCCCAGAATGTTTGCAGATATAGCGGACACCACCAGCAATCAAATACATGGGTGTTACTGGTTATGTATAGACCTATTTATTTACTACAGATGAGCATTCATTTGTGTCTGCTGTGATTTGCATGTGATAACCAGATGAATCTTGCATACATGTACCCACCGTATGCCTAGTTTTATCTGCATAATACGTAGGAGTTATCACAGCATTGTGTTACTATGCAGTAAACTGCAACAGGTTCAAAGAGAGAAATCTGTGTTTTATCCAAGCAGATTTGTGTTCTGTTTTATGTTATGTGCAACTGTTTAGCTTCAATCAGAGTGAAGAAAAAATAAGCACAATTGTAATTATAACATACTCTGGTGTGTGTGTGTTTACTCTTTGTGCATTAGAGTACATTCATAGTCAGCTGCTTTATAAAACATTTTTCTTGAAAATTTGAAATCCAATATTGATGGCAAACTGTCTCTTTTCCTGCGTCTTTTTGTGATTTTTAGCATCATCCTCTTAATAGCTCTGCGTATAGACCAGAACCCAGCACCAAGCATTTGGAGATAAGGTCATGGCTGCTGTGCGGTTGTGGGTCACACAATTTAAAGAGGTTTGTGCCAAAGGCCAAACATGGGCATCATTCAAAAATAATAATTTAGTTGGGATAGGCAGTTGATTTGTGATAAAAATAATTGAATTTGCTACATTCCTTAAAATATGAGTGGGCAGGCTTCAGGCTTGTAAGACCTACTTCAGGATTTGGGTCCACCAATCAGAGGATATATTTATTTATTGAATTTGTTTGAGAGCTGTCCATTAGCATCATGCTCTTTGGGTGGCCATTACAATAAAATAGCAATAAAATAACAGATAATATAATACAGTAAAAATCACTGCATGCATACATACATACATACATACAGAAAGAGAGAGAAATGCAGGCTTCCAAATTGTGAGCAGATACAGAATCGGTTATGAATTGCAGCTTGCGAGTTCTGCACTGTTTGTTTAATTAGAACTGCATCCATGTTACTACTGATCTGGGCTGCTAACACCAAAACAAATAGAGCAACATAAATGCCTGATCAAAGGCAGCCAGTTAATACTCATCTTTTACAGGTATGATCTCTGAGATTTAGAAAGAGCAACTAACACTAAGGCAGCACTAGCTGAGACTGGAATTTTCTTTGATGCTGTTAAGTACTGGAAATCTGTAATTCTTGCTGATCTACTATAAATTACCTAAAAGTCAACCAAAAGATTTCAGTCTACCTTGGGCACCCCTCCCATGAAAGATCTGACTGAGCATTTAGAATGGCATAGAATGTGATTATGTGTACTTTAAAATATGAGGAATATGTAGACATGCAGTTCTCTGCAGAGAACTGTATAGATTGCTGAGAAGGTGACAAGAAACTAGGAGACAGCTACATATTCTTTAGGGTAAGCCATCTGCCTTGACTCAGAGGTATCTGCTTGCCGGGGTGATACGGTTGCAGAAATCAAAGTTACCAAGAAAATCACAAGATAACAAGATACTGATCCAGCCAAAGTCAAACAGAAGCATGTGTACCTATAGTGAAGTATTTTTCAAGTATTTATTTTACTGAACTGTTTTCTCATTGTTTGTGCTTCTAATGTTTTAAAAATAAATACATGCTCAGAAAAGTTGGAGCTGGAACAGATCTCACAATTATTGATGTACAGAGCAGTGGGCTTCATGTTTATTTCCCATTTAATCAAATTTGGTTGAGGGGCTGCACAGTTATGATCAGTGCTCTCAAGCCATAGTAGCTGAGTGGAAAATGTATTGGTGTTTGCTATAGTAGGGAGCCAGCTACGTACATCCTACCTCCTGCTCTAAAAGAAAAGGTCACACCGCAATCCTCCTGTTCCTTCAAATGTTCACAGACAGTTTATTGACAGACACACTGAAGATAAGAGCAGAAAAAAAGATCTGGAGGGGATGCTCCTTGTTATACTTTATAACCAAAACTTGGTTATTATATTTGGTTATATTTTTGGTGCAGTTATATCCTTCCGAGGTAGTGGGATTGGAGGACAAAGTAAATTACATGAGTTTGTGTTTCTGAAGAACAGTTGTTTTGATGGGTGTTTTAAGATTTTAAGGAGGGATGTGGTCAGATGGTGGTTCTTGAAAAGATGTTCTATGATTTCAGTAAAACCAGAAGGCTATGCTGTGGTCCATCACTGACCTCAGCTGGAGATAAGGGATTCAGAGCGGAGTCTCTCTGCTGACCTGAACGAATGAGAAGGAAGATGTAGATCAAAGTGCTTCTTAAGGTATGGAAAGCTCATGCCATTTAACATGGGAAAGGTTGAACTAGCACTGTGACTTGGGCCTAGAAACTGGCCAGGAGTCAGTGCTGATGAACCTGAATAGGAGCTTTATGGTTTTTGCAACCTGTCCTTGTGAAAAGCCAGGACATACAACTCTGCACCAGCTTCCAGGCCGGCTGTGAGGAGAGCCCCACAGAGTGCCTTCCAGTAATCAAAGCAAGAGTGTTTTCCTATTTGAATATTTTTAATACCCACATTCTACAAGCAAATATCCATTTTGTGCTGGGACGTGGTGCAACAAGATACTTAGAGTTTATGTTAAGTGTTCTTTAGAAATCTGCTCCAGGGGACAAATCCCATAACTACTTTGGACTGCTTTTTCCATTTTTCAGTCAAGAGCAAGTAAAGGATATCCACTCCACTCCAAACACATGCACACAAACCCCTAATTTAAATCTTTCTCTGATGCAACAGAGAGTAAAACGATTTGGCTCTTCGTGGGGATTAGTCCATAGGAAGACTTGTGCACGGGGAAATTAACAAAAGCACTTTGTGGAGCAGAAGTGGCAGGAACAATGGCTAGAATGTAGAACGTGCTGCAACATGTGTTCGAGCGAGCGCATGATGACAATACTCCACTAAGAAAGTTTTTGTAAAATGAAATTCTTTCATCTGTCCAAACAAATAAAAACAAAAATGGAAATTATACAAACCAAAGAAGGTTTGTACACACCCATTCTTTGCGATGTTTTCTGGTATACTTCAAAGGACTGGATGGTTGTTTACATTACCTGTGACAAGCACAGCAGAATCCAGAGGGGAAAGCAAGTGTGTTTTATAGATCTGTTGCTGGGAATGTCACATAACAAGCTGCATTGCAGCATGGTTTTGATTCATAGAAGCTTGGTGACTTACCTTCCTTCCAAATGCAGCTCAAGCTGCCTTATTATACATGTATGGGAGTTTGAAACAGAGGTACTAGCTGTATGTAAGAATCAATGCAAGTCAATGCAATGCAACATTATTCTCATTTTGTGCCACTCTATGCATACTAATACATACAACTGCATCTCTCAAAACTTCTATGGGAGATAGGCTTCCTTCCTTCTCTCCCTTTTGCTGGCTTGTTAGAATCTGCCTCCTTTCCTAAGCCCTGCAATGTCAAGATGCTGTTCCTTTTTTAACACCTGGTTTGCACAATGAAGGGCGTGGATCACTTCTACCGATGAAAAGCAAAACTGCAGCAATGGGGGATTCATCCGTGTTGAGGCATACTAGGTGGAGCTGTTGTGCTGCTTCAGAACAGCTTTTGGAGCAGAAACTTTTTTGGAGACAGAATCCTAATTTTTCCAACAGGAGACCAGGAGTGTGGGACTTTCCCATAGCTCCTCGTACACCCTCCAAGTCTGGAAATGAGAAGGTTGGGGAACCTCTGGAGAAGATTTTGGCAGGCAGACAGGATCCAGGAGGGAGGAGAGGATACTGAAGGCTTTCCCACAAATGGGATCCGGCTGTGGGAATGAGGATGCTGGATGTGTGTAACGTAGCAAAGCAGAGAAAAGTGTCAGTCTTCTTGTGCCATCTCAGTGTAGGGATGGGGTAGGTCAGGGGTCCTCAAACTTTTTCAATAGGGGGCCAGTTGAAAGGTGGCGGCTACACATGCGGGCCGGGGGGGGGGGCTGGGCGCACGGGCTGGTGAGAGTGCACACAAGGTGGCGTTGGGCGGGCGCTGCGGCACCTCGCTCGCTCGGAGATCTCGCAGCAAGTTCAAAACCATCTCTGGGTGAGCAAGCCACCACCTCCTGCCTGCGTGGGCCGGATGAATGGGCATGGTGGGCCAGATCCGTCCCACAGGCCGTAGTTTGAGGACTCATGGGGTAGGTATTCAAACCCTTTAATTGTGGGGTTCCAAAATATTACCCATGAGGAAATGTGGCCCACAACAGAAAAAGGCTGCCCCTCTCTGTTTCAAACCCATTCCTGCTTTGTCATATTCACTCTGGGGGATTTTTTCCAGAACCCCAAGTTTTACCAAGAGCCACAGAAGTTGCTTCTGAGCACATCCACAGACTCACAGTTTGTTTTCAGCACAAAAACTCATTCACATAAAAGCTAATTCTTGATTACCCTGAGCTTTTATTGATGCAGTCTAGGTAGGAAAAAATTATCTTTTTGTTCCTACTGCTGAATGACCGGGCATCAGAAACTCTTGTAAAGGTACTGCAAATTAACCAAAAATCTACCAGTAAATACACATCTACCTTCTGCCCATTTCTGTATTTTAGTGCCATTTCCTTAAAAAAAAAAAAAACACTGTATACGTAATTTTTTTTTAAGCTTTACAGATTGGCTGGTTGATGCCTTTTGTGTCTTTTTGCTCTTAACCAATGTCCTGGCTTCCACTAAGATAAATGCACACTTCTTCACATTATTGATAGCTGTGACATTCCTGAGAATTCCTGCCCTCTGAGAGACTTATTAATGATTTATTTAATTTATGGAGAAGTGAAGATCTCTGGCTCGTGTACAGCAAAATATAAAAACAATAAAATACAATAAAAACAATAATAATTAAAATTGATTGAAAATAACATAAAACATTAAAAGACAATTGAAAGGGCAGTTAAAAAGACTGGCTGAAAGTAAAAGGTACCTGGATAATTGTATCAGGCCCCTGAATGACCAGGGATGTCTTTAAAGGACTCTACAAAGAGGGCTGTCTTAACCTGGTACTGAAAAGATGGTAATTTTGGTGCCAGGCAGGCCTCAGCAAGGAGGTTTTTCCAAAAACGGGGGGCTGCCACCAAAAAGTCCCTCCCCCTAGTTGCCACCCTCTGGAAAGTGGCTGCCCACCAGTGGTCCAAAACAATGCCTGGAGGGCAGTCAGCCCAAGCAGTTTTTTGTTGTTGCTAAGTTGTGTGTACATAGACATGTGTGTACACATCATGTCTTAGTGTATTGTGAACAACAGAACAGGCCTTTAACACGTCTCCAGAACTTTTCCATATCCAGTGTCAAAACTCATTATCACATCATTTTGTCCTCTTTCTTTAATCTGGGCTGAATACCACCCTTGGGTTCCCGAGTACCATAACCAAAACGGATTAGAATACCCATTCCACAAGTAAACATGCACCGAGAAAGTGATTAAATCTCAAAGGGCAGGAGACTCTTTCTCCCTCTCTCTCCTCCAAATTGTTTCTAGAGCTAAGGAGAGCATCCCTGTAATTTTAGCCCCTCCAGGCATCCGCCTTATTTGTCTCTGTGGTTGCGCCAGCCCTGCTGGATTCTTAATCTCTCACACCATTGAGAACTGAGCACACTAATTCAGCCAAGCCTTACAGGTTCTGACAAGCCTCCTCTCCTGGCATGGAAGGGGAAGGCAGTTCTGTGCGGCACATTCTTTTAAGGTGCACATCCAGAGAAGCACCATTAGGGACAGCACCTGAGCTCTGAGGTGCATTCAGAGTTAGCTCAAGACATTTTGCTGCCCTGTGGCATAGAAGAAGGCACCTTCCCTTCCCACATGTTGGGTAGACTTTCTCCCCTGTATTGGAGGGCAGCCGGCAACTGTAAGGGTGCAAGGAAGGCTGCCCAGCACTCACAGCTGTGCTCTCCATAACCCCTCACCACCCAGCTCAGCCCCGTGGCAATTGCCACCTGAGAGGGCCTTTTCATGATACCTAATGAGAGGCCCAGCCGGATCTATCCCATGGTGAGGACTAATCTAGCAGTGACCATTGATGCATGTTCAAGCAGCCAGTGTGAGGAAGCTGCATATGGGGCAGAGCCGTACAAGAAGATGCAGGTAGAAGGCAAGTGCTGGGGATCCTAAGGTTTTCCCATCCTCACGAAAATGGGACAGGTGACAGAATTCGTAGTAGTACGTGGAGCAGCAGCATC
Source organism: Varanus komodoensis (assembly GCF_004798865.1). NCBI lineage: Eukaryota > Metazoa > Chordata > Lepidosauria > Squamata > Varanidae > Varanus > Varanus komodoensis. The sequence goes on along the minus strand of NW_025336114.1, from coordinate 2,932,857 downwards.
TCCCTGTCAGTTCATTCAGACTGCTACATGCACCGTGGGTGGGAGAAATGCTAAAAGCCGCTACTCTGCAGGGATTCCAGCTGCCTCCTCTCTCTTTCCAATTCTCCTGCACTCCTGTTTCCATAGAAGCCACTAAATCTGTTGCCATGGAGATGATGGCAATTGTTTTGAGTTGAGCACAATGAAAACAAATGTGGAGACTTGAGAGAATTGCAAGGGCTTGGGATGGGAAACAGGCAGGGGGAGATGGAGAAATAATCAAGGGAGAGACATGCTCGGTGGGCCAGTCTGAAAAAATGGGGCTCGTCTGGACAGGAGAGTAAGCGGCTGCAGAACAACAAGGAGGTCTGCCTGTACTGATTGCCCTGCCATAGTTTTATTTGGGGTGGAGTATCCCAGAGGATTGCTGGGGTTTAGCACGGCATGATACAGAAGATCAAAAGGAGATCCAGTGCCCACAAGCATCCCGCTTATACTGGCATATGGCTGCTGCTGCTGCCGCCGCCGTCATTATCATTGCTATGTGACAGCTATGCTTGACTCTGCTTGCACGTGTGATCCTGACTGGATCATCGTGAGCAAATGCTGAGACTGTGCATGCCACCCCAAACACCTGGACTGGTGGCAGTGGGATTGGCAGCTGAGAAGCAGTGGCAGGCATATTCCAGGTCCAGTTTGTGAATGTGCCAGGTGATTCATGCAGGGAGTGTCAGGCTTGTGATGCTTCTAAGCTAGTGTTTCAGAAGGACCAGGATTAGTTATCAGTAGTCTATCCCTGGACTTACACACAAACAAAGAGGACTGAGCACATTATAAAAGGAAGGACTAAAGGTCTGGTTATCATATTGTTTATTTATTGAAAGCACTGAAACTCTACTATTCAGTTGAAAATGCTCTTCAAATGGTTTGTAGAAGATCAGTAAAAGAAGACAGAGCCTGCCCACAGGTTTACAGACTAGAAGGCACATCATAAAAGGAAAAAGAGAGGAGGAGGGAAGAGAAAAACAAGCCAATTTAAGTGTCACTTCTACATATTACATGCAGAAGAACTTATAATGATCCACTGGAATGGAAAAGGTTTAGAATAGCTTTCCCCAGCCTAAGGCCCTCCATTCCATTATTTCCCATAATCCTTACCGATGCTGTCTGGGAATTATGAAAGTTGCAGGCCAATCCATCCTGAGAACACCAGTTACAGCAAGGCTAGCTTAGGGAGCAGGGGAGCCAAACGAGTTGATTGCCCAGGAGACCTGAGGGAATAACCCTGCTTCTCACTGTTGCTTCAGCCTAACAGAGTAGCTGCTGCCACATGACAACTGAGAAGAGGGTAGCCTGATTGATTGGTTAACAACCACATTTGTATGCCACCCCATAGCCAGGGGTCTGATGGGACTGGTCTTTCAACTAGGTTGATGGTGTGGGTCCTGCTTTGCATCTCTCCCTTTGGGATAGAACTGTAACATTAAATCCAACGTTTCCTGAGCCTATTTTGCATCCTAATTCTATTCTGATACCCAGGACCTCAATTTCCTACAGGAAAAAGTAGTCCCTACATGCAGAACTACCTTGTGTGCAAAGAATCAATTGTACTGATAAAGCACATTATTTCTGCATCCCAGGAATTTATGGTTCTGCACTTACCAAGGAGTCTCTTTAGCACATACTATCCACTCAAAAAGAGCATGAATCTTGGAGCGAGGGATGATTTAACAGCAGACACTGTAATTTAGAGAGGAAGAAAGGATTGCTCTTGCGGTGGATTGCAGATGAAAAATATAACAGTTGGGTGGAAAACCCACATGTATTTTACAGGCAGGATATCAAAACGGTCTTCCCTACAAAAACATGTATGGCTTTTGAGGAACTGTGTTTTGCCATGGGAATCAGTATATACAACTATGGTGTGGTACTGAGTTTTACACACAGGAATTGTCTCTGGTCCTGTTTGCAGGACCAGGTGAGAATATTTTTATTGGCATTGGCTTTATTAAGAGGGAATTCTGTTTATATGTTTTGGTTGTACTGTGCAAATCTTTGTTGAGAGAGTAGTGTTTCAAATCTTGAAAAGTCCTTTGGCACCTACAAAGTGCCCCAAACAAATACATGTTTTGTGATGTTACAAGGCAGAAATAAGAACCTTTTCCATCCCCACAAAAAGTGGGCAGGGTCAAAGATAAAATGGGAATGGCCACCACTGTATTCTCTCGTATCTGCATGCAGTTATACACTTTCACAAATAACTCACCCATACACACACACACATGAAGATGTTCCCCACAGCAACAAAGCTTGAAAATAAGCTTTTCACTGGTGCCAATTGCCAGGTGTGCGTGTGGGAATTCAGCATATGAGCAATTATTTCCCCCTCCCCAGCTGCAACCCCTCAATTGTTCCTCACTGCAATTAGGCTTGATAAAAGGCTTTCATTAGCTTCATTGGAAGGCTTTTGCCAGGGCTAATGAACTGGCAAAGGGGATTTTTGGCAAGGGGATCACAGCTCACAGGTAAGAGAGAACTGACCCGTTTCCCAAATCACTCCCTTGCTGCAAGTGCACTTTGAAAATATTGCTGCAATGCAGAGGGGCAAGGCAGGAGGGAAGCCTTGTGTTTGAATGTAAATCTTGGCTTGGTACTATGGTCACTTGGGCATGGCCCCACAAGACTAAGCCTTGAGCTGCTTGTGCATCTGAACTAGGAGTTAGCAAGTGTCAGTATCCACGCTGGCCTAAACACTAGTCTTTTTAATCTCATAATAGCTCCTTTTTTCTTTGAAAGGTTCCTACTGCTTGAATTGAGACCTTAGCATAAGCTGAAAGCCAAGAAGCTAAATCAGAGTAAATTACAGACTTAAAGGGACAAGCCATTCTGCACAAATGACATACCAAGTAACCAGTAGGATGTGACAGAAGGTCCAGATGTTGTGACCCTGCTTCAAGGCATTTGGCAGCTTCACTCTTAGCACCAGCTTTTTGTCACTGTTGCTCCTTGTGCCAAGTGGATTGTTTGAACTCCTTGCTACAAAACAGAAGTTCCAGTTTTGCTGCCTGCCCCAAACCTGTGTGCCCTTTCAGGAGCACCTAGGAAAGAATGTCAGTTCACTGGGAGTGAGAAATAAACAGCTGCCACATAAACAGCCATCTTGTGCATCATACTTCAATACCAGCTGCAACATCCCAGGAAACCACATTCTATGCTATAATGTGCAGAATGAGTTCTTAATTACATTGCCAGCCTATTTCTTGAATGTTTCTCGGGGCAACAAAGGATCTGTCTGTGATGTTCAATATCAAACAATAAACCAGGTTGACCAGGAATAGAGAAAGTACAGTCTTAAAACTGCAGAGTGAAAAAGCTGATGGCATTTTTATCTTATTTTGACCATTTCCCAATAGGAATGGCTATCCACAAAGCAGATTTCTAACTGTTTACTGCCCTCTGGTGTCCTGTTAGCCATTTGCAATGTTCCTCCAACAAAGTACAGAAAGCATAGTAATAGGGGCTTGGCTGGGAAAACTGTGGTCCTCCAGAAGTTGTTGAATTCTTAACTTGCAGCATCCCACGCACCTGGCCAGGCTACCTGGAGCTGATGGGAGATGGAGTCCAACAGCAACTGGCAAACCACAGATCCCCCTACCCTGAATGATGGTTTATCCAAGAAGCAGCGTTCCCTGTTCAGTAATGTGTAGATGTGCTGGGTGACCGTTAAAACATTGAAAGGGACACGAAAGCACACAGGGAGCCAGTGGCCTGCAGCCGCATCCAGATGTCAGGCAAGACGTTTGCTGCAGCTCCCCCTTAACTGCCTATTGCATGTCTCTGGTTGTGCAGATCCCTTTGAAGCTGCACCACCAGGAGACACAAAGTGTTTGAGCAGCAATAGCCTGCTTGCCACAATAACGCAAAACCATCCTTAGACTGTTTTCACGCAGGAAGCTTAAAGCACCTCTTGCTTCATTTAGGTTTTAATACGGCTGTAAAACCACCATTGACTAGAAGGGATGCTCTTCTGCATAAGCCCCGATCAGCACAAGAGTGGCTCAACACCTAATGCTGAAGAGCTTCATTGCTTGCATTTAGTTTATCCTTTGAGCAGTATCAGCTTTTCTCCAACAGTGGGCAGTACAGCCCACTATTTCTGCTACTAAGTCGACCTAATATTCCTAAATATTTTCTTTGGGCACACAACTGGATGGTGTTTCTCGTCCAGCTATTTACCAGAACTGTTGGACAACTCCTTTCATCATTCAGGCTGGCTGAGACTGATGGGAGTTCAAGTCCAACAAATCTGGAGGGTACCAGCTTGGGGAAGGCTGTCCAAGCCAAAGAGATGACTGAGTACAAGGACAGACACGAAGAACAGGTTTAGGCGTTGCTGTGTTCTGTTGAAATTCTTCATCACACGTACTTTGCAACCAATGAACAAAGAGCCCCGTGGCACCTTGAAATTCCAGACAGGCAACCGATCATGCTAATTTTTGCGTTTCCCTTGTAAGTTACAAGTGGAATTGCAATAGTCTTTCTGTGACATCAGGAATAAAGCACATTTTTCTATATGCATATCTCACTATATTCCATTCCTGCTGGTGAACATTATAGGGCTGTTCTGACTGGAAAAGCAAAAAGTACATTTTGTCTGCTACTATAAGGAAATAAAACTCCAAGTAACCCTTAAAGCAGGGGTCTCAAACGCGCAGCCCGCGGGCCAATTGCCGGGATGGGTGGGGCACGAGGGAGGGGCCCTGCGGCCTTCAAAGCGCCGGCGGCCCCCCGGGCCGGCCGCGGGATGAGCGGCCCACCCCCACCGCGGTGGCGGAATACTTGATGCGGCCCAGCCTCACCCAGACTCCACTTCCAGCGGCCCCCAGGTCAGTTGGGTTTGGGACCCCTGCCTTAAAGATATTAGTATGAATATACTTTTTATTTCAACATGTTTGTCTGACTACTGACCATGAAATGTCAAAAATGAAGTGTTTAATGTTTGTTTTTGATAAAAAGTTTTAGAGGACAAATGCTTCCAGAAAGGCACACACACTAAATAATAAAATCATGTTAACATTAATATTATAGTATTCCAAGCAAGCAAATGGTACCAGTGATGAGGGGGATGATGAGGAGCGCGGTTGGTGCCGTTGGTGACAATGGTGGTGAGGAGGAAGGCTTGCTGAAGGCGGGGCCCATTGTGCTTGTCTTGCCTAAGGACCCTCAAAAGTCCGGAGCCAGCACCTGATGACAAAAGGGTGCCCACTGGAAAGGTGAAGCTGTGCTGAGCAGGCTTAGGTTCATCTGCTGGTACTTCACTATACACGTTGGACCCAAAAAATCCTGATCCGGCGCAAGCCACTCGCTGATACTAATGTATCTCTCCTTGGATTACCAAAGAAGAAAAAGCAAAGTGAGATTCCCCTTGGCCACATCTGCCTTTGCCATGCCGACATTGCTCCCTCAAGAGTCCCAGGGCCAACCCTAGTGTGAGACTTCTGCCTTTGGCAGCAGATGCCAGAGGGCAGATGGTGAGGTAACTGCAATGAGGTATTAGAACGCTGTGGGCCACTCAGTCCATCTTGCATCCCCTAAGCCAGCCTGGTGCCCTGCGACCATTATTTGCAATGGAGGAAGTAAGATTCATTTGGCAGTCTGATTTGTAGGTCCAGTGGGGGAATGGGGTACTGATTGATCCTTTGCCACAGGCACCAAAATAGCTTGGGCAGCCCTGCCTCTCTTCCAGAAGTTTGAGCAGGGGTCCATCCAAAAGCGTCCTCAGATGCACACACTCAAGCAATTGAGAGAGAGGGCTGTCTGCACAATGAATGCAAAGGGAATGCAAAACTGAAGGTATTGTTTTTAATTTGCTAGGGTACTTGGGATATGAGAGAAGATCACCGTTCCTTTGTGATGATCTTGAGGTTTACAGGATGCTCCATTGTTTTCCAAATTGGTGCAGGGAGAGATCTGCCAGCTTAAAAGTACTGCTTCTTATGTTATACTTGCTTCTCTCAAGATTTGAGGAAGACATAAGGGAGGTCATGTAGTGACATTCCCCTGCCATAATCTGGCATGGAGTTGTGGTGCCAATCAAAACTTCGACAGGGGCTCAGTGAAGGCTACAGACTTGTTGCTCTGATCTTAATGATCTTTGGTAAAGTTTGAACAGTTTTCTTTCTAAGTGTCATGAGGAACAGTTCTCCTCCTGAGTAAACATGCTGCTTTAGAGTTTCTTTTCACAAAGCTTTATTGTTGCACTTCCCCATTGTTGCACATCTCCCATTTCTCCATCAACTGGATTTCCTGTCTGTGTTGTCTCCTAGCAACTGGCATCCCCTCCTCAGGAGGAGGGATCTCAGTATCAGACAGGCTGCTCAGCTCTTGCTGCAAAAGCTACCCTATTCTCGACTCCTCCTGCTGTGCTATCTCCCCATTCCCATGGACCAGTTTACCAACACCTCCACCCACCTGGAATAATAACCGCCCTTCTTGCTCCTCAGATGTTCCCTGACCTTGATTTCATACTGCAGCTGGCAGCTCTTCCACACACCCCTCATCTTCATTGTCTGAACTCGAATTCCCACTGAAGCTATAAACTTGTCACATGTTCTGGCACCTTTTCCCAGAACAACTATAAGCTCATTAGGAAAGAAGCAGGAAAATGTCTCCAGTTTTCATAAGAGACTTGTTATTATATCAAGTTCAGTGTGTTCTGGGGCAAAAGTAATTGAGCACATAGGTTTTCATGCCAGCACTTCCTGTGCTCTCTATTTATCCCGTGTGGCAGAATTCATACTTCCATTGGAGAAGAAGGTTGCCTTCAGCGTTGCACATCTGTCCTCCCGAGGACAGCTGAATGTGCCGTATGATGGCAAGAGGCAGCTGTCATGGCCCCTGATGCTGAAGTTCCACAGTACTCTGAGGAAGACCCAGATAAGAATGAGATTTAGACCACCTTTCATGTTTCTTCAGTACTTTTTCCAGCTGGCGAGTGTGGCCTAGCACCGTCTGTGGACTTGGAGGACAAGACCTCAGCAGCTCCCTCCATCAGACTTCAACGACACAGAATCAGACAAGGTCCCTTTGAGGAACAGAGTTATCTCCTCTGAGGAGGCTGGGCCTAAGGATGAAGAGGTCTTGCTTGCCTTTACAACAACTCAATGACTTCAGCAACTTATTGGGGTCTCCTCTTTCCATAGCTCCTTGCCTGTAAGGTTTCCCTTGAGCCTTGCTCCCACCACTCCCGCCCTACTGCACAGACTCCTCAATTTACTAGGGAGTGGTCACAGGTGTCTCTCTTTCCCTCTCCTTTTTCTTGGCTGGACAGACAGCAGGGAGAAATGCTGGCCTGCACCCACCAAGCAGCTCCCTGAGAATGTTCCTGAGCCCGTGTAAAGCACGGCGACATTCAAGGGAAATGAAGATGGTGCTGGCTGGGAGCCCTCACTTTTGTTAGATGCAATCCCAATCACAACAACAAGCATTTTAATTTAAAAATAAGCAGGAATGCATCTCGGGAGGTTACATGGTACACAAGAAAACTCCCAACATTTTGGGATCCATTTTGTGGTCATGCCAACAACACTTTAAAAAAAATCAAATATGCCCCCTAAATCTGAGAGCCTCTGTCCTAGAGATTCCCACATAGCTGAGTTCACAAGAATCTGTTTTAGGTTTTCTCATATGCTAGATGCTACAGTAGTGGTATGTTTCTGGTATGAAAGCACAGCAGAAGAGACAATGGAAATACAAGTCAATTTCATTTAAGTAACCTTGACAGTGTCCTTTTATCTTCACTGTCCAAGCAATAAATTGACACCATCTCAAACAAACTCAGCTTGGCCTTTCAGTAGTTCCCAGCTGTGGAGTCCTGACAAGCATTTGCCGATGTCAGTCTGAATTCCTTCCCCTTCCCTTGATCTTTTATTCTTCCACTCACTCATACTTACGTTGTACTTTCCTTGTAGCCTTTGGTCCAAAGAAATACCTCTCTCCATGACTTAAAAAAATGTTGAAGTCCTTCAGTGCATCAAGTAGGCTAGTTCAGCCTCAGGGTAGCTCTTTTGCTTCTGTTACGAATTTAAAGGCCACTAAAAGGTGCCTGATGTGAACACATCTGCTGGTGCCTAACAGTCAAGTTAAGTTACAGGGTCCTGAGTAAGCCCTCAGTCATTCCAGTCTGTACTGGTCAGAAAGATGTGATCAGCCCACTGTCAGTTCAAATGATTACTGATATATGGAGGGAGGGGGTGAAGTACAAACATTTGCAGCAAAGGTCTTACAGAAACAAGCATGCAAGGAGAACCACCGAGGCTGAGGAGAAATAATATATTTTGCCAATGCAAGAGAATCAAAGTTTATATGAGGATCCCAAAGACATTTTAATGTGCATTACATATTTGACAGAGCAAAGATACAAGATATCCACAAAACATGGATTTATTTGGAATATTTATACCCAATCTAATAAGCAAAGTTCACAAGGTACCTTATAATACATTTTAATAAAATAAAATGTAGGTGAGTCAGATGAGATGTTGGAGTCCCTCATAAGGTAGGGAAGGAGTTCGACTTTTCCACATTTTGTTTTACAGCCTGGAACTGAAATGGATTTAATTGGCATTGGTGCTACTTAATGTACACAAGATACTCAGTTGTGAAGGTGGAAAATATATTTATTTGGCACAAAAGTAAGCACCTGCCCATGAAGTTGATCTAGAAACTGCCACTGGTATAGAATGTGACAGCTAGATACTCAGGTAATTGCTCCTATTTTTTACATTTCCAGCAGTTGCTTATAAGTTTCTGAGTCCAATTCAAGATACTGCTTTTGGTCTTCAGCATCATACATTAACTGAAGGATTTCCTTTACCTATAGCCTACAAATCAGCGTCAGAGGCTGTACTCTCATGCCCACAAGCAAAAACCATTACACTAGGGTACTAGGAACACAGTCTTTCTCCATTGTGCCCCCAAACCTCTGGAACGTCCTTCACAGAGAGAGATGCATGGCATCATAACTGCTGGTTTTTAAAACACAACAACCTGAATACTCATTCATTCCAGCCTGCTTTGTTGCAGGATCTGCTGCAGCTACTACCACTACCACTACTACTGGTGTGTGTGTGTGCGTGAGAGAGAGAGATTGCAGTTGTACATTCATATGTTTATAATACTGTAAGCTGTCTTGTGAGGTTAGAGCACCCTGGAAGGCAGGTTAAACAAACCTCTTAACTAAATATAAATGACTAAACCCTAGTATCTCTTTCCCGATTAATCACAGCAACCTCAGACCCTGTATGTAAAATCTATGATAAGGTACCCCTCCAGCAGCAGATCTTACAGACATTTAGCTGAAATATCCAGGAAGACAAATTACATGCCACATCTGGAGGTGTGGCCTATACACCACCATGGTTACAGACTACCTCACTTAAGGCACAGGTGCAATGCTATGCCATGCCTCCCGTCACAGTGTGTGAGGAGAGACCCTTCTGAGGAGAGATGTATCTAGACTGAAAAATGCAAGTGCACTGTTAGCATGTTGAGTAAACAAGCAACCAATATGGGCTGAGATTGTCACAGGAGAGTTGGGCCAAATTTTTGTAAAGGAAATGTCCTCATCTCACTAGAATCCACTAGTAAAACTCCTGGACGTGTGTTTCTTATTTGGCAAACTAACAACACAGAGTAAGAAACTGTCTTTTGAAAGGGTATAAATTCACAAGACCAAAGAAATAATTAATTGATTTGTAGCACACTACTCATGCTTGGAATAATGAAGACAGGTTACTAGGAATTCTTTCATTTGAGAATTGCTTAACTATTATACTTGTCCAAAACACACTGATAAGCTCTCTGCTCTAACTTAAAAAGTAGCAACACCAGAAATTCTATTGTGTGTGTGCCCGTATGCATGGGGGAGATAATGCATTTCACAGGAGAGAACATTGTCTTATGTATAATTCGGAAAAAGCAATAATGGTATATTTCACTTTACCATGCTGCTCCTAAACACATTTTTTCCTATAACAAATCTTTTTAATTTTGATGGTGTTAATTTTCAAGTAACTTTCAATATGGTTTGAAGCCTTGTTTTAATTTCCAGTTTCTAATTTAATTCTAATTTGTATGTTTAAAAATGCAACATAAATACAGAAATCCAAGAATACAGTGGGAAGGGTGCAGCAAACTACTTTTGGGGAATGCTGAGCCCCTCATCCCTTGCACCACTTCTGAACCTTAGCATTTTCTGTGCATTGAGTATAACTTCCAAATACTAGGTTTCACCATGGTGAGATCTAATTTGCTCCAGGAGGCAGCAGATGTTTCACATTGTGTTGACATGTCCAAGTCTATCAGACAAACCAACTTTGGCCATCTTACTCTGGAGATAACTTTTGCAACCTTTGTCACATGACAAGAACATCAACTAGTGTATGTGGTAATTTGGTTTGATAAACATATATGAAGAGTTAAAGGAAAGTGGTGGGGTTATTTTCCCTGTTTCAAATACAGAGTGAGTGATTGACATGTTAGGCAAATACATGAGACACAACATTCTTCTTTGGTCTGCCAGAGCATTTCTGGCAGCATTTCATTTCTGACAGATGACAGATAATAGATGGTGCTGCCACTATTATCTGTAAGAAGCAGGTACATTCTGCCTAAAAATGGAAATAACTGTAGCAGCATCCCCCCCCCCCCCCAGACATATGTTGCTTTTAAAATGCCATGTAGAAATTCATAGTGCTAATTAATTAAATGGGACTTGATGATGAACTTGCCATATCATAACCACTGGCAAATCAAGGCCTGAGTAGGAGAGAGAGCCAAATAACATGTGATTTCTGCAGTTCTCATTACTGATATGGATTATGTTGGGTATCAGTTTTGGATAATTATTGTATTGGATAATTTGGATAATGTTGAATTTTTTTATATTGTTGAAGTGAACAGATGTGATAAATAACATAGAACCATAAAGAGTACAGAACCAAGAAAAAACACAAGAAACAATTAACATGATTAAAATATTGTTTTATTGACTTGATCCTAAAAAGGAAAGATGTCATGAAACATCTCTAATCCTGACGGCAGAATATATCACAGAATGAGATTAATTTTAAAGCCCATGTAGCCAATGTATTTGGCCGAACATAATGTGATCAGCAGGCAAAAGCTTCTCACCCACTAAAAGGTGACTGGCACTAAATATATTTACTCTGGAAGAAGTCCCACTGATTTTATTGGAATGTGGATCTGGACTTAATATAACTTAAGTCCTGTTCATTCCCATGGGTCTATTTTAATATGACTCAGTCTGGATCCAACCCAATAGGCTTTTTTTTCAGGCGCATAAGCTTACTAAAATCCTAGACACAGCCAGTTCAAAATTTACATATGCAAGTTCATCTCCTGATGGCTGCAACTTCAAGCAATAATTTGCAAGTGAGAATGGACTATTACAGTCTTAATCACTCTTAAATCATCAGATACAATCTCAGATCTCCATGCTTGTCAATTGATCCAGTTCCCATGCTCAGCTTCATGTGCAGAGTAGTTTAACTTTACAGAAATCAAGATGTATCAATACATGGAACATGCCTACATACTTCTAACAAAAGTCAGTTGGAAAAATTTTTCAGAACTCCTTCCCTCTTATTCCTTGTCCAACTTTTCTTCTACCACTTTTAACAATTCCATACAATAACAATGACAAAATCACACATGCTGGATAAGTATCTATAACTGCTGTTGCTCAGAAAAAATTATTTCATTTCCCATGGCATGTTCAAATGATGACAACCTGCTGCAGGAAGTATAGAACAGGAGGGCAGGGAGGGATCAAGAGAAGCCAGAATAAAATTCCTTTGACTTAAGTCAGCATTTGATTATATTACTCTATATTCCAAAGAAGTGGCTGTTGAAACCTGCCTCCACTCCAGGTAGTGTGGCACAGCCTGGACCAGGCTTGGTTTTTAAGGAAGCTGATCCCAGGGTCTCCACTGTGGAAAGGCATTGCAAACCCTGTCTTTGCAAAATTTGGAATTTCCACACACAAATGCATCATGTTGTTGCTGAGTCCAGTTCAGGGAAGATTCATTGTGAGGCTTCCTAGGAAAGGCTGGTGTGCCAAATATGGCATCCCAGGAACTGTTGCATGAGTTTGCTAAGCATTTTCCCAGCAGGGAGCAATTTCTACAGGGGACACATTTGGTTACACCCAGACTGTCTAGTCAGTTCCCTTTAAAATCTGTGTGAAAAGTAGGCCATTTATTTCCATGAGAACTAAGTACAAATGAGTTTGGATTCAACCTATTAGTTTCAACATTTCTTTTATCTATCATAGTGTTCATTAGTCTTAAATATTTTGTTGTTGCTTGCTTGTTCAAATGTGCATATGTTATGAGCACAAAATCTATTTCTATTGGCTAAAATGGCCATTTTACTTTAAAAAGTCTCCTTTCTGTGTTCTATACTGCATTTACAACATACACAACTGACAAATAGAAGGAAATGTTCAAATTGAAAGGAACTTTCCAGAGAGGTAGTATGCTAGTGTGTTGAAGTATTATTCTGTGGCATCCTCTCTGGATCCATTTATAAACTTGTCAACTAAAGATAACATGTCATACATCTGAGAAAGTGGACTCTAGTCAACAATTTGTATAATTTAATAACTGCACTCCTATACATAAGTTCAATGGGGCTTATAGGTGCAGGATTGTAGTCTTACAATGCATCTACACAGAAGTCTCATCGAGTTCAGTGGGACTTACTCCCAGGGTGTGCAGGATTGAAGTCTACATTTTTTAGCCTTAAAGGTGCCGCAAGGGTCTTTGTTGCTATCCCCACCCGACAAAGAGACAGCTAGGACACTTACGTCTCCATTCACAGCAGGGGTCCTCAAACGTTTCCACCAGGGAACCAGTTGAAAGGTGCTGGGCGTGGGCCGGAAGGGTGGTGCTGGAGGTGTGCGTGGGCTGGCGAGGGGGCCTGCTGAGGCGGGGGCCGGGCACGCAGCGAGGAGGAAAGGCGAGGCGGGTGCACAAGGCAGTGGCTTGCTCCCTTGGAGATCGCATGCGGGGCAAGGTGGGAGGCGGCAGGTGTGTGCGTGGGTGCGGGCACGCGTGCCGTGGGTCCAAATGGGCATGGCGGGCTAGATCCGGCCCCCAGGCTGTAGTTTGAGGACCCATGATTTACAGCTTAATTTCTCTTTTCAGATGAAGGATATTGGATCAAATATGTCCACCAACACGTCTTTTAGTGCTCTTCAGGCTCCTTGCCTCTATCATTTTAAAAAATTGTTTTAAATGTTTCTAAGTGAGAGGCTGACTGCTGCACAGCAAAGGCCTGTCACCTATGCCATCTTTTTTCTTTTCAAAACGCTGGTTTATTCTGCAGATTCCAAATCTGTTTTAGCTTCTTGTGTGGTTACTTTTCTGTTAATCACAGTCTAATTCCAGTTTACTGTCTGGAAAATGCCTATTTTGTGACCAATCATGCCCAAAGTAGTTATTTTACCAATGGGCAGGGTCCCCCTCCATAGCAGCCGTTTTTGTTTTTTTTGTTTTGTTTTTTGGATAGCGCTCAAAAATGTCAAAGGTGTCCACCGATGCAAAAAACGCCAGAGAACCCCGAGGGTGAAACAAAGAGAGACAGGTGCGGATCCTTGAGGATAAGTGAAACTCAGTGTAACACATGCTAAGTACGTGCCTGTCCCTTGTTGTCTCTACTGGGGCAGTTGTAACTTTGGGGCAGGCGTCCAGGTCCCTACTCTGCTGAATGAGCGCAAGGCAGTACCGGATCAGGGCTGGCTGAGCACCTCCTGAAGCAAGTAATACGCCTTAGCAACTACAGAGGGGGGCGCACAGCAAACTACGAAGTCCAGAGGCAAAAAATAGCTCACTACTCCACGGCACGGGGAAGGGAAACGGCGGCTGGCACCCAGTGCGCCGGATCTAGTTGAGGGGCGCGCATAAGAGCGGCGCCCGGCCGACGCCAAGCGCGTCCTCCTCGGGCCTGGGCGGAGCTGCAGCCGCCGGTGCCTCCCTCGCTCCTCCCTCCAGCCGGAGCCTGACGGAGGCGGCCCCGCCGGGGTGTTTCCCAGCTCCGCGCCCCGCTACTTGTTTGCAGGGCGCCAGCTGCAGCCTTCCGTTCCGCACGCTCGTTTGGCCGGAGCCCGGAGGCAGGATGGTGCTACCCGACGACGAGCGCGCTGCCGCCGGACTCTACCGAGCGCCCCCGGAGCTGGCGCGAGAGGCGCATGTGCCTTCCTTGGAAAAGTACCGGGAGCTTTACCGCCGTTCAGTGGAGGAGCCGCAGGGTGAGCGCCAGGCCACAGCGGTCGGCCGTGGCGGGCGGGCGTCGCGCGTTCCCCGAGCGGGTTCAAGCGAGCCCTCAGGCCGCTTCTGCGCGTGCAGCAGCCCGGGGCTCCTGCATGTGGCAAGGGCGGGAAACGGCCCTTCTTTGCAGAGCACAGTCTGGAGCGGGCAGGGCAGTGCAGCAGTGCTAAAGCATAAAGTCGCGGAGCATGGGGCATGTTATGTGGCTCAAGGGCGTGGGACCCGTCCGGTTCCATGTCTTTTCCTTTGCTCTGCCATGTGCCTGCATGGCTCACTCGTTTCCTTCCACCCTCCGCCCGGTGCAGGATCGTTGCCAATTTCTCGTCTACGCGCAACAGGGGCTCTAACGGCAACAGCTCAGATACTCTGAACCCTACAGGATTTGTTCCGGGTGGTGTTCATTATTGTGGGCAGCTTTTATCAGCTCCAAGCGCAAGCTTTTGCAGCTGTGTGCTTAACCATTGGATTCATGTTAGTATTAGGCTCTGTCAAATGACGGCTTAGGTTTCTCTTTAGTTATTGACTAGCAAATGGAGACCCTTAAGCAAGTGATGCGTCCTGGCTCCTGCCGGCAGTCCAGTAGCCCCGTATTGTAAAAGCTGCTGGGTAACTTGGCTATACCACAGTTGGAAGAGGTACTAGTAGCAGTTTGGGAGCTGCCAAGTTGTGTGTACGGCGTTTCCTTGTAAATTCCTACACTTTTGAATACTGTTTGTTTGGGGGTGGGGTTGGCGTTCCATACTAAGCAGAGTCGTTCCTAAATTTTCAGCAAAACATACTGTAGCAATATATAGTGTTAAGTATATATATTGTTATATAGTGTTTGCTTTTTGTCCAAGCATACACATAAGCTTAAATACACAGCACTTGTGCTAACAGCTCTCCTGTTGATGTGATCATTGGCTTAAATTTGCATGTGAAAGTAACAAGGTGGCAATGCTCTAGCAATTCTGCGTCATTTTGGAGGGGAGTCTGTGAGCTTTCTAGTATAGTTTGGGTCCATATTATGCTGATTCTTGAAGAGTGAAGCTCTTTGTAGCAAGGTTATCAGTGACATCCGTCATGAGGCAGTTTAACTTGCCCAGGTCTCTCTGTGTGTCAGCACTACCATTGTTAGTTTCCTAGTTTTAGTGCAAGTTTTTCTACCTTTCTAAAAGTTTGAAATGTGTTTTCTGAGGCTTAGGTATTGGCAGGAAGAGCTTTTACTTAAAATATGGTGGTATTTTCAGACCTGTTTACCACTGGAATGTAGCTCCCAACATCTCCGAAGTGGAACTAGGCCTTGCAATGAAGAAGGTTCAGCAGCCCTGTTGGGGGTGTTTGCACAGTCCCAAACATCCCCATAGAGCTGAGTAATTTCAGCAAGACTTTTGCGGGACCTTCTCAAGTTACTCACTGCAGTAATCTGTCAGTACAAAAAGGAAGTATTGCTGGAGTTGATCATTGGTGTTTGACAGCTCAATAGAAATGCATGCTTTAGGATAATTTCCACTCAATTTTGTGCTTCTGCCTTACCTACCAGCTTTTGAACCACTTCAAGAAAGGACATATTTATAAGAAAGTGTGGTTAGTCTTTATAAGCAATAAATACAGCTTGTTTAAAAATGATCCTATGCATTTAGTTGAGGATAGGGAACACTGATGGGATTGCATCTAAGGAAACCACATGGGTGGTGCTTTCTGACCTTTCCCTCTTCTCCTAGTCTTCTACTTGAATGCTTATTACAAGTCTTCTTACTTATATATATGTAATGGCTGCTTCTTTGATATCTGTGGTTACAAAGTTACCGGTATGCTTGAAAAGGAAGAAAGCATAGTTGTCCTTATCTTACTTTGGGAGAAACTGTGATAATTTGTCCTGCCCCGCAGAGACATGAAAGAGATCAAGCAGTGCAGTGCTAATTCTGTGAACAACAGATACATCAATGAAAGGAAGTTATTATACACAAGGGGGTGTGATGTATTTTTCTACAGTGTGAGAATTTCTGTACAAGGAAGTACCCTTAGTAAATAGCAGCTTTTCTTTCCTTGCTCTATGCAAATTAACCATTAACGCTTTCTTTGAGATAACAAAAATGAGGAAGTTACGTAACTGCACAGTTTTCTGCCTTGTCTTTTATAAAACATAAACAGGGACTGAAAGACTAGTTAGCTGGGGTAAGCACATTTAGATGCATTCCAACAGATCCAGAAATAACTGCATGGAAATGCTGTTTATGACTTAAGAATCCAGGTGTATTCAGGAGTGCAGTCTAGGGGTCCCTCCTTAAATAAGACCAACTCAAGTTTTGTCTTGTGTCATTTTGTGTGGTCTTAAAATTAATATTTTCTTTCTTTTTTTTTTTTGCAGAATTTTGGGGTGATATTGCCAAAGAACTTTACTGGAAGAACCAGCACACTGGACCATTTTTGCAATATAACTTTGATGTCACAAAAGGAAAAATTTATATAGAATGGATGAAAGGGGCTACAACCAACATTTGCTACAATCTATTGGACAGAAATGTCTATGAGAATAAACTTGGGGACAAAATAGCTTTTTACTGGTAATGTTCTGCCTTTTATTACAATTCAGAAACTTCTGGTATGAACTTAGAATTAAGACCATTGCTATAGCATTAGATTATTCTGCTCTGGTAAAAAAAATAAGGAGACCTGAAAGAATGAGAAAAGTTGAGTATCATGTTATTAGAGCTGGCATTCATTTGAATTTCTGAGAAATCCTCTGTAAGGCATTTTGTGTGAAAAGGGAAATTGCCTTCAAATGCCCCCATGCTAAGATAAAAGCCAGAAATTCTCTCTAATTTAATCTGTGTGATGCTGCTCATACTTTTCCATTATCAGAGGTTTGTGTGTACTTAAAAAGTCTTGTGGGTAGGTGCAGCAAGCAGTGACCAGTTTCCTAAACAGAAGCCTCCAAAGAAGAAGCCAGTCTTTGGAGACAACAACTGGGGTCCTGACTGGGGTATGAATGACATTTTTCACCACTTGAAATGCCAACTCTTTCTCACCCATACACTGACCTTTCGGATGGTTACTGTGTAAGGGTTAGATATCTGATCACAGTAAACAATTCTTTAAAGTAAAGTTCTATAGTTTGTGGTAGTTCAGGGTAGGGAACAAGGTTCCTTCCAGATATGTGGATTGTGGATTACATCTTCCATAATATCTGACTATTAGCCATATTAGCTGTATGGGAGCTATAGTCCAAAACATTTGTAAGGCATCATGTTTTCTGCAGTAATCTATATAGGAAGCATCAGTTATAAAATAGTGTTTGCTAAAGGAAAGAGTGTTCTTCCTTTTGTCAACTTCATTAGCATTCATTCAACCTCTTATTTTGACTGCTTCTCAAGGAGACACATAAATATGATATCATTGTTCTTTGCATATTATTGCTTACTCCTTTCTTGTGCTCAGGGACACTCTTATAATTTATTTCCTTTTCCTGACAGGTCTAGTTCCTTTTTCATTAATTAGTACATACACATTTTACAGAGCAATAGATGAGTCAGGAAACGTTGCCTGAATCCTATCTATGTTTATGAGGAAGCATTCCCCACTGGTTTTACTGGGATTGTATTTTAAGTGAATGTGCCTGGCTTTGCAGCTTTAGTAATATTTTGTGTTCCAGATACAAGCCTTTACCTCCAAATGTACTTCAGGGTTTAAATAGTCGGTTGCTGTTAACTCTCGGCCTAACTGAAGTTGCTTTCTGACTGTCCACCAAATCAGTATAAGAAATATAAATGGGCTGTGACAAATCTTTTGTCTAAAGAAGCAGATTGCATTTCAGAAACTGTATTTCATAGGTGTTCTTTTGCTGTGGAAGTGTGCCCTTATTTTCAGGCGTCTTTTTAGGACTGTATGGCCTTTCTGATGCAGAATGTGGTGGTAGGCTGGAAAAAGTGCTCTGTTGAACACAGTTGAGGTATTCTAGAATTTTCTTTGGGTTTTCATGTATTTTTTTAAAAAATATTTTATATTGTTCCATATCCAAATAGATTCTGGAACAGTGAACAGTATGAGGTTAAAGCAAATTAGAAATACAATAAAACACTTTTAAAAAGATTGAGGTCATGGTCCACAAGAAAAAGCTTCCCAGGATAAGTTTGCCTTTAGCAGGCTCTGAAAACAGCACAGTGGTAGTGCCTGCTTGATTTCTTGCAAGGAATTCCACAGAAATGGGGCTGCCACACTGAAGGCTTGTGGAATGCAGCAGGGCCATGGATCCATGTGGAACCACCAAAAGGATGGCCTCCTCTGACCTCTGTGACCTGATAGGTTTGTAAGGAAGAAGACAGTCAAATATCCTGGTTTTTACTCAGGACTTTGTACAGTATTCCCAAAACCTTGAACTTGGCCTGGTAGCAAATTGGTAGCCAGTACAGTTCGTTCAGCAAAGGATCTGCATGCTGAAAAGTGGCAGCTCTCAGCCACAATCAAGCTGCTGCATTTTGCACTAACTCCAGTTTCCAGAGCAGCCTTAAGGGCAAGCCCACATAAAGCAATTGCAGTAATACAGTCCTGAGGTATCACTGTGGCCAAGCTGTCCTTGTTCAGGAGAGGCTATAGCTGACAAAACAGAGATGGGAAAAAGCAGTCTGATCCGCTGTCATTACTTGGCACTTCAGTGATAGCGATGCATCTAGGAGTTCCCTATGAGCCTGATCTTTCATAGGGGATGCAACCCGACCCAGATCTATCTCCTGAACTCTGGAATCACCACAGGACTTGCATCTTTCTAGGATTCAGTTACAGTGTATCGGTCTCATCCAGCCTGACTCCATCTAGGACTTGAATAGCAGGGAGATGGAGCTGTGTGTCATCATATACTGATGATACTTGGGTCGAAATCCTCCAGTGAATGCTTCCAGTGGTTTTAGATAAGTGTTAAATAACTTTGGGAACAGAATAGTACCCCGTGGAACCTCAAAGCTGAATTTCCAGGGTTTTGAGGAATGTTCTCTGGAACCAACCCTGCAGGTCAGATTGGAAGCATTGTGACATAGTGTCTCCAATACTTAGCTCATGAAGTTGATCCAGGAGAATAGCATGGCCAATAGGCTCAAAGGCCAGTGAGAGATCCAGTAGAATTGGCAGCATCACATTCTCTCGTCTTCCTTGTGATAAAGGGTCAGGACATCCAAGGCTGATTCAGTTGTGTAAACCTGTAGAAACCCAGAATGAAATGGGTCTAGATAATCAGTACCTTCCAAAAGTGCCTGCAGTTGCTCTGCCAGCACTCTTGTCATGTGCCTTTCGTAAAACGGGTTATTTGCTAAAGGACTGTAGTTACCAAATACTCTTGGGACCAGAGTGGGCTGTTTCTGAAATGGTTGCACTACTAGCTCCTCGAGGATAGTAGGAACCATCTCTTTATGCAAAGATGCGTTGACCACACCTTGGACCCACCCAGTTCACCCACTCAGACCTCCTTAGCTGGTTTTTATCAAACAGAAGGGTGAGGATTGAGAGAGCACATGGTTGTTTGCACTACTGCAAGCCCTTTGTTCCCATCAGGCCATAATATCTGAAATTGAGCCCCCAAAACTAAGCAGATACCAGTGTTAGACACCTTGACTGCAACTGCACACTAACAATAGCATTTCATTTGCTGCAGAGACCAGCAACTTTGTCCTCAAAAGTGCTACAAGGTACAAGGTACAGCAGACTTTTGTGTGTGCCAGGGCCCCTTTTGCTGAGGATAATGTTAACATTCCCCAGACTACCCATAACTACTGCACAGGACTTGAGTATGCAATGGGGCAGCAAAGTGGCATTTCTAGCTGCCTGCATTGCCATGCAGTAGGCACTACTGTGTGCTCTCGAGTATGTTCAGTTGGCTTTGCTTTGAGCCTTATTCCTGTTCATTCTAGCTGATGTCCATCGTATTTTACTGACTGCAGCTTTTCAGTATATCAAGCAACAGTGAGGCCCCTAGTGTACTGGAGAGGGCACAACTCTCCACAGACCTCCATAGTAAGACTGGGGCCTTGACTGGATCACCAGCTCTGCATACTGCAAAATCCTCCAGAGCATTCAGAAATCCATTGGATTCTTTCACTTTTCTAGGATGGGCTATCCAAGTGCCTGCTAACCCACTAGCCACCTTGAAAGACCACTTCCATTACATTCATGCCCGCATTCTAAGTGTTCCGAATGCTTTCTAAACAAAGAAATAGGGGAAGGCGGACTGTAGTCTGCCCCAATTGCTTCTCCATGGCAAACAATTGCCAACTTTAATGTTCATAGCAATCCTGTGAAGCAAGACACTATAGGACATTAGTGGAAGGATCTGGAGTTCATTGCTAGCAATTGTTTAAAAACCCACTTGGTCTGGTTAGAGATCAAGCATTTTTTCTTCAGTGCCTTCCACTGGACACGAATGGAGTAGTAAAGTTAACTAAACTG
This sequence comes from Varanus komodoensis, assembly GCF_004798865.1. NCBI lineage: Eukaryota > Metazoa > Chordata > Lepidosauria > Squamata > Varanidae > Varanus > Varanus komodoensis. The sequence continues at coordinate 2,912,113 of NW_025336114.1, read as the reverse complement.
CATGTGAAACTAGTTGCATATGGAATTAGCAGTTTGTGTGACAACTAAAATATTTTTCAAATACTGGGATGTTTACATTATTGTGTATAAAATACAGCCAGACTAAGACTTTTTAATTTCTTTTTCTTTCTATAACAAAAATCATCTTAATTTCTAAAGGTAATTTTTCTTAGTGGTTATTATTTTTCTTTGCTTCCTACAGGTGTGGAAAACTCAAAAGCCAGCCTTCCCCAACCTGGTGCCTTCCAGTTGTTTTAGATTGTAATGTCCTGTCTACTTGACATTGAATATGTTGCTTAGGACTGATGGAAGCTCTAATCCAAAATATCTGATGGGCACAGGTTTGTGAAGGCTATTCTAGTCAATGATCTCAGCTATATCCAGATCCCAGTTTTAGGGATGCTGAAATCTATGTTTACCTTTATTGCAGAAACTACTATGTGTTTGTTAAGTAAACAGAGGAGGAAAATTCTCTGAACTGGAATAAAGGGGTGGGGAAGGGAAGCATACTTAATTAATGAAGCTAGTGAGATGTATAGGAATTTAGCTTTATGGTGCCTGGAGAGTACAGATAAAATTGGAGAAAGCAAACATTTGTTCTTGACAGCTGGAAGATGTGTGTATGTGTGTTTCAAATTTTGTATGTTCCTATCTTGACCAAGAAGAAAGGCACTTGTCTTTGAAAATGCACAATTCCTTGCTTTTGAAATGTTTTCTTCTATTGCCAGTTAATGCTTTTCTTGCCATAAAAAATGAACAAAAAAATAAAGCCATTCTGGATCAGGGCAGGGGTCAGATAATCTCTGAATTTTGTTTTCAGCCATGGCCAGCTGGATGCCCTCTGAAGGCCCACAAGTCTTGCACCGAAGTGACAGATTTGTCCAGTTGCTTGCTCACAGAAACTGGTGTTCAGCTGTACGTTGTCTTCTGAACTCAGAAGCTCCATTTAGCTGTCATGCTAACAGTCGTTGGCAGGTCATTAATTTGTCTAAGCTAGTATCAATCACTATAGCTTCTGGCAATACATTTCACAAGTTTAATTACTATTGGTGTGAAGAAGTGTGTTCTTTTGTTTGTCACAAATATCCTCCCAATCAGTTTGACTAGTGTTGTAGGATTTGTCCTTCTTCCATTTTTTCAACATGATCCATAATTTTTCTAAGATGCTGTCTTGGGGTTGGACTGGGGAGGTGGAATGTGCAACCCTCCAGGTCTTGACTACAGCTGTTATCAGCCCTAAATGGCAAAGGTAACAGTGAGGAATGATGGTAGATGCAGTCCCAACAACCTAAGGAGAATCTCATGTTCCCATCTCTGCTTTGTCATGCTTGCCTTTTCATTGTATTTGCTGAACTAAAAAGCCTGAAATATGCCTGCCTTTTTTCATGGGGAAGATGCCTCAGTTTGAAAAACATCAGCTTAAGGCTTCGTCAAGGCCTTTAGTTTACTCATAAGCAGGATGGCATTCTCAAACAGTTCAGAAAGAATAGTCTACCCTTTGCTTCCTGATGGTAAAATTAAGTGATGAGCTGGTAATCTTGATAGTGATGTGAGTGCTGTGTTTGTGGATGTGCATGTACATTCACAAGTGTTATATGAGTGAATGAAGCCATGATTTGTACAGAGAAGGATTAGTATTTATTACTGTTAATTCTTAGTTAGTCTGACACTTTGTTACACTTGCAAGAAGGGAAGGTGCCTTTAATTTTATCTAGAAGAAAAATTGTCTCTGGAAAGAGATGCTATGAGAAGCAGTCTGAAATCTGCAAATTTCTGTCAGAGAAAATTCTTATGTGTAGCCAGAGAACGAATGCTGTTTTTCTACAAAAGTGAAAGTGCCTTGCTCATGATTCCTTGTTTTATAAACTGGATTGGTATATCCTAGTTCAACAAAGTGACTTGCAGACCTTATCACTCTCCATGATCCAGTTTTAGGGCATGTTGTTTGTTCTGCAAACACACAATGATTCTGCAGGTTTTTACAAAAGATGTTTCTTAGGTGCAAACTAGGCAATAACTGGAAGACAGCGAACAGCCTGCCATGTTCCTAACTGTCACCCTATGATTGAAAAATAACATCAAAGGTGAGGAGCAGCAGATTCCCGGCATTTATGCACTTAAAATTACTCTCCCTAAGCCACTTCCCTAACAGGGAGAGAAAACATATTCTTTTTCTTCTGTAGAGAGAAAAGCAGATTTTGTGGAGAGCAATTCTGAGCGGTGAATGATGAGAGGGGAAAGGTTTCTACATACTGCCTTTTCTCCTGCTGTCTTTGGCTTAAACTTGCAGCCTCTCTATCTAGAGTCTGTTCATATGTCTAGTATCATGGCTGTTATTGTTTCTGTTGATGGTACTTAAAAGAGGCACAGCAATGGGGAAGAGAAGGGGGGAAATAGTTTTGTTTTCTTTTAACAGTAGTAATGAGAAAACTCATTTCTTCTCTTAAATATCCCTTTTTCTCAGCCATGCACTGAGAGCAAAACTTCCATCCCTTCTATACTGGTTGTACCCTACATATTTGAGCTCTTTTATATGAAGGTGAACATTAAATCCATTTAGCATCATCATTGCTATTATTATTACATTTTATATCCTGCCTTTTATCCTTTTGTAAGGCACCCAAGGGAACTTACGTAGCTGCATTTTAACCTCACAGCAACAAGAAACCTGTGAGGTAGGTAAGGCTGAGAATCTGCTCAGTTCACAGTCACCCAGTGAACTTCATGGCCAAGTGGGAACTAGAACCCAAATCTCCCAAGTCCCTGTTTGTTGTGAAGTGTATGCAGATGCTGAGGAGCTGTAAATAAGTGTGGCTTCCCTACATATATGTGCAGGATATCTGCATAGCTAAAACTTGTGCATGGGGTCACCACATTTCCATCTGTGTTTGTTTCATGGTATATTAATACTTGAAACAGCCATTGGATGACCTAATGTTGATTTGAGTTCCTATGCAAACTTCAGTATTTCACCCTATTTAGAAGGCATGCTTAAAGTTCTGGTTTTAGCTTGAAAAGCAAATAGCTTTTTCCATGGTGTGTATGGGCCATAGTTTTACAATTTGAGCCAGTCTTCCCCAAACTTGTGCCCTCCACCTGTGTTGAATTACAGTCCCCATCATCTCCATCCACTATGACCAGCAATAATGGTAGATGGGGATAATGGAAGTTGTAGTCCATTAAGTCTGGAGGGTACCAGTTTAATGACAGCTAATTTAAACTGCTAGGAATTGGAGCACAATTATTTGTATTTAGCTCCCATTTTTAAGTGTGTGCTTCAAGCTCTAACAACAATTTAAAGTTTAACCTGGTTAATAGGATGTTCCAGGTGCCTTGGGTTGATGTCATATTATAGATATAAGAATTATGAATTGAGGAATCTGGCACATGAGTGTATTAAAATATAGAATTGTCTCCATTATAAACGATTGTAGCTTACTAGGCAATCTAGAATATGCTTTTGAGAGTTGTTTTAATTGGCAGGGATCTCAAGGTCCATCTAATCCAGCATTCAGTGCTCACAGCAGCCAGCCAACTACCTGTGGGAGAGTAACAGTGTGACATGAATTCAATAGCATCCTCCTGCACATAATCCCCAACAACTAGTATGCAGAATAATAGGTAGTATATAGCCATCAGTGGCCACTGATAGCCTTTTCTTTCATGGATTTGTCAAATCTACCTTTAAAATTATCCAAATTGGTTGCCATCACTACATCTTCTGGGAACAGATGTCATGGTTTCGTCATACACGATGTGAGGAAATGCTTTCTTTTATCTATCCTGACTCACCTGCCAATCAGCTTTGGGAGATTATCCAGGTTCAGATACTATGACAGGATGAAAAATGTTGCACACCTCTAGCACATCTCCATTTGTTATTTCTCTGAGTTAAACAAACCCAAATGTTGTTGCTCAACCTCATAGGGAGTTGTGCCAGCCTGTATATCATGTTAGTTGCCCTCTTCTGCTCTTTTTCCAACCCTACAGTATCTTTCTTGTACCTGTGGTAACTCAGGTCTATGTTTTAAATCTTTCCAGCTGTAGAAACAGGCCTGAGTGAGATCACTGTATCAAACCAAGGGGTCACTTTTAAACCTACTCTTAAACCTTCTGCCAGTGCCAGCCAGCCCCTAAGTGCCCAAGCAGTGCTACCGACTATGTTTCACACTCCTTGGCACAGTGCAGAACTATTTTTGTCTCCCTGTGTTTTTTTTCCTTTATTTTTTTTCTGGAGATAGGGAAGGACAGCTGGACAGCCAGCTTCCCTGATCTCTGTGAAGCTATCTGCTCTCTTTTCAAAGTGCCACGGCAGCACCTTGGAGGGGTGCCTGGAGTTGCATTTTTTAAAACAGTCACTTTTAAAAAGCTTTCTATTCTCATTCATATTTGGGAATGAGAGCATTTTAGGCCTTTGTTGGGCACCTATTAGTGATGTTCCTGCTATGCAGAGGCAACAGCTACCTTTCCTGTTAAGTACTATGCCCAGCACATGTTTGAATTCCCCCTTCCCCCAATTTCTTTTTGGTCCATAAAGGACCAACCCAAGCCGAGGGGGTGTTGGGGAATTTACCCCCTTCTTTGCAGAATGCCCTGCTTTTTAAGTGTCTTCCTTTTAGCACTCATGATGGAGCCACTCTTGCATTTTCTCCCAACTCTGGGGACCCTGGGAAAGCCTAAAAGTGTATTACCCCATTCTAAAGGGAATCTGAATTGCTGGTGGTTAAACTCTAGGTCCTTTTAAAATGGATTTTTAAGGGGGATTTCAGGGATTTGCACTGGGATATATACAGAACCAACCCTGCGCAAATCTACCCAATTCCCACTGAAACCAGCTTGGCTTTGGAGGCTATAAGGTAGATTGGACTTCTGCAGGGTCTCCTGGGATACCGCATGGAGGACCAGTGGGGAAAGAGGGAGCAAAGCAGCCATGATTAGTCTTGCCATCTGCTGGACTTATTGTGGGTGCTTTGTGGAACAACAAACTGAATATAGCAAACCACCACAGTAGATGGTTGTGACATGCAACGTCATTCAAATTGTGGTCAGTTGCAAACTTAGGACATTTTCAGATGCCAACGTTCTTGTCAGGAGTGCAAGACTGACTGCTACATACTTTCATGCTTATTCTCAAGCTGTCTGATCTACAAGACAAATAGGGTCTGTGTTCTTCTGGCCACAGGAAATTGCACAAGTGCATCAGCAAACTGTGAGCTATCTCTTTCCTTGTCAGTCATGTCCCTTTCCTCTTTGCCAATTCTTTCAGTGTGTTTTACTAAAAAACTTGGGCTCTTTTTCGTATAATTACCTTTAGTGAAACCTCCTAAACCATCCATTTGTCTGTGCGTTGCTGGCCCAGATGGGGCATAGGAAGAGCAGTACTTGATCTGGAATGATACAACTGCTGTTCTGAAGTACAAATATTGCCTACAACTTTTACGTGTTTGGCATATATTTGCTCCCACTTTCTCTTCCTGATAGGCTGTGCTAGAGTTACGGTTTTGCAAGATTTCATTTTATAAATTGCATTTCATCAGTGGTGATACCTGCCAAGACAGTAATTGAGTAAGAAAGCCAGACAGAATGTGCAATAAGGTCAGCAAAGTAGATGTACTCATACTCTGATTAAATTGGAGATCCAATTCAATTACTTAGAAGTATATACAGGATGTTTGTGTAAAACTTTTCTGTGGAAGAACTTTTTTTAAGGCTGCATGGCTAATTGACTCGTCATGAGATGCTGTGATTCACAGTGGATGTATGATCAGGCATGAGGGATTGAAACTATGTAGCATTGGTAAGACCTTTATCTTAATGGCAGGAGCCAACTTACATGGGTAGCTTACTAAGAATTAGGAGCTCTGATGTATTTGCATCTAAAAACAATTGTGAATTTGCAGAAATTATAGAAAGGCCAAATGACATACCTGCATTTGAAGATTTTAACACCACCACCACCATCACATTCCTCCTAATCCCACTGTTAAAATTCAGTGTGTGGAAATGATACAGATGATAAAGTACAAAATTGTAGTCTCCTTTACTTCTGGATGTGAAATTAATTTAGCTTGTATCTTTTGAAGCACACTATTCCCATCCTTCTAGCAGGCCTCAGTCTAGCTTAACATGTGCTCCATTCATCCCATCTTATAGGACTCCTTTTACTTAGATAGCAGTCATTCTTCTTTCCCATGAAATTGCAGTCTGAAGCTATAGATTGCTGTCATAACATTATGCTTACTTAATACAGTGCTTTTCTGTATTCTTGTGAGTCCTAAAAAGAGACACTAGAAGGAACTATGGGGACCAATTTTCATTAGATCCTCAGGGATAAGGGCATTTGGAAGGGGTGTGTGTGTGTGTGTGTGTGTGTGTGTGTGTGTGTACACAGACACACACACACACACACACACACACACACTAGGCAGCTATTTTACTACATGTGCTATGAATGGGACAGGAAGAGGCTCATATGTGATGTAATTCGAGTGTTTGCAAATTGATAATGTTGCCCTAAGTGTTTGAAATATTTTTCCAGTGCTGTCTGTTACAGTGTTATTTTCCTTACATATTAAATTTTCAAAGAATGTATAAAGAAACTGCATCTGACATAAGGGCTATGATAAGTAGCTGCCCGTAGATTACATAAACCCCGAATAACCCCCCTCCAATATATATATAGCTGCAGCGGATCAGAAGATGCACAATCACAATGCTTCTATTAATAACTCCCTAAGACAGTTTTCAAAAAGCCTGTGTTTTGAAACTGGCTTTTGAATACCCTTTTTTTTTTGTTTACCCTTTTGCATTAAAAATTAGACCTGGATATAAAGGCTGGATATGGCTCACATACTCAGTATTTGTTGGGCGTATGCTTTTACAAAACTTTGTCATTGCCCTCTTGCTTAGTCATTTGTTGATAGTGTGTGTGGTTATGGGTTAGAGGTTTTCAGGATTCATACTCGATACTGTTGTAGATGAACCCATAAGTAGAGTTTCTTCTATGTGCCTGGCCACCAGTCAGTCTGCTAACATCACTGCTATTTGTGGCCAGGATTCACAGAAAACGCATGTATGTAGTGTGTGTGGGGGAAATCCCTTCTTTATTTTTAGGGAGCTTAATCCACAGTGATCTTCAATTTCCCAGGCCACTTTGAAATAAATGGAAGTTGCCCAAGAGTGCAACAATGTGCCTGGGCAATTTTATTCATTTTCAGATAGCTTGTAGAGCAGGAGTGTGCAATTAATTTTCCTATGGGGCCACATGAGAAACTTTGACAGTTGTTAAGGGCCGGACCAATACTCTTACAGCTCTGCTCAATATATATCTCTATAAAAACAGTAAATGAAACATTACAATGATACAATGAAAATGTGGAGCACAGAACAACACTATTTAATGAATATTCACAAAAACATTAACATTAACATTACATGAAAAGCAAATTCAATTCAATTTAGCAGATCCTTCAAAATAAAAGCAGTGCAGTTGTATTGCTTGCATCTGTGTTATGACGATATATATTTGCATTGACTTTTAATTTGCCAGTGACCTCATGCGGGCCAGTCAGCATCAGCCATCGGGCCGGATGTGGCCCGCGGGCCGTACAATGCCCAGGTCTGTTGTAGAGGATAAGTTCTTGTAGGCTTGCAGTCAATAAAGATTTTTCAATGTTAAATAACAAACAAACCTGATTTCTGTTGAAGTGTCTGCAAAAAGCATTTGATTGATTTTGTTTTGTGTCCTATTGCATGGCATAAAACCGCATAAAATATCCTTGAAGTTAGGGGGTTGTTTTTAAGTTTAATCAGAGCCTTTTCAGATGTTTAGGCTGTACTAAATGACTAGGGTGGTTAGGATGTAGCAAGCCTTTCTCATCAGGCCCAGCCTGCTTAGATAATGGAATTCATACCAAATGTATTTATTGATTTTTACTAATATCATGAGAGGTATAGTCATTTATAGATAATGATATTGTTTTTCTGGGATAGTTTGAATCAGATGTTTGGATGCCCTAAACTGATTGAGATCTGATCAAACAAGTTTGCTTTATGTATACTTCTGATTTTAATGGACTCCTTTGTTTAGCCTAGTGCATACCCCCTTTACAAATAAAGACTCTGTGATGATAGAGAAGTTAGATAATTTATGATAGGTTTCCCTAAGGATAGACAACTAAACATTGCTTTTGGTTTTATATAGGACTTTGTTCTTCTTAGTATTTCATGGAAAATGGAAATTTTAGCAAGAATAATCAAGATTGGAATATTGTGGAAGGATGGTGCTGTTTTGTATAGTTCAAAGACCTGAACCCTGTTCATGTGATGTTGGAGTAGTTAAGGGTACTGCAGATTTCACCCTTTCTTGTTAAATTTTGGTTTAAGATGGTTGAAATGTGGGCAAAATGCCATATTTTCACAAAACCCTGTATTGTCATGCCTTTTGCAGTTTGCCACATGGAGAAGGGTGCTGCATCTTAATTACTGCTGCCAGTGAATAAAACTATCGGAATAGAACACTGACTGTTTTCATAATGTATGCATTTGGGATGGTTTTCTTTTGCTTCATTTATAGTGTGAAATGAGATTGGTGCAGCCAACTACAAACTATAGGTGGGAATTTTATCTGATGGAATGTTGCAGATCACTTGGAAGACTCTTGTACAGCCCACATGGGTCACTGTCCAAAAGGGAATTGTACTTATGAAGTTGATATTTTGGCTACTTGATGGTGAATAGGGATTAAAAAAGAAAGACTCCTTTCTCTGTAGTGCATTGTTTATATGATTTGAGGTTTTTTGGGCAGTGCTCATCTTTTCAGTACAGAAAGTATATTGTGAATACCTCATGTACATCACATTTAAAATCAACATGAGATATTACTTGGCAGAGTTGAAAAGGGCAGTTTTGTCTTGTGGAACAGAGTCCAGGTTTTGTGGCATGGAGGAAGACAGAGAACATGTCCTATACAGTCTACTGCACTGTGTATGACAACGGGTCTCCTGGTGATATGTAAACTTGAACCTGTAATATGCTGCTAGTAGCCAGAAATTGAATATTTTGGGGCTACCTATTGCTAAGGTTTGGCACTAATAACAAATAGTGATGTCTGAGCAGAGGATGTAGGGGAATTATTCTTGATCACTGCATTGCTTTTGTTCTTCGTCGTGACTTCTGTGCATTACACATATGGGTGCTACGCCTGCGCAGTGCCTAGGCCGGAAGATTAGAAAGCCAATGGTTTTTGGTAGGAAAACGCTCCGCTCCCCTCCCCCTGCAGTATAAATAGAGCGGAGCGACCACCGTTCGCTGTGCCTCGTGCCTGTTCGTCTCTTGCTTAGATCTCGCTACGTGCTCCTTTACGGTTATCTCACTCAACTTACCTTTTCCTCGTTATATATCCCAGTTTCTCCTTCCCTTGTTGTAGTTCCTCTGTTCATTCTATTTTCTAAAAAACAACAACAACAACAACAACCAAAAATATTACTTACCCTCTGTACTATCATCTCTTTTTTCCTTTTCGTGATGGCACAGCGGGCAGCATTCCGCAAGTGTAGTGAGTGCGGCTCCAAAATGTCTCCCGCGGACCCGCACGACTTATGCCTCCTCTGGCTCGGCGAGGGGCATAGGACCGATAAGTGCGGGCATTGCCTGGCCTTTACCAAACAGGCCAGGAAGAATAGGGAGAATCGTCTCCGCAAGTTGCTTTGGGCCAGGCCTTGCTTCAATCTGACCAGCTGGTCCCAAGGCCTACCCTCTCCTCGGCTGCGCCACCTCAGCACTCCATCTCTACCCTGGCCGCGCCCCCTAAGCGTCCCACCTCAACTTTGGCTGCGCCGCCGCAGCTCCCTTCGGATGAAGGCGCTGCTCCAACGGAAGTGCAACAGCTACCTTCTCCTCCAACCAAACAAAAGGATAAGTGTAAGCATTCAGAGCCGGAAAGGCCCTCCAGCCATAAGAAGCTGAGGAAGGAAAAGGCGGTTAAGGCAGCCCACAAGGGCAAGAAACCCGATCGCCCCAAACACTGAGGCTCGGGTTCGTTGGGGTTCTCGGTACCAATGGCCACCACGGTACCGACTCCCTCGGGACCAGCCCTGCAGTCCGCTATGCAGGTGACGCCACCGGGATCCCCCAGGCCTGTTCTTCGGCCTGAGAGCGTGTCTCCTCCACAGGAGCCACCGCTTAGGGAGTCCATCTCTGATGGAGAAATTAGAGATTCCCCGCCGAGGCAACGCTCCCCAACGCCAATGCCTGCTGTTGGGCCACCTGAGAGGCCAGACTCTCCTCCTAGGCGTAGGAGCCGTTCGTCAGAGCGCCATGCAGATGACGGCTATGCACGGCTATGGTGGCTTTCCTGCCTGGAGTGGACTCCATTCATATGCCTTTTTTCCTCCGGACCGTCGCTCGCCGTCGATCCCGAGAGAGGCACTGTCCACTTCTGGCCGTACGGAACACACACCTCCTCCGTCTCCTGAAAGCTCTTTGTCCAGTGGGCATTACCGCTACCATCAAGAATCGGACGAGTTGGAAGTAGACTCCACGTCTCCGGATGTGGCTATTACTTCCCAAGACCCGGGATCCCCGGATGAGCCCCATGTTTCTTTTTCGGAGCTGGTTTCTCGCCTAGTCCGGTCATTGGAGATAGAGGCCTACCATCACCCCGGGCCCAGCACAGACCAATTTTACAACATCGTCCGAGGGGAGCAATCTGCCACCGTTGCCTTACCGTTGATTACCACACTTCACCAGGCAATGGTTCAGCCCTGGGACCAACCGGCTCAGCCGCAGGCGAAGTCTCGCCAGTACGAATCTATGTACCGGGTCCGAGAAGACGACATCCCGTTCCTGCTGCACCACCGGAAGCCTAATTCGGTGGTGGTCGAGTTGTCCCATGGCAGGGAGGCTCAGGGACATACAACACCCTGAGATATGGAAGGGAGGAAGGTCGACATGTAGATGTTAAAGCTATGATCCATTGATGAGACAAAATGGGACAATCCAATTTCCTGCTCCATTTCCAATTGAGTTCCTGTATATAATATTATTTCATCAATAGTACATTTTATAAACATGGATCTTGGGTCTATATGACTGATCAGCTTCAATAATGACTTCTAATAATGGACACTCTGAAGCTATGGAAGTGACGGGAAAATCTTGATTTGAACAAATGGTTTGTTTGCAAGTATTTCCATTCAGCTGTAGCCTACAATGCTGAGAATGATGAATTTCTAGTTGAACTGAAGTAAAAATGATTTCTTTGCAACCCACTGTGCCCTCTCCAAGGCTGTCCTCTTTCACTGGCCGGGTTTGCCACAATCAGCGTGGTTCATTTGCTGGCATTCTTGGCCCTCTACTACTATTTTAACTTCCTCTGCTGCAGGGCAGCAGGATCAAATTGCTAAGATATGATATGGTTTAGTGCAAAGCTTATTCTGGGATGCAGGGGTTGCATTTGAGTTGAATTTTCAGAAAAAGGAACTGAAAACTAGGAATAAGGAACTGGAAACCAACTAAAAATTAGTATCACATGGCTATTTCCAGGCTAAACCTCTAGGTGGAAAGAAGCAGCAGTGAGAGCAGTAGGAGTTGGTGCCTTGTTTTTCCATTATGAAACTTCAACCCTTGCACAGGAGAGTGGGCAGAGCTCCTGGGGAGACTACGTAAGGGTTTCTCCATAGTTTGCTTTAAACTTAGATATCTCACAACAGGTCAGCATTATCATCATCAGAGTACTGTGTAGAAATTGTACTGCAATACAATTAAGTACATAGGTGACTTTCCTTAGCTTGCTTGTACAGGCATTTGTGTAGTAAAATGTGTGGCTTCTTCAAAACTATAACAGCATGCATAAGGTATGCTATAAAACCAAGGCACTACTCTTGGAAAAAGCCACCTTAACAATCTGGTTTAGTTCAACCATTTTTCAGGAGTGAGTGGATGAATCTTATACTAGGCTCTGAAGACAAATAATGGGTACTGGAAAAGTACTGCAACACAACTTTGAAGCAGCAAATACTTCCCTATTTGTTGCCATGTTGCGGTCACTAGGGGGAGTGCCAAGGGACAATGGTGTGTTGTAAAGTATATTTTATAATAATTTACTGGTTGTGCCAGTGTTGCCTCTTAGGCAATTACAAACAGTTGTGCAAGGGCATTCTTTTGGCACAGTGTGACAACCAGTTTGTAACATTTGTGAACTGCCTGGTTTAAGTGAGTCAGTACTTCAGATGACACCCACCACCATTTTGGTCCTCCCATTAATCCAGTTTTTGTCCTGTTTTTGAGAAACAAAGCTTTTAATTGGTTTGGTCTTGAGATCAATGGATCATCTTGAGATTCTGATTGTTATTTGACTTCTCAGTGTAATGGCATCCTTCTCAGAGTTCATTTTCATGAACTGCCTCCAGAGGATGATGAGAAAGAAGTGACAGCCCTGAAATATTTTAACTTTTGGCACATCTGCAGAGTTTATATGAGGGGAGAGAACATGTTTCATATCTTTTGAAGTTACCCTGCGACAGTTTCTCCTTTGTCTGCTCTCTTAAATGCTCTGGCCTAACACCTGTGCAGAGCTACTGCATGTGTCATTAACAGGCTGGTGGTAGTCAACTCTGTTTTTCACTTCTAACCAATCTTGAAGCATCAGCTTCTGCTTTGAATTAGAGTCTCAATATTCTAGGTGTCATGTGAACTTTTCTGCAGGGGATATTCCATAATTAGGACACTACTGCAGAATAGGCTCTGTTTTCCGTTTCACCCATCTGATATCACCTGAGGTGGGGCAATTAAAGAAGGGCCTGCCTGTGACTACCTTAATGAAATGGTAGAGTCCTACTATTGCATTTTTAAAATATTTGCATGTAAGAGTGTCACTGAGGTAAGATTTCTTTTTGAAACACATTGGTCTTGGAATAAACTTCTTTTCTAGCATCTTGTTTTTCCCCCTCTTTTTGTTCCTTTTCCTCTTATTCCAATTTTGTGTTTGTTTTTTATGTGCAGTGACTGATCACAAAGTTCTTTGTTTACTGACACACAATGTTCCTGTCACAGGAATGTGTGATGGTCCTATTTCTTAGGGTCAAACTACACATTGCATTAATTACATAGCATGTAGATTAGCCTGATAGTTTGCTTTAGTGTAATTATGTGGCTCTGATTCAGTTTGCAATGGGAAAGGAGAATGAAACCTTGCCCCCACATTGCCCCATGGGGATTTTTTTTAAAAAAGAGATAAACACAAGGAGATTTAATCCATCCCTCCTGTCATAAGCTGATCCCAATTCAAATTGGGGCTTTGCACAGTTATGCTAAGTAAGATTGTCCAGCTCAACCATGGGATACAGGTTCATGTAACATGCAGTTTGGTCCCTTATGCACTGGCTTTTCATTGTAGTGATCCATTGATCGGAATAATGCTCTGTGTGGAGTTATTGTTATGATGACAACAAGTGGTCTTTATTCTGTCTGTTCCAGCGAATGTGAGTGTAAACTGTCTCTGCCACTGAATGGCTTTTGCAGGGAAGAATGTGTAACCCAGTTCAGGAAAATGTAACTGGTATAGGTGTATTTGCTCAGTGTTCCTATATCAGGGTGTTTTCCAAGGATGCATACTGAAACAGTCTTATCTTCTCACAATTATTTGTTATAGCCTGCAGGTTTGACACTTACCGTATTTCTGACATCCTTGAGCTGGAAAACTCGTCTTTCTGCCACGACTGGATGGGGATGGACTTTCTTTAAACACTTTCTCTGCAAAAACTTTCCTTTCCCTTGTAGAGAGTTGGTGGTCTGTAACATGCTGTTGTTTTCTGGACATATTAACTTAGTGGGTGTATACTTTTTTTGTGGACATGATTCAATTGTTGTCTGTTGTTGTTGTTAATTGCAAAGTCGTGTCTGACCCATCATGACCCATGGACAACATTTCTCCAGGCTTGTTGTCTTTACACAAATGTAAAATGAGAATGTCATATCTCAACTTTCTTCCACTATGGTAAATTTTGAAGAGGAAAAGCCTAAACCCAGACACTGTGGTTTTCATCAGTGTTCTCCAAGATACTATATAGAAGACATATAAAAAGAAGTAATGCAGTCAGTAGCATTCAGTAATTTCCTCCTTACCTACAGTTATCATGGCTAATCAGTGAGATTCCATTAAGCATTTATGATTAGTTTGAGGGGACATTAATCATATACAACTGGCAACTTTGTCTTAGGATGAAGATCTATCTCATTTCTATTTGTAAGTATCACCTTGTCTGTTTTGGCAACCTTTGTATTAGCTGAGTTCTGTTGATTGATCTGTTTCACCTTTCAACTGAGGAAAATAATACCAGCATTTTTCTCTTTCCAGAGTGTAGTTGTTTTAAACATTTGTTTGGAAGACTTGAAATCAGATCTTCCTGTCATAGTGACATATTCTAGATATTGATTCTTAACTCTTGATAAATCAGAAGCTTGACTTCAGTGTTCAAAGTAACTAGCTCAGGAAATATGCTTCTTTTTAACATTTAATTTTAGCTTGGGATAATGTTTTAGGCTTCACTGCGCAGATGAGGTTTATACGCATTAAGTGATGGTGCATATATTAGAATGCATTTTCCTAACAAGGTTGGGATGCCAAACCAACTTGTTCGAACCTTTTTCATTTTCCTTATTCTTACTTTGTTCATTCTTTTATTTTAATATCTTGGATTGTTTATTAATTGGGGAAACCTATTTCCTAGACCACTTAAGTACTTGAGTTACTAAAGTACTTTAATGTTACCCTATGAAACATCAAGTACTTTATGAATTCTGTTATCGCACTTTATGGAAATGACTGAACATTTTTGATAGGAACGTATTCTACAACTTCCACTGAAGTAAAAACAAGAAGTAATATTGGCTTTTCTTTGAAGGACACATGTGATTTTAAAATCTTTGTAGAAGTTTACAAACTCCTTTACCATCTTGCCTTAAGCCTTGGAGGATGGAAATAAGTGCCCTCTTCTGTTTGAGCTTTCAGATTGTATTAGTTCTGAATAAAGGAGAGCAGGTGCACAAGTTTTTGTAATGTTCTGAGAGTAGCTGATGGCAATTCTAAACAATACCCATAAATAGGAAGATGTGATCCATCCCATTCTGTAGAGATCTATGTTGAGAGGTATTTGCATAAGGTACTAAGAGCTAGACATCCTTTATGTATTCCTGACATTATTACTTGAGATTGCTTTAAAAATGGTAAAAGCATTGTACAGTTGAGCTTATTACATTTTTGTTTTTCAGGGCCTAGTATGCAAGAATATGTATAGACAAATGTTTTTGTAATGTGATCACAAGAAGTTAATGTGTGCATATTCTTTTAGGCAGAACATATTTAATGCATTTATAGTATAGTACGAGTATATTGGAGACCTATGAATATCTTGCTAGCATTTCTTGGCAAGGGGCATCTTACTATGGATAAATTGGTGAAAGGCAGTATTGCTTCCTCTACAAACCTGTAGATACTTAACTTGGAGAAAGTCCTGCTGAACTCAGTGAACTTTTCAGTAGACATGTATAGGATTGCAATGTAAGTGAACTAGCAAGGCAAATTCATCCTAGGACAGGTCTTGTTCCGATCTTTTTTTAATATGCCAGCTTAGTTTCTTCATTGTCACATTGATGACTTTGTGCAGAGGGACTGGGTTGTGGAACTCATTCTCATTGGATATTATTTTCTGCCAAGCTTATTTCTTCTTACATCATCCCTTACCCTAACATTGAGCAAATAGGTTTATTTGGAGAATGTGTTCCCAGGGGAGGGAATGCAGTTTGCTGCAATTGTTGAGTAACAGAACAAAAATTAAACATAAAACCAGTTCATGCTTCACTTGGAGGCCATGCTATTCTGGAATATTCCATCTGGCATTGTATACAATAACGAATTGATTGAGAATCTTCAGGGTTTCAGCATGTGATTTCTTAACAAGTAGCACACTTGGCAAGGGAGAATACAATGAAATCTCCTTACAGTGAGAGAAAATATTTGTTGGATCTTGTCCTGTTCATTGTGCCATAGTCTTTTGCAAGACATATAGGTCATACAGGCGTCAGTGAAAAGGTCTTGTGGTAACTGAATAATTTGCAAGTCATTCGGATGGATCTGTCAGTTGGATGGATCTGCTAAATCCATTTAGCATTGAAAAACAGCTATCGGCCAGATTTGGCTATAGTAGGTACATTTATTTTATGCATATTGTTGTGAACTGCCCAGAGAGCTTCAGCTGTTGGTGCTGTATAGAAATAAAATACATACATTTTAAATTGATGTTCCTTAGAAGTGCTCATATCACTATGGTCTCGCCATGTCCTTCATAGATGATCAATATAACAGATTGGGCCTAGTTTATCTGGGGTAGAGAAGGTTAATAACCTTTCCTGTTACTCTTTACTGGCCACTTTATATAAAAGCAGAAAAGACATACAGGTGGTACTTTTAGACAACAGCTACAATTGGGCTGCAATTTGTGTAGGATGCTTTCTGTGTAAAGCTTTGTTGCTAATGGCTTGCCCATTTCTTTGTAAAATGATATACGTAGGCATTAGAAGAGAGAGGCCATGTTTTTACCAATCTTTTATGCTGTGGCAATATTCCTCATGCCCTGTCTTCTTGCTTTGGCTGATGGCATTCAGCAGTAAAATTGAGATTGCATGGGAAAACAAATTAAAACTGAAAGCTCACCTTTGTATAGATTAAGGTTGCAATCCTATGTACTCAGGCAGTAAGTTCCATAGAATGGTGTTACTTAATGGTCTTCCCTTTGAATGGACATTTGTTGCTGTATTGTAGTTCTAGTTAAGCTTCTGTTGTTAGCAGTCCACTTTTCTCCCAGCTGCTGTACTAGCATCAATTGACTTTTACCTTGATGTGAATTACTATCCGGACAATTCCAATTCTTTTAGTTATTGTTGGTTAGCTAGCACTAGCTGGCACAGGTATACATTCATTGGGTTCAGGTTTCATTAAAAAAAACCCCTGAGTTTTTGTTCCATGTTCTGTGCAGAATTCCCTCTGCCCTCCCCAAACTGCTATGACTTTGGAAGGCATATGGCAACATCCTCTGTACCTGAGTGCAGATAAAATAGAAACTGGGCAAAATGTTTAATTCCAAACTTCAGAGCTTGCTAAGCAGATTTGATTATTGTGGTAGCCAGCTGCTATGCAACTTTCATAGCAAACTTTTCTTGTACTCAGGTTAGTACTGGACCTTACATGTAGGAGTAATCTATATTTTAAGACTTCACCTGGCTGCCTTTTTTGCCTCTTCAGCTGTCACACTTTCGTTCCTAAAATAATTCTAGAAATCATAGTTCAGATGGCTCACTAACAGTTACATGTGTCTGAAACTGGTTTATTATGCACAAACATTGTTTTTTGACTCCTGGTACTAGAAGTAATAACATCTAAGGGTAGTTCTTTTAAATAGCCCCAATTACCTGTAATTAGGCTTACCTGGCTACATTCCTAAAGTTCCATCTCTTGGCATCTTTTTGCCTGCAACTGCAGAGAAAATATACATTCCAGTTGCCATTACTGACAGAGCATGGATCCTCAGCTTAACAGTCCTTTATACACTGAATAGGGCTAGACCTTTCTAATCAAGTAAATTTGGGCTGCATCCATACTTCCAGATGTAGTTTTTATTCATAACCATCCTATGGTTTGTTAGAAAGACAAATGTACTCTTGCTAATACATTTTTAGAAGTCTTAAATTTTTGCTTGTCTGTCAGTTGAGATACTTGGACAACCTAAAAAAAGAATAAAAGTCAATTTACTTCCAGTCTAAAGAGGAGTCTCTGCCTAGATACATAGCAGCTAAATGCTTACTCTCTACAGAAGACCAAACTGGATGTTATTTGGATGCCTGAGTTAGCATCTAGTACCTTGCAATGCACACTATGAAACTCTGATGTGATTTAAGCTGCCAGCTTTCTACTCTCACATTATGGTATGTCTTTTTGCAAGATAACACATCAATTCTTACACCTCTTCTGATAGCTGTTGAACTGTTTACTCTCTGAACCCATTTGGTACCTATAATTTTGAGGTCCTTTTTCCAAGGACAGGATCAGTTTATTATATTTCTTACCTGCCTTTGAAGACATTGATCTTTCCAGAAGGCTCACAATATAAAAAACCTACTGTGTATCTCAGTGCAACAAATTTCTGCCTGTTTGTCTTAAGCCAGTCTTTGCTACTTTGCATTTCTATAAAGGCTAGAAATAACAACCATTAAGAAAATTCCTCCTTAAGGTCTGTCCTAGAGTGTTTATATTAATAAACATTCCTTTTATGTATCTCTGTGTGTGTGTATAGGGAAGGAAATGAACCAGGAGATTCCATGAAGATCACATACAGTGAATTGTTGAGTAAAGTGTGCCAGTTTGCCAATGTTCTTCAGCAACAAGGTAAATGTTTTAGCTAACTTGATAACTCTGAAAGGTTTTTGCTTGATAGCCCTGAAAAGTAGTATGACATGTGTAAAAGTATCCAGATCTTGTGATTTTAAATATACAATCAGTAGCCTTTTAAGAGTTGCACATTGCTTTCAGCATACTTTTGAAGCAGAGAATAAAGCTTCACCATATTAATTACAAGGCTACTGCATTTTTGTTTAGCAGAGATATTGAGTTTAGAGGTCCTTTGTCACTTGAGGCTCAGGTGGCTTCAGTGGGAGTGCCTTTTACTGACTGTGGTTGGTGACCCACCAGTGTTCCCTAAATGTAGGTGTTTCATGCTTTCCTTTCATTGCCAAAACCAGGCCAGAGCCCTTGGTTTTTACCAGAGTTTTATTTGCCATACATGCACGTGTCATCTTTTGGAAATTATCTGATGCTACTGTTTTGGCTCTATTCCTTCCCTTGGAATATGGGGCCCAGGACACAGTGGTTGAATGCTGAAACTGTTTCAGTTGACTGGCACAAGAAACAGCTCTTTTTCTTCCACAGGTGTGAAGAAGGGCGACCGAGTTTCTATCTACATGCCAATGATCATTGAACTGGTGGTAGCTATGCTAGCCTGTGCCAGAATTGGAGCAATTCATTCCATTGTGGTAGGAAAGAGTAATTATTCTTGGTGTGAATTATGTTCCTGTATGTCTCTAGCTGCTGACTGAAACGAACAGAAATTGTAATAGATAGCAACTTGAATGAAGCTGGTTTCTTCTGCTTTTGACCCCAAAATGTTTTTGAGAGAGACATGAAATGTCCTTTTTCACCGATCAGATACTGGTGCACAACTCTCTTGTTTTCAGAGAGACGCTCACATTTTGACTATTGCAGGCTTTTAAAAAAGAGTTCTAACATTTTGGGGATTATTTTCAGAGAATTTTTATCACACTGACTTGCCTGCATTTCTGCACAGTTACTGTCAACTCCCCTACCCAGTAATATAGAGAATTCAGGACAATGTTTCCCATTGTAGGGGAAGACTGATAGCTATGGGTAAGCTGGTTTTCAGTTAATTTTGTATACAATTCCTGAATTTATCACCACGGAACTCACAATTAGGTTCTTTTAAAAAAATCAAATCAAAACAGCACCCTCCTACTCCACCACAACAATCCTCTCTAGGGTTGGGTGGAGCAGAGCTTTTAAAAACTGCTCACTTAATCCTTTACTATGTCACATTTGCAAGCATAATCCAATATGCTTCATATTGAGTGATTAAATACATGTGTGTGTTTGTGTGTTTTATTAGTTTGCAGGTTTTTCAGCAGAATCCCTTTGTGAAAGGATACTTGATTCCCACTGCTCCCTTCTCATTACTGCAGGTAAAATGATGCTTCCCTAAACTGCACTTCAACCTTTATATCAAAGTACTTCATTCAAAAGAATTAACAGTGAATAGCAATAATTTTCTTCTTTTGGGAAGAGGAAGGAACTGATATAAGGCTGAACTACAGTATGTCCTATCAGAGTACAATCTTTTGGTTATAATATATCAACATAGTTTTCTGATGAGTTAGAGTTAAATAAACAGCTGCTTTGTTTGGTGGCTTATTCTGCTATGAGTTTCCATAAGCAACAGATGCTAGTTGGTTTTTCTGGATACCTTTTTAGGCTAGTATTCTCTGCATAGTTACCTGGGAGTAAGCCTCACAGAAGACTTATTTCTGAGTAGACATGCAAAAGATTGCATGATTAATGCTGCTTTGCTGGTGTGTGATTGGCCTTTCATTTGGTTTTCCATGCCAAATAATAAAGCTAATGCACTGCAACATTCTCAAGGCATTCATTGACATAGGAGTTAGAACATCACTGTTTTAGTCTTGTAAAACAATGAATCAAGCTTTCTCAAATCTGTATACAAGTCCCCTGTCAGTTACTCTGACCTGTTCTTTGTAGCAATGCGGACACTGTTAATAGAAATAAGATGGAAAAGGCTGGTTAGCTCATCCAGTTCTTTCTGATAGTTCCCTAAAGGATGCTCTTGAAAAGTATAAACTTGAGCCCCTCCCAAGAGGGGGTTTCACTGAATTCTAAAACAATGGCTGTTGTTCCACTGATTAGTCTTTCCTTTAGTAAACTTTCCCTTAATTTCGTTTCATTATTTCTAGTCCTTTTACTTTCAACCAGTCTGTCCATTTCTTTTGATGACCTTCAAGGGCTTGCAAGCTGCTCTGGTGAGCCAGTTTAATGATTTACTTACTGTTTTGTAGATGCCTTTTATAGAGGTGATAAGCTGATTAACCTGAAGCAGATAGCAGATGAAGCCTTGCAGAAATGTAAAGACAAGTAAGTCCAGTCTCTTGGAATGAGGGGAATTCCTTTTGGAAGCTTTTGGGGTTTTTTTGTGAATGATTTGGACATACCATAGTATTGTTGGTAGAGGTGGTGATATACATAAAATTGGGGAAATCATGTGCAATGCTATACCCATTCCTATTGAAATAACTGCAGTCTAGAAGTTTAAACATGCCCTTATGTCAGTGCAAGCTATGGGTTGGCACACAGTGTACAGCCAGTACTCCAAGTTATGATTAGGAAGCTTGACTGTGGTTTAGTGTGATGTCTGAGTTATCAAGCCACAGTTTGTGATTGGCTGGCAGATAAGAATCAGAAATAATTATTTCAAGAGGTTTGGAATTGTTGTTTGGCACAAGGTCTGAACTGACAAGTCATGCTGATGGTTGTTGCTTTGCCTATTTTCTTCTTTCATGCATGGTGTCGCTGATGTCTTCCACTATGATGTAATTTTCAGAAATCATTCTTCCTAGATTAGCAGAGGCCAGTCTTTTGGGCACATGTACCATAGTCCTTGTCAATAGCTGCCCTTGCTCTTTTGGGCCTTTAATATTTCAGTTGCAGCATCTTCTTCTATCTCAACAAGAAGCAGCAGCACAGTGCTACAGAAGTAGGCAGGAGCTGAGGCCTGATTGTGTCACAGTCTTGCCCACTTGTTCCTGACCAGATATGCCACATACCTCTTTATCTGGGCCATCTCTGGAACTCTAGCTGTAGGTTGACTTCCTGCATTGTAAATAATAATATACCAGATCCCTCTCTGTAAAAAATGCATGACTTACTTTTGATGGATTGCCAAGGAAGGAGCTTGACCAATACTGCAATTTTGGAATAGCTCATTTTTCACACTGATGTAATAATCTGCTTCAAGATTGTCTCATTTTGCAGTGGTTCTGCTTCTACTTGGGTGGTCAATTCCAGAAGGTAGTGCTGGAGGATTATTGCTGTGTGCCTTGGCAGTTATGTCATGGTGTTCTACAGGGCTCAGTTTTATCCTTCATATTGTTAAACATCTACACGAAACAACCAGAGGTGGTAATTTGGGAGTGTGGATGGAGGTGTTATCAATATGCAGGTTATACTCAGCTCTGTCTCTCCTTTGCATCAAATTCAGGTGAGACAGTAGCTGTTATGAATCAGTGTTTGGGTGCAGTAATGGTCAGGAGGAGGGTCAATAAATGGAGCCTCTATCCAGACAAGGAGGTGGTACTGTTAGTAGATGGCTCATCTGCTTGGATGAGTGATACTCAGCCAGTTTTGGAGGGGGTTGCAGTCTTCCTAAAAGGACCAGTGTTGTAGTTTGGAGGTAATTCTGCATCCAGCCCCATCGCTAGAGGAAGGGAACAGTTTTTATCAGCTTAGTCTAATATTCCAACTATGTCCTTATCTGGACAGCAATACTCTAGCTACAGTTATCCATACTCTGGTAAACTCTCATTTGGATTAATGTAGTGTGTGATCTGTGTGGCTGTCTTAGAAAATGGACCAGAAACTTCAACTGGTCCAAAACAGGGCAACAAGATTGTAAACGAGGCCTGGCTGTGATCATATTAGGCTAGTACATTCTGCACTGGTTGCCATTCCATGTTTGGGTCTGATTCAAAGAGCTGGTATCATATTCAAAGCCCTTGTAAATGGTTTGGGGCCAGGTTTCACTCTGCTTTTTACTTCTATATTGTTTTAACTATACTGCATTCTGTTCATGTTTTTAATTGTTTAAATAGTTGTGAGCAACCCAGAGAGCTTTGATAGTATAACTGGGCAGTATAAAAGCTAATAAATAAGCAAGCAAGCAAGCAAGCAAGCATGATACATTGCCTGTTGCCCTCCAATATATAGGTACTTTCATATTCTTCCACTTAGTTAAGCCATTATTCCTTCAAGTGGATTTAGCAAGAGCTTTTTCAGTAAGACAACCAGAAATTGAATAGTTGGGTGTGTGGATGTTGGTGTTGTAATATGCTTTTAAGTTGTCTCCAGCTTATGGTGACCACATGAATGAATGCCATGCCTGCTTACTTGTTCTAAATGCAAGGCTGTGCTTTCTTTTATGGAGTCAGTCTATCAGTGATGATGGTGATGGTGATAAGAAGTTTATACTTTGCCTTTGTTCCCCTTGCAAGAAACCCGAGCTAGCTTACAGGATTCTCCTTATTTCTGTTTTATCCTCACAACAACCAAGCTTAGGCTGAAAGTCCATGACTGGCCCAGTTGCCAAGTGAGCTTCATGGCTGAGTGGCTGAGTGGGGATTAGAACCTGGATCTCATGAGTCGCAGTTCAATATCCTAACCACTATGCCACAGTGGCTCTTAGTGGGTATGAGTTTTGATCTTATTGCCTGGTGAAATATCTGATGGTCTTGCAATAGCAGTGCAAAGTGAATGGAGAAAGTGAATGTGCACATGAAATTTTGGGGGCATTGAACCTAACAGAGGGATAAACACACCTGAGTATGCAGTGATTCTTCACTTTACTTGAGTGCACTAGTGCATTCTTCAGTGTCTGCTTAATGAAACCAGATTTAGGGTAGAGCCATATAACTTTTTGGAAACAGTTTATTAAGTCTACCTCATACTTGGTTATCATTCTCAGAGGCTGAAGTTTATTGAACCAAAGTCTCTGGACATTTTATTTGTGGTTTCCCTTGAAGTGGTTCCAGATTTGTGACTTTGCCTTTCCTTACATTGTAGGGATAGCCCTCTGCAAAAGTGCATAGTGGTCAAGCATTTAGGAAGGGAAGAATTGGTGGTAGATGGACCAAGCAGCAAGTCTCCACCTCTGAAGAGACTCTGCCAGAGTGTGCAGGTGAGTTACCTCGGTAAATATAGGGAGGATCTTTTTAGAATTTGAGCTGTTCTTTTAAAGAGGAAATGAGAAGGATGATCACACATTTCTAACTCTTCCATTGCAGGGAAATCAGATTTTGTTGCCTGTCAAGGTTGTGCCTTTATAGTACTGGGCAAACAGGGGAAAAAAGTATTACTGGAAGGAAACCACACATCTCTCCCAGGAAACCCTTCCTTTGCAGTAGAGTATTTAATGTGGAATATTGTTATGTAACAGTCACTACCATCAGCTGGAAAGTGCCTATGCTAGCACTCTTGACGGGAGTCGTGTTGTCCTTTAACAGACACCAGAAAAGTGGCAGGCTTGAGCAAAGCTATTATTTATCCTCTCCCATCACCTTATATCGGTTTCCTGCTGTTTCAGAAGTTTCTTATTTAAAGTGTGTTTTTTGAAGATGTCTGAGCCTCACTTATCTTGGTAGTAAAATTAAGTTTCTTTCACAACAGATACACATCTAGAAGTTAGCATCTGTGGTGTTGTTCTCTAAGTTACTTGATGTATACTAATTAGGTCTGAAAGCAAGACATTTTTACATTTTTTCTTAAAACTTGGGATGTGCAGTCTTCTTCCTGGGAGCAGCAGCAGAAAACTAGTCAAAACCCTTGTGTGATGAAATGGAGGTATAAGACCAGGGAGCAGGAAATTGCTAGAATATGTCGATGCTTGCAAGCTGTATTGTTTTATAGACGTTGCTTTCTGTTTGCAAGATGCTTTTTCTTTCAAACACCAAGACTCATTTCTCCTATTAAAACAAAAATAAGAAGCATGCAAGTAGAAGATACACTCCAGAAAGGCGGCCTATTCACCCCCCCCCATTCACCTTTACATTTGTATAGATTGCCTGCTGTTGCACAATTGGTGGCTACTTTGAGCACAGCTGTGAAACTTCCCTCTTTACTCTTGAATTATCATACAGAAAGTCCTAAGGTTGTAAATCCATTAGCACTGTAATAATTCTCATTCTGAGTTTGGAGGCATGTTTCTTGACCAATCCCATTTATCATTTAAGCATGTCGTCATTGCCTATAAACTAATTGGTTTATCTGTCCACTGCCCATGTCAATTCTTTGCAGTTTCATTAATACCCAGTGCTACTTAGTTTACCTTATCACAGTTGGAGGAGCAATAAAGGGAATATGCACTTCCTGGAAGGTTTCCATGAGTTCAGAGTACTCTAGAGCCGAGCTTCTGTGTTGGAGACATCTCCTATTTAGCTAAATAACCACAGTCATGTTAAAGACAAGTGACTGTTATCTACAGAGTATTCCATATCTGTTTGTATGTCTTTCTGTCTGTCCATCTGTCTGTCTTTTAATGGCCAGTGTGCACAATGGTTGGTTGGACGAGAAACTAAGTGAGGGTTTTTGTTGACTTTGGCCTAGTTCTTACTGAAGCAATACATCTCAGTTCTACTGCTCAATAACAAATCTCAATCCTAGTGTTGTATGACTGAATGTCTCTCAATACAAAAACAATTCCCAGGGTGTAGATGCCACAGAGCAGAGCTCTAGCTTAGTCCCCCCCCCCCCCCAATATGCTGCTTTTCTTTATGTAGGAATGGAAGGAGCATTCCATCATGGGGGCCCTCATCTGAAGGTTGAAATGGGACAGTCTATCTTTCTCCGTGTAGTATCATTCAGATGTTTTAAACTACAGCTCCCATAATCTTTGGCCATTGACCATTCTGGCTAATGGGAATTGTAGCTCAAAACATGGGAAGGCTTTATCTAGGCACAGCTTTACCAATTTATTATGAACAAGTCTTTGATACCAGTCAAACTTAAAACTTATACGATCTTTGCCTTGTATAGGTGCCCTTCATAGATTAATGAGGAGCAGTATAGGAGCCGCTTTTCCATGGCTTCATCCCACTTTGCTGTTGTAACAGTTAAAGGGAAGTTTTCAGCAATCAAGAGCTTTCCTACGCAGTTACTGACCAGCTTAGATCAAGACTGATAACTGGTTGAGGTGGATTCATGCAGTTGACTGTGCCCACCTGGTTCCATGTTTCTAAATGCAGCAGTACCATGACATGGAGCCATAGAAGATCAGCTCCCATGTGACTTCTGCAACTTATAAAGGGCATCATAGATGCAACTGTGTCATTGTTGACATTATCAGTGTCCTTCGTGCAATGTGTCTGCAGGGCAGACTGGGTAAAACTATTTTTGGTATATAACCAGCTGTCTTTGAATTCTGTTTTTGGATGTTGATATTTTTCCCTTCTCACCCCCACCCTTCCCCCACATAGAGTTTGGAATTTAAAATCTTGCTTGGACTTTAAAGTGACACTTAAAACAATTCAGTTTTCTTCTGAATGAAGGTTGGTGATGGACAATCTATTTAGCTTTTTTGTGACATGCAGTTTGCGGATAGGAGATAGATATATAAGGAAACATGGTGGTTTTGTTCTGCCTTTTAGTATCACTTCCAATAATTGATTTAGACAGTTTCAGATGGCACTCATTTCTTGGGGGTCACAGAGGAAAGAATATATTCTAAGTTTAAACTAGGAAGTGATCCTTTATAATGATGCGTCACCATGCTTAGCCTGAGCATGTCAATAGTGTGTGTGTACACACATGCACATATGTGAACCTTGCTTACCCAGGTATCTTATTGTAGTTAAGAGATGCGCCTCTGCCATTCTATACCCATCATGTGCATTGTGACATCAAGACTCTTGCTAACAAGACACAATGAAGGACGAAAGATGTGAATGGGAAGCAGATGGTTTCAACCTTCTCATTAGGTGCTGTGCTCCTGTTATTACACAATTAGATTTTGTGGCCTGCTTGACATCAGGGTTGGTAAGCAGAGTAATTTAGGCTTATATTCTTACTTTTAGTCCTCCATTCCTCTAGGATGTGGTAGGAAAATGTCAGCATGGCAGGACCTACTTACTTTTAACCAACCCAAGTCAGGTGGGAAACAGTGGGAGATGGAAAAATTTAGTATTAGGGAATGTGATGCTTTTAAGCATATGCTTGGTCCAGGGATTTATTTTTCATTCCAGCACTTAGCTCAGTGCCCACATATCCTCTCCTGGTTTACCCTGAGCTTTCTTTGTTTCAGCCATCTAATTTAGAAAATTGAGGGGGAAGAGATTAACAGTGCTTTGTTGCTGCTGTTAATCAATTGAGAGCCAGAAATACTTGTGGGTCTACTTCAGATCAACCAGAGATCCACCAATAGATCCTGCACCACCTTATCTCGACCCTTTAAAACATGAAGCTTACCAGGCATTGTGTGTGTGTGCATCTGTCTGTGTTACCTGGATTCAGACAGCATCCACAGAATAGCAGCAAAGAGGGATATGCCAGAAGGCACAGTAAAGGTGTAGCAGCATATAGATTTGCTATTTTAGACTGTGGTATAACTTTAAGGAAAAAGTGCAAAATTCTATTGCTCTTTGATGGAAAGTGTATGAGGGTAAGTCTCTTACATCTGTCATAATTGATTCGGTTTATGGAATTTTTCTTACAATTGGGGGTTTCTTACAAAACCTGCAATATGCATAAGCAGTGCCTATTGTGATCATGGCTCTTGGGTATTAGCATCTCTATGAAAGCTTTTTCTTGGTCCTTTGATTCTTTGTTTCCTGTGCTTTTGAATCTTGTACAAGAATCTCTATTCAAACTGACTGACTGGGTAATTTCTTCACACAAGAGCACAGTCTGTGGAGTCATAGTCCAGACCCATGCCTTCACACATGCAGGTGTCCCTGGCTTCAGTATGCAAGAAGGAAAGCTCTGGAATGGATCCAGCTGAGAAGAATAGTAAGGCATTGATTTGATACCTTTTACAGTTCCTCTTCTGTGTCCTAGAAGAAGCCCTTTTTCAACCACCCCATTTAGGCCCTCATAGCTGCAAATCCCTCTTATTTGCCAGCAAGGCATTCTAAAATGTATGGGAAGAACCCAGTTCAACTTTTCCATTTCTCAAATCTTGTATCCTCTTTGTGGCTTTTTGACAGGAAAAAAAGACCGAAAGCTCAAAGAAAGTCCATCCCAAGGTATTTACTGTGTAGCAGAAGCTTTCTTTTAGTACTCCTTTGCTCTGTTTACTCTTTCCAGCACTCCTCCTCTCTGCATCTGCTCTTTCACTCACTGCACGGCAATGTGTGGCCTCCTAACTCCATTTCCAGCACTTGCATGTTAGCCGTAGACATCACTGTCCCAAGGGGTGGAAAGGTACTACATGCCACTGGCCTGGGGTTTTTGGGAAGGGACAGTGACTCTGTTGTAGCCTTAACCCTTTTTAGAGTTTCTTGTTTTAACATAAAGTGCAATTAGGATTTTTTTTTTTTTTTTTGGTAAAGTGTGTTTTCACCCCTTTCAGTGGTAATAGCCTTATGAAATACTACTGCCCCATAGTCTAGGGCAGGGCAGGGCAGGGCAGGGCAGGGCGGGGCACTCACCATCTGTCACACTGTGGACTGTATATTTTAGATACGTGGACTCATACAGATATTTGAATTGTTAAATCACCCCCAGTTTGAGCCCCCCTCCAAAAAGGAAGATGTTAATAGGTACAGGATATGGCCAGTGTGCCCACCCCTGGTCTAGAGCATATGATTTGCATCAACTGTTGTGGCTAATCATGGCTTTCAAAGCTAACCTGTCCTTTGGCCTCATGTCCAAACTGGCAAGCCACGATTGTGGATTGAAAACAGCAATGATGGGAAATGCGAGATAGGAGACAGTTGCTTGTTTACCGTCATTAATAAGTTGTGTGCTTGCCTCCCCCTTCCTCCCCACTCTAAAGGGAGGAAGGATTAATAGGGAGTGCATGAGCCTGTTCATCATGGCCAAATCATAGTCTGATCCCTGCACTGGAACTCGGTGAGAGAGTGATGAGTTTCTAAGCATATTCTCTTCCTGGCTTTTGCCAGCCAGTTCATGTTTGTACTGGCTGGCAAATCTCCAAGGTCTCAACACTTGCTTGTTTTTTTTCAACTCACTCTTCCAGTCTCCAAACATATTTTGGTGCTCATACAGTTGGAATGAAGTGTGTTTGTCTATGTTACATAAATCTGGCTATCCTTCTTGTGGTTTTCTCAGTGATTTCCTACTCTGTTGTTCGTTTGATGTACTACAAACTTGGACAGAGCAACTTTGTTACAGCTCCACTGATTGTATCTGACAGCTCTACTGCTTCCTCCCAGGGATCTCAGGGATGACCAGTGGACTGACATAGAAAAGGAGCTCAGATTGAATTGTTGGGGAACAGGTTCACCCAGAGGGAGTGAAGTCATGGTTCTTCAATGGGGTAGTCTTCAAATGACTGTCTTAAAAAGATGGCAAATAAGGCTACATCAGAACTTCTGTTGCATGAAGTGAAAAAGTAGATTGGAAAAAAAAAACATAAAGGAGGTAACCACTCACAACAGACAGATTTAAGAAGGTTTTTATGACAAGCCAGTTACCTTCCTCAAGGAGAGGAGAAATGTAGTCCCCTAGGAATACTGCAGGCAATGGGATACCACAGTGTGATAAATGTCTGAAGACAAATACAATCATGCGTTTAGCACTGCAGGTTCTCAGGCAGTGGTCCTGGTCCAGCAATGCAACCCAGTACTACAGCAACAGAAATGATGCCATGCCTTAGTAAAGCACTGACCACTTCAAGTGCATCAGAGAATGCTACACTTGCAATCTCTGGGAGATTGTGGAAAGTGTCCTCTAGTGATGGGTTGAAAACCAAAGCCCAGTTGTATGGATCACTGGGAACTGGTCGCTGCCTGAAAGAGCCGTGCGAGAGATCATCTGTACAAGAAGTAGCTTAGTTCCAGTGAGTTGGGAAGCCAGGGAGCAGTCAGCAAGGTCTGGATTGCTGAGAAGTTCACAAAGGCACTGACCAAAGCCATAGAAGGCTGTTTTCAGGCAGCAGTCACTCAGCAAGCGCTTGGATGCAGGCTTTGAGAGGAGAAGGCAGGAATGCTCATTGATTCTAGGCAGTCTAGTCTCCAAGTTGAGGCAGTGCCTGGTGCAGCTCCTCCACCCCGTGTATAATCATTCCTGCTACTATATAATTCATACAGATTTAGGGAAGCCTGAAAAGTTCCTTGTTTGTTCTAGCCTTCCTCTGCTGATATTTTATTGGACTGGGTTGTAGACCTCTGCTGGTATGTGGTGTTGTTTTTCTTTTAGAATGTTTGCTGCTTTTATTACTGCACCCATTTTATTATGCAGATTTTACTATTGGGAAGGTTTCTACCTTGAAAGGTGGCCCAGAAGTACTTTAAATAAAAAGCAAAAAAGATACAAGCAGTGGCAGCTACTAGTTGTACCCTGCTTCGCTTCAGTGGTTAATTCTGGGTATGAAAATCCAGTTTCCTGTTGCCAGTCTAAGATTCTGCTTGCCAGCTCCATGCTGCTGCCTCCATCCAGTGTCTCTGCTCCCTAAGCACTGTGCATCTGCTGGACATCCTATCACCTGTGAATGTTTCAGGGCAGCTGCCCCAACTCTACACAGAAGAACAAGTCAGGCTGCAATTATGTTGCATTTTTTGTGCCCCTTTCTGAGGGTAGTCTTTCTACTTGTGTATCATAGCAGTGCACTGAAAAGCCAGTTTAGAAAAGAGAGCGAGTGTATTTGTTTACAGATGCCAGTAAACATTGTGCATTACTCTGGTGCTATGGCAGTTCTGAATACTCACTTTTTATAACTACTTCAAGAGGAGGAATATTTGTTAGGACAGGATGTTGTAATTCACAGTTGTTAAGATACATATTTAAAAATGCGTGATTTAGGTAATTTGCTGGCTTCTCAGAGGCAGTTTTGTGCCTCCTTTGCAATGTGTTATAAGCTCTTGGGACACAGAATGTTAGAGCTGCACAAAGGGGGTGGAAAGTCCCACAGAGACTTGCATGAGGATATCCTGTTCCTGGTAGCACAAGTACTGCTGCTCCTTGTACAAACTTTCCATGCCAGCCCTTTGGAATGATCCAAGTTTTGTGTTTTCTCAGTTCAGAATGTTCAAAGATGATTCCTTAAATCCAATGAGAACTGAGTATATAGCTCTGTATTTGTTTCATTTTAACATGATTGCTTGTTTTGCTGTGTTGCTTTTAAAATTAAACTTGGTTTGTTCAAAGAAGCCAACTTCAAATTAAGGTACTGGCTTGTATTATTTAAATTAACACTTAGATACAATTGTGTTATGGCCAAATCAAATGTATCCGTGAGAGAAAGTGTGTCGCATATGTTATATATGTCTGGGAGTGGCCCAATGCCACCCAGTGAGCTTCATGGCCTAGTGGGGATTGAAATTTGGATCTCCTGAATTTCAGTTCAACACAGAGACTGCAGAAGTGCCTCTTGTGATATGCTTTTTGCTTAGGCTTTACAGGTCTCTTTTCCTTGCATCTTTGGAATGAATCTTCATTTGGAATTCATTGCCATTGGAATAAATGGCCTATTGTTCAGAGTAATGGGTTTAGGACTAGAATCTAATGTGCATATTACCCTACATGGAATAATATTTGTTGTCTTCATGCATTCATTTGGATAACAAAGTTTCTGTCCCTGACTAGCTATGATAGGGGAGCCTCTGCTGATGCTGACTTTGCAAGGGTTATACACCAGGAATAGGTACTCCCCAGATGCCTTGCCCTTCAACTGCCATCACTCCCAGCTAAGACTCAGTGGTTGTAGGAGTCGGTCCAAGAACTTCTGGTGGACACTGGGTTGCCTGAACTATATAGCCACAAAATTCTCTTGAGGGCCTAATGAAAGATGGGGCAATTTACTTGATCACAAAGTGCTGCAAAGAAAGCGTAACTCAAATGCGTAATTTACATGTGCTAATGATACATTTTTTAAAAAATGCATGCATTTGCATGAGAGTGGCAGGAGTTGCAAAATTGCCAGTGGACTTGCTACCTGCTGCCTTGTTTTGCTGGTTTAAGTTCCTTCTGTAAAATTAGAAGCTGGCAATTCTTGGTGTGCTTGGAAGCTGGGCGTTTAAGAGCACTGTTGTGGTGCACTTTTTCAGACAGTGACCAACAAATTTGTTTGAATTTTGTCTTTTCCATGAACTCTCAAAGGCAGCCTCCTCCAATTTTGTGTCTATCAGATGGGTCAGACTGCAGCTTCCCCTTATTCTCATTGATCTGGCAATTGCCCATGTGAATGGGAATGATGAGAGTTGTAGTCCAATCATATAGCAAGCACCAGACTGGGGAAGGCTGCTCTGAGTTGTAGCCATATCATGACCCTCAGCATACCTTCTGTCTACAATACAGGATATTATTGGTTTATTGTATGGCTGTTAGTTTTATTTATTTTAAGAATGTCATCCTGGTATCTTACCACAATTGGCTCCAATGTAGTCAGCAAAATAAAAGTACGAAAGAAAATCTAAAGAATTGAAGAAAATACAGCACAAGTATAGCATTCATTGTGTTGTTCAGTATGTTATTATACAGGAAATATCTTGTTATTATAGTCATTGATTGTTTATATTTATTGCTTTGTTTATATTATATTGAAAGCTGTCCTGAGACAATTGGGTTGTATAGGATAGGATAAAAATATTCTAAACAATAAATAAATATTTTGGGTGGAGGAAAGTAATTACATAATTTAATTGTAATATCTGATTGTTTACAAGTGCACACTGCTGAAGAGTTAAAAAAAAACTCATTGGCATGTTTCAGAACGATCTGATTTTTCAGGGGTTTCTTAGATGACATGCCGGAACTTTCTTATCTTCTCTGTGGCCTACATGGCCACAGCTGCATGAACTGAAAAAATCAAAATAAAATGATGAGAGTAATGCTGATCTTGGTAAAGCTAGCTTGAAGAGCTTGTTTTTAAAATACTGATACCATCTTTTAGAAATGCACTGAATCATGATCCGTTGCTATTTTATCACTTTAAATAAATATTTGTATATTGAACATTGGATTGGCTCTTTAGTCATGCTTGTAGTAGACCCATTAAAATCAAAAGAGCTTAGGTTAATCAGGGCCAACTTGGCCTGTAGATTTCAATGGGCCCGTTTAAAGTATGATTACATCTGACTCTAAGTGTTCCGATGAAGATGTAGTTATAGATTCAGGGGTTGGGGAGACAAACAGTAAATAATACTTTTAAAATATGTGAAAAAATTGAAAACAAACCAGACAAAAGTATGAAAACAATACTATATGAATGCAGGTATGGCCATATCATTTTTTTAGTACTAGTCTTAAATGTTTACACTTTTACATTTACTGAAACCAGGTGTGCTGACCTGATGAAGATAGCTGCTTATCCATAGGACTGTACATAAGAGGAGAATACTTCTACTACTACTACTGTTGTTGTTTTGGGCCCTTTTCTGATCCTTGACCAGTTTGATCTCAGCCTTAGTTCCACATTTGTAAAATCTGTAGTTCTCTGGGTTGTTCTGAAGGTAGACACACAGGTTGTAGAAACTTGTCTATTCTTTATATATAAATAGTTGTGGTAACACATTTGTTTTCCCCTTATCTATGTTGCTTATGCATCTCTCCGACTGATACAGCAACTTTCATTTTTTATATGTATACATAATTTCTTTTAAGAATAAGAATAGTACTGCCATAGAAGAACCATTGGGATATTTCAATTAATAGCACCACAGCTGTGAGTTAGGGGATTTCTGCAGGTTTGAGCAGATGCCACTAGGTGTTACTCTATGTTAATGCTTCAGTAGACAATAAGGAGGAATTTTAAAAAATAAGCAGAAATAATGAAGCGGAGCTTAACCTCAAAAGGTAAATATGCTACAGGTTCTGCAACTATGACTTCAAGTACTCTGCAGGAGCTCTAAGCAGGTTGTTCTTCCCTTCTGTTCCCATTCTTTCTTTCTTTAAGTGCTATGCTTCTCTGTCTGTACGGTTTGCTTTAGATTCCTTGGAATTCAGAAGTTGACCTTTGGTGGCATGACGTTATGAAAAATGCTAGCAAAGAGTGTGAGCCTGTCTGGTGTGATGCAGAAGATGAATTGTTTATTCTCTATACCAGTGGGTCAACAGGGAAACCCAAGGTATGTTGTTTTATTCTAGGGCAATACCAAAATATCAGAATTGTTGCTTATTGTCAAATGGCACTCTTTTACCACTCTGCTATGTTGTCAGCATTTTTGCTTGATTTGCTTTTCTGGAAATATGGAAGCAGAATTGCTGAATGAGTAAGGATGCTGCCCTTGTCTGTCTTTGCTGGGCTGTGATCCTGAATGCATTCGCTAGGGTGCAGCATCACTGAACATTCTGAGACTCATTTCTAAGCAAGCTTGGAAAGGCTTGCAATGTGTGTCTGCTAGCAAGGTGTGTTGTGTTATCATCTACCATCTTGAAAGTATGTCTAAACCAACACAAAAATCATACTGAATTATATAATCAATTTAATTATATGTTTAATATCTGTATTTTAATTGAACTATTTTTATATTTTTATTGCATTTCTGTATGGCCCAGCACCCAAAACACTCTGGGTTGTTCACAAAACAAAAAAAGAAAACCTAAAATGCAGTAATGTACTAGAAGAGTGAGCGCGCGCGTGCGTGTGTATGTGTGTGACAGAGAGAGAGAGAATGAGAAAATGAGAGAGAAAAAGAGAACATATTTTTTTCAAGAGCTGTTAGGATTGTGGGGTAGGTGCTTCTATCTCTACAAAATGGTAGCGATACAGTTACATTACAGAGAAATATAACTTCATGGCGGTGTGTCCCTATAAAACATGATCATACAGATCATACTGCAATTTGATCAATATTTCTTGTCCTTATTCTGAATTCTTATTAATATATTTGGGCAGAGTTGTGGTGCTTGGGAAGAGTAATGTTCCCACAGTGTTTTCTGAAGGCACATGAGGCTCAAACTAAGCAAGGCTGGGTCTGGTCAATGTTTGGAGAAACCACCTGGGAAGCAGATGGAGTCAATTGAGTTCCATTGTAGAAAAAGGGGGTGGTATTAATTTAATGGATGGATTAATAAATACTCTTGGTATATGCTCCCACTAGTTTTAAATACTGGCTCATGTAGATATCTTATGCTCTGTATTTTAGGGTGTTGTTCATACAATAGGTGGATATATGATTTTTACTGCTGCTACCTTTAAATATGTGTTTGATTACCATCCTGAGGACATTTACTGGTGCACAGCTGACATTGGATGGATAACAGGCCATTCCTATCTCACATATGGACCCTTGGCAAATGGGGCAACCAGCATTTTAGTAAGTTCTGTGATAAAGTGTGTCTGTATGGTAGGGGTACAATTTGTGGGCCCTATCCAATTTCAGAGAAACTTCCAAGGGCTGCATTCCTGTGGTGGGTGTGGCCAAGGGCAAAATGGATGCTGAGCAGGACCAACAGTAAAAGGGGTGGGATGCAAACCACTGAAAATATTAGCATATTCTAGCTTCAGAGTCTTGGAAGAGGCATTTCAGATTTTTAGGATGGATTAAATCCAGGGGGAAGGATGTGTCATCTGGGGAACCAGAATGGGTCAGGTTTGCTGGGATTGGCCCTTATGTCTAAGTTTGTCTACCCCTGTTGTATGAGAGCATTCTAGGAGGAAGCCCTTACAGATGTGCAATTACAAGGTTAGAATGTCTTGATACACATGGATTGCATTTGTCTATAACACAACATCCTTATTAGTAATGACTGAGAGAGCAGCTAAACAGTCTGGTTGACTAAAAAGAAGAGTGGTCCCCAAAGCCAGACTTTTATTCTGAGATTCAGTGCTGATCAGAACAACGGTGATTCTCTCCTTGATCTGATACACAGAAGATGGAGTCCCACACTCTCCTTGCTCTTCTTTCTCCCCATAATCCTATAAAGAGTAAATGCTGGTGAGAACACTGTTATATAGGCTACAGGAACCGTGTAGGGTTGTAAACTTTGTCTCATGTGCTGAAAGCAGCTGGGGAGGTCATACAAATCACTGTGGCTTCTGCTCAGTTTGAAGGGCTCCCCATTTACCCGGATGTGGATCGTATGTGGAGCATCATTGACAAGTACAAGGTGACCAAATTCTACACAGCACCTACTGCCGTTCGCCTCCTCATGAAGTACGGAGAGGAACCTGTCAAGAGGTAAGCATGGCTTTTGGTGAAAGGGGTAAGTGTTTTCTCACAAACTCCCAGAATGTTTGTTGGAAATGCACAGCCCCAAGTGCCAATGCTGGATCAGAACTGTAGGACAAAAATAACTCTCTCAGTCCTTCCCTTGGACCACCTACATTCTGATTACATGTTTATTTCTAACTTGGTGTCTATGATCTAAAGTCGGGAAAGGGGAGGGAATAAAAACTTGACTGGAACTTAGTGTTTACTTTGCGCCCTGGCGACTGCTAGAAAATGCATGTCTGAATCTCTTACAAATTACTGTCCTTGCTATTGCCAGCTGTTGACACCTGCAGCTACCTTAGTGCACTGTCTTAGTGAAGCTTACTAGAAGAGCATGTGCTTTGAATGCAGAAGGTTCTGAGTTCAGTTCCCAGCCTCTCTGCTAGCAGGACTAGAAAAGTCCTCTGCCTGCACCTTCAGGACCTCCTAGATGCTCCCGGCTTTATTGATCTGTGGTCTGTTGCATGGATTTACATCATCCTCTTTGAATGACTAGTTCTGGAACAAGGCCTCAAACCAGACTTGTTTCCTGTGGGTAATTTTCCTTTTTAAAACCTTTGTTCTTATGACAGGCACAGCAGGAAGTCCCTCAAGGTGCTAGGAACAGTTGGGGAGCCCATCAACCCAGAAGCATGGCTATGGTATTACAGGGTCGTTGGTGAAGAGCGATGCCCTATAGTAGATACCTTCTGGCAGACAGAGACTGTAAGTATTTTACCACTTGTTGTACCTTGGGAATGAATAAGATGGACATGTTTATTTGTGCAGTGGGTTTCCTTGCTCTTCAAGCAGCCAGTTTTAAGCTTTAATCTGTACCTGGCCAGTGCTCTTCAGTATGGATGTGGGGGGAGGCCCTGGTGTCAGAATCTTGGAGATCTCAGCTATTCCTCCTCTGTCTTATCCAGTGTACTGCTGGCAAAGGTATTCCAGAACCTTAGATTTTATATTTCTCAAGTGAGGGACCCAGCATTTTTACATTTCTTGCTCTGAGAAATCCAAGAGGCAGCTCTAGGTCCAATCTGTAACCATCACAGGATCTCAGAGCCTCATTCGGATAGGGCTACGAACCTGCAGAGTCCTTTGTGCTTCACCATTGTGTCAGTTATTACCTGACTTACCTTCACCTGCTTTGTAACATCTTTTCTGAAAAAGAGATCTGAAGAATTTTAATGTGTGCCCATTTTTGGTGATCTTCTGTTGGCCTAATAAAAGTATTACCTTAAATACTGGTTTTTAGAATTTTCCTTATGCTCAGTGGGGTTACCTTTGGATTCATTTCAGCTCCCTTCTATTTCTTTCTCTTTGATTCTCAATCCTTCTTCCCCTTGTGTTGTGTGAGGCATTTACTGTCTCTACTTCATGACCTTCTCTTCCCCTTGGGAGTATATTTGAGGCTGTGAAATTATCTAGGTGGGTCCATTTCAGGGGAGCAACACTATTCATGACCTTTGTATGTGGGTTTTTCCTGCAGGGTGGCCACGTATTGACTCCTCTCCCTTCTGCCATTCCAATGAAGCCAGGCTCAGCTGTAAGTATAGATTCTGCTTTTTCTTCCCAATTCATGTGTGATTCTGGGATTGATCCTTGACTTTGGAACAGCACTTCCCATACATATGCAAACAGCAAAACAGCTTGTTTTATGGGTGCACATGCAAGGATTTCTTGTTTTATGGTTTTAAAGCATGCTGAAAGATGGGTTGAGGAACCTATGGCTTTCAGATGTTGTCAGGCTCCTTGTCCTGCCAATCTCAACTAGCATGACCAATGGTAAGGGAGAATGGGTGTTGACGTCCGATAACATATAGAGAGGAGCAAGTAGAATCTCTCTTCTTAGACATTCCAATATGGGGTGATCGTCCCTACAATGAAGAGAATTTCCCTTATCCATCATCCAAACCAGATTGAACGCTGATGGGAAACTTTGGACATACACCCAGCCCCCCCTAGTTATGAATGTCCAAGTTAAGAAAAACCCGCCTTGAGCGGTCAGTGGGCACCTGTGGGTGGCAGGTGGCAGGCAGCAAGTGGGAAGCAGTTACTGTCTCTCTCTTGTCCATGCCTATAGTTACTTATTATTACTGTATTATTATCAATACTAAAATGTTGCATTGTGTTTAAGATGTTTTAGTGTCTATGAAGAGGTTCCTTAAGTATTTTATACTTTTTATATACACAATCCATCTTAAATAGAAATTCAACTTAAAGATGATCTCAGGAACAGAACTAATTCTTAACCCAGGGACAGGGTGTAAATCAAAGCTAGAGAAAAATTTGAAGTTAATTCCTTGAGCAACAGACTACATAAGACACTTTGACTTCTGGGCTCAAGGTCCCTTTCCAAGCTGCCGTATGCTTGCTTTTCTGGGGTTTAGTTTGCATTTCCCAGTTTTTCAAAATCCTATTATGAATATTCCTTGGCAGACATTTCCTTTCTTTGGAGTGGTCCCTGCAGTGCTAGATGAATCTGGGGAGGAGTTGGAAGGCGAAGCAGAAGGTTACCTGGTAAGAAAAAGCAAAGTTTATTGCTGGTTCAGCCAAATCAATATCTAGAGTTCCATGTCTCATGTTCAAGGATTCTTTTTTTGCACAAGTCTGTGCATGGATGATCTGTCCCTTAACTTGCTCTTCCTGCTGCGGAGGCTTTTATCGCTGCAGATAAAAAGCCTTTTGTAATTTGTTTGCAGTTTAAAAGCTAAAATGGATGGTGATGCAAGAAATCCATGATTGTCTTTCATTTTTTTAAAACTTATGAGCAGCCATTGGAGGGCCTGGTTTTGATTGGACAGTGATACTGCAGGAACAAAAGTTTAACCCTTCCTGAAATGGCCTCTCTACACGAATTCTTCCTGCTGGGAAGAAAAGAGATATTTCTCCCCAATAGCAAACAAATGTAGAGACTAATATAGAGGTGTGGAATTTCAGTTGGGAAATGAATACAGAGCAGAACTGGTTAATAATCCCCCCATGCTGTTTATCTGATCAAAATCTGAGCCTTTTCCTGCTGCTTTTGTTGATATTTTTCTTCTAATAGTGGCAAAGATTTGCATTATTTGAGCAGACTGGATTTTCAGAGGAGCTTGCAAGCAAGTTTATTGAGAGCAAAGGTTTATAGAACATATCTGCACAATGGGCCACTGCCCAGAACACAGTCATTGGCTGTAGAAGAAATTGTACAGGGTGGTGGTAGTCTGGGAGAAAGGGGACAGGGTTGCTTGGGTGCTTTCCAACTTCTGGGTTTGATTGCCACACTTGCGTTTATGAAAGATGATGCCATTCTGTCTCATTATTTAAGGATTACGTTGCAGAGGGTGTTTTTTCAAGGCTTAGGGTACAAATGCAGTGAGCTAAGATTGACTTATACAGCCCCATAATGTAGATTTCCTGACATTTTGAAACTGATTTTATCTGCACCCCTATGATTTTATTTCTGGTTAGTAAATCCCCAAATGTATGGCATTCTACTTTTGTGTGCTGTATAAATATTTAAGTTTTTCTGAGTAGCCAGAATGCATTTGAACTGAAATACCTGATGATGATTTCTCTTGTAAAATACGTACTGTGGATTAAATGTGCATATGGATTCAAAGCTTGGCGTAGAATGTATTTTTATTGGATTGTAAATACTTTGTGGCATGACAACATAATACATACCATACCACTTCCATTACATTGTTCAGATTTTAAGGAGAATAGTGAAGGCACTGAGGGCAATTAGCCTGCTAGTTTTGGCCTGCCTGAATAGCTGTGCACATACATTTATGCCCTTCTCAAAGATAGTGATCTGAAAAGAAGTTAAATACAATTTTGTTTTTTAGATTTGACTGGTATTGCCCATCCTGTATTGTTTTGTGTGCATTCACTATGTTACTGATTATTTCTGTAAAACAAAGCATTTCTAAAAATGAGATGAGGTCCTGAAGAAAAAAAATAGCAAAGGAATTTTTTCTACCTAAAATCACTGCTGCAGCTCATTTTATTTGTGCAACTATCCAGTGAGACAGATTAAGCTGAGAGACAGTGCATGGCCATTCAGGCTTCATAGCTGAGTGAAGGTTTGAATTTTTCTCTCCTTGGCCATAGAGCATTACTCTCTACACCACACAATATTGACCTAACATTGGTATCTCAGATAAAAGTCAAGAAGCAGAGTTATGCAGGCGCTTCTCGTGGCCATGTTTAATTTTTAGTTTAAACAACAGTTTGGAAACAAACTACAATATTATGTAATTAAAAGTAGTCAAGGCAATATATGTTTTCCACCTTCCCACACGTTTAATGCAACCTTGATCTCTTTCAGGTTTTTAAGCAACCTTGGCCGGGAATAATGCGCACAGTGTACAAAAACCACCAGCGGTTTGAGACCACTTACTTCAAAAAGTTCCCTGGTTACTATGTCACAGGAGATGGTAAGGCTTCGGACAGTGTACTGGGCCAGAGAAAACTGGCATCTTAGAGAACTTGATTCCTATTGAATTTGGAAGAGCTTAAGCATAGCACTCACAAGAAGCTTAACCAGCTTCTTTGCCATGATTTCAGCTATTTCAGATTCTTACATCTGGGTTCTCTTTCTAATATATACTGGCTAACATGATCAATATAGGGTTTGTGAAGGTTTAATTTACAATCCTGGAATCTATACTTGGATCTGTACTACAAGTCCCATCTTCTTACTTACTGTAATTCTGGCCCAGAGAGCATAGAAAGGGTGGGTGGGCTGGTCATTTCTGCCCCCACCACTCTGTAATTTGAGCACTGCCTGGAATTTGTTAGTGGAGGGCAGCCATGAAACATGCATTATAAAGGGGAGGGCCTTTAAATTAATTCATTGTCCCTTTCCCACCCTACTCATTTGCCTTCATTGGGGCTCTCCCATATACTTTTAGAATTGGAGAGCAGCACTTCTGCAGAAGTTCCAGTTAGAAGTTCCCTAGTGGCTGTTGTATTATAAATTAGCTACTGATTTTTGCATGCTTCCATTTTAAATCCTTGTATCTGAGGTTTGAAAAAATGCATTACTATTTTTAAAATACTTTAGGGCAAAATCTTATGCAAGTTTAGACTTTAAAAGTCCCAGTCTAAACTTCTTTCTGTCTAAACATGTATAGAATTTTGCCCTTGCTTTGCTTTCCTTTTTTAATTCTTAATGCAAAAGGACAGATACTACTGTGTCACCTCTGCCGCTTTTTTGGTAGAATTCCAAATGCCTTTCTAGATGGCTCACTTACAGTGGCTGATTTGCTGGTTTTTCTAGGCTGCAAGAGAGATAAGGATGGTTATTACTGGATCACGGGTAGAATTGATGATATGCTGAATGTTTCTGGTAAGAGCAAAATCTTTATGTAACTTGCCTGTAAAATTCTTTCCATCATGTAGCAGCATTTGTAATGTCTTCAAGCATTGGTTTTTGGATGAAATATTTCCTCCTCAATAGTGTCTCAAGCTGCGCTCAGGAATATGAGGTAGGACAAATGGGAAAAACATCCAATAGCAGCATTTGGTTTTCTAGGGCTACTGAATGATCAAGCCCAAAACAAGCATTTTGAGCTACTGGTCTTGATAGTGGAAGGTTACTGGATACCTAAGTACACATACAAACTCTAGTATTGCAACAAGCAGATTATCAAATCTCTGAAAAATGTTTTGGGACAAGGTAAGACGTTTCAGAGAATGACTTCGTATTCCCAAGACCTGTTCTGTATATGTGATGGACTCTATTTTAGAGGTAGACATTTTTAATTTGTAAAAATGCTAGCTTCTTTCACAAGTGTCTGTTACCTAGCTGCAGATGGTCTTGCTGCAGAAATGTTCACTACAGGGTGGCTATGATAAATCAAACATGTCCCAAAAGTACCTTCTTTTGTTGTTTGTACATGCTGTCAAATTTTATCTAATATTGCAGCAATCCTATGAATGAATTCCCTCTAAAATGTCCTGTCCATGACAGACCTGCTCAGCTCCTGTAAACCTAGAGCTGTAGATTTCTTTTACATGCATATAAGAATACTTTTTATACTGTTACAGCTTCTCAAGTCCCATAAATTGCACTCAGAACAGTCTTTCTTGGCTGTACTCTCTTTATGGAACGTTTATGGAACGTTTGCACGATCTACAGCAGCCTTCCTCCATCAATCACTGCAAGATCTGTTGGACTATATGTCCCATAATCCTCAAGCCACATGGTTAGTGATGGGATGATGTGAGCTGAGTCCACCACATCTGGAGTTTGGGAAAGGCTGATTATCAATTCAAGATGTTAGTGCAAGAGGTTCCTTTTTATTTTGCAGTGATACTTGTTCGACAACATACAATTGGAACTAGAAGAATGAATGACAACTTTACTTGCTTCAGCTACTACAGTGGTACCTTGGCTCACAAACTTAATCCGTTAAAGGACTCTGGTCGTGACCCAAATTTGTCATGACCCAAGTCAAATTTCCCATAAGGTTCAATGTAAATAAGGTTAATCTGTTCTGTAAATATTTTTTTAATCACAAAAATTTGAAACAAAGTAACAAATTTTTTTTGTGGGGGAGAAGGGCATGATCACAGGAGTGCTGGGGAGGAGACAGGTGCGGTTGTGGGTGTGCTCATGCAGGGGGAGACGGGCATGATCGCGATTGTCACCTAATGCAGAGTTCACGAACTGAGGCAATTTTTCTTGGAAATTTCTGTTCGTGATCTGATTTGGTGGTGAACTGTGGTGTTCATGAGCCGAGGTACCACTGTATTATGAAAGTTGGTGTGACTGCCTAGAGCTTCAGCTTCCAGTCTGGGGCTTGACTTGATGGTTCCTCCCCTTTTGTGTAATATGTCTTTAGACATGAAGATGCACTGACATCAAGGCCAATTCAAGAAAAGCTGTGTTTTTTTCTGCTTGCAGGGCACTTGCTGAGCACAGCAGAGGTTGAATCAGCTCTGGTGGAGCACTCGGCTATCTCAGAGGCAGCAGTTGTAAGCCATCCACACCCAGTAAAGGGAGAGTGCCTGTACTGTTTTGTGACCTTGAAGGAAGGTCATGACTTCACAAAGAACTTGATGGATGAACTGAAGAAACAAGGTGACTGGGGCAAACCTTCTCATGTTGTGTGACTAAAAGTTCAGAGCCATTTTGAAAGGAAAAGAAACAGTTTTGTGACGCCTTAAAAATTGTTCATAAGGTTTCAAGGACACTATTGGCTTCTTCAGATGCAGTGGCTAAGGTTCACAAAAGCATATGCCTGTAGTCTTTAAGGTACCTCATGTTTCTTTATTTTGCTGCAAGAGATGAATACAGCTACATTTAAGGAAATCATTATGCTGAGAAGAGTCTGTGAAAAAGGATGAGGTGACAAGTTTTCTAAGAATATTGTTGGCAGCAAGATAGTTAACCATGTGTGGAATATGGGAAGTTGCCTTACACTCTATTAGGCTATCCATCTTGTACTCTCTAATTGAGGGGTGCAGAGTTTCAGGGCCAGTGATGAACATTACATTGGCTGCCGCCATGATCACCACCACCACCACCACATTTCTATACGGCCTGTAGCCGAAGCTTTCTGGGTGGTTCACAATGTGTAAGTCACTCATCCAGATTTCAACTAGGCCTGACCCGGCTTACATCTTCATGCTTTAGAAATGGTTGCTTAATGTTTAATAGCATCTCTTAGTGAGACATCAGTCCCTAGTTTAGCTATATGGTCAAGCAAGTCAGAGACAAGGATTTATCACTCTTCTTGTTCATCATGGCTTTATTTCCTTGTATAACTTGCCCTATGAATTGCGCTGATTTATCACAGCTGAAATAATTGTTTTCTCATTTGTAGTAAGAGAAAAGATTGGGCCCATTGCAACTCCAGATTATATTCAGAATGCTCCTGGACTGCCTAAAACCCGTTCAGGTATGACTTTAATTTTTGTGTTGTAGATATGCAAGAAACACAGCGCCTGATACAATGAATAATTCCTGTCT
Source organism: Varanus komodoensis (assembly GCF_004798865.1). Taxonomy (NCBI): domain Eukaryota; kingdom Metazoa; phylum Chordata; class Lepidosauria; order Squamata; family Varanidae; genus Varanus; species Varanus komodoensis. The sequence goes on along the minus strand of NW_025336114.1, from coordinate 2,868,435 downwards.
TAACTTATTAGAAATTGTATGTTCTGCTCTCTACTTGTTGCTTTGGAAACAGGTAGTTGGGAAATTTTGGAAGCTAGTGAAGCTGTCACTATTGTTCAGTAGTTCCTAGGCCAGCTGAGTGCCTGCTGAAAAACAGCAGCTAAGCAAATCATTCTGCTTCTGCTCCAGGGTTGTCAAAACTTCCTTAGCACAATTTTGATTGGCAGAAGGGATTCCAAGCAGACCACATGGCAATGCAACTACTCTAGGACAAGCTAGACCTTGCTTTGCATACAATTTATCTTCACTAGTGATCTTTTTTTAAATTAAAGCTTAACTCCTGACTCCAAGGAATTAGTAGTTAGTGAAATTTGTAGTATTTTATCCTGGTATTGTCAGGCCAGAGAAAACTAATGAATTCAGTTAGAATCCCATTATATTGTTTGTGAATCCAGTTCCGATTGTAAATACTATTAAACAGCTCAAATCCTAATATCCTACATAACTGTCAAAATGCTACTCTTGACTGATTTTTCTATAATGGTAGTTATGCTATCCCATCTTTACAGGTAAAATTATGCGGCGAGTATTAAGAAAGATTGCCAAAAATGACCGAGATCTGGGAGATACATCAACGGTGGCAGATCCAGCCATTATAAGCCACCTTTTTAACAACAGGTGTGAGACAATACTGTAGCAGAGGCATCCTGAAGAAAACAATAGTACAGAAACTTGGTGAGAATATGCCCCCATCCTCACAATGACTGTGTTCCTTGAGATGGAAAACCAACTTATGCGGAACTGAATATAAAATACTGCAAATGAAGAGAAGAAACTGGCGCTCCAAGATCCAGTCCTCTTGTGTTGTAGAGCTGTATGTCTGTGCCTCTGGAGAACTGTGTGCATTTTATTGTAGACCAATACTGCATATCTGAAATTTCAGCCTCATTTATTTCGTACAGAATGTCCATCTCATGATTTCCATGAGTTTGTGTTATGCATTGCTGTTGTTTTTTTTAATTTTTCATGTAAAGCAATGGGCAGAGTTAAGAATCTGCAGATATTAATGTGAAAAGTTGCTATGCTCCTGAGCTGTAGTTCAGAAGCCTTCAAAAGGTTTTGAGATCCAACAGACTGAGCAGTAATCCTCATGTTGAGGCAGAATTATTGGAACACGTCTTTTCACAATCCAGAATTCATCATGGATTTTTTTTGTAAAATATTGCATAATAACCTGGTTTGGCAATGTCATAGGAAATAGGACATTTAAGACAACTGTCAACAATGAAAATGCATAAAAAATCTTTTACAGTGATAGCTCCATTGGATTCATTATTGAAGTGGTTGTTGATAATTTTCCTCTAAAAAAGGGAGTAAAGGTATTCCCCGTGTCTTTCTTTTCTTCATGCATGTCTTGGTATATGTATGCAGATGACTTTTCCCAGTGCATTAGGAGAATTCTTTGATGAATGTAGATGCTAATTCAGATTATGGTAGTCATGAAGGATTGTGTTCAGTGCCTGGATGTTCCACTGGCAGAGGTTCTTAAATTTTGCTGCGGCTGTCTGGTGCAATGTAGCTACCAGTAAGATCTGGGTAGGGAGAGGGATCTTTAATTTGCTTTGATAGATGAGAAACGGGTGTTGTAATACCAAAAAAAAAAAAAAAAAAAGTGATGTAGGGCAATTCTATTACTTGCTTCTTCACATGACTATATGTTGCCCCTGATCATATGAAGGAGGTAGGTGCATGAATACTGCCAGTGATTTCAACCTGTTTGTGGTGACTGAAAACTCTCACTACAGTTGTGGAAATTGCGTCAGTTACATAGTTAGTGCAGTTAATGCAGCTTTCTTCCTGTGAGCATGGACATATGTGCAATCAAGAGAGCTGTTGCTTTCACAGAGGAGAAAAGGTAACAGAATTAATAGGGTACCAGTTAGATGAGAGAGATGTCTTACAGTCAGATGAATATATGCATAGTTCACAACCTATTCAAGCCATTATTGAACATTGGCAAAAGTTGATTCTTCCAGGACTTCTGTCATGGTGTGCTTATTGTAACAGTGGGAAACCCTTTGAATATAGTTGAATATGCAACCCAGAGTAACTCCCTGATAGTTGTAAATAACAGGGACGGGCTTCTTGTTTGAATAACTTTTGTCAAGGTATTAACTCCAGCACGTTCCTCTGTGCTGCTGGCCTGGGAATGCCTTTTCTCTATGATTTTTTATTTGTATTGGAAATGGCTTTATTTAAGTTTCATTACTATTTTTTTAAATAAGGTATTACATTTGACTGTGATGGCCATGCTGTGTTTTATCCCAAGATACCTTTTCTCATAACTGTTTGTAAATTGGAACAGTGTAAAAGCAATGTCCTTCAAACTATCTCCCTGACAAATAAGGATGCCCTGGCCTTGTCTCATGGTCATACATCTCTCAGTTCTCACCTGCTGTTAGTATCCTAAGTGCACTTGTGTGTGGTCTGTAACATTGGTATATATTTACCCTAATGTCCTACAGCATTAGAGCTAGGCCAGTGGCTTGCCCATGTGCTGCTAATAAGAAATAAATCCTTTTAATTGTGATCGGACATATTTTGGTTTGGGAAATGACTATAATTTTGTTTTTAATTGGAATAAATCAAAGAAATAAACCTATAAAAGTTAACAGTTGCTTGTGGATTTGTATGTTCCCTTTGTATATTTTGTTTTGAAACAATAACCAGGATTCTAGCTTAGTATTTTCATTATTTGCCTCTTATTTATTTGCTAGAGAAGACAGAAATAACAGCTACAGAATCCAACAGAGATTGGTCTCATAAAGAATTGTAGCCCTTACCCAAATTTAAGAAAATAGCTGTAGTAAAGCATATAAATGCATGTAGTATCTTTATGAATTATGGAAGAGAGGCCTATTTCTGGACCAAGTTTTTGTCAACTTGAGGTGGCTTTGACTCTCTAATTTTACTCATTCCTTGTCATGGTTGGAGTATTCTGCTTCCATCTTGCATGAAGGTTACAGTTAGCTGAGGCCATCTGCTGGTTTTAATAACAAATAGCAATTTCATGTTCTGCTAATCTGAGTTTAAAGCAATGTTACAAAATGGCTTCTGCTGTGTAAACAGTACAGGACTTAACATGCAGCAGGTGTTATGGCAGTGTTTATGCAGCTTTAGAATGACTTGGTTTCTAAATAGTTTAACATGTGAAACTCACTGAAAGCTGAGAAACACCCATCTGCTACTGTAGCTGTCCAGGCAACACATTATGTGCCTGTAGGAAGAAAAACAACAAAGCACTGTACTGTACCTTTTCAAAAGAGTTTTCCATTAAGTTTCAAGGCATTTTAGTTAGAAAACTCATTTAAACTATTGAAGAAAGGTGTTTTGGCATGAATAATGTTTCTGTTGGTTCTTACCTTGTTTTCTCAATGAAGCTGCATTAATTCTCTAAGCCTCTTCTCTAATGGTAGGCTTCCTATGTATGTGATCATATATTTATGCATGATTTAAGAGCGTGAGATGTAGTTGTTCAGAAAAATAAATCACTCTCATTCAACTGAAGTTCATCTTTAAAAGTCATGTAGTAATGACACAGAAGGTCAGTTTTTAAAAATTAAATTTTCTTAAAATGACACATGGCTTGATACAGAAGAATATTTTCTTGCTGTTTTTTTCACTTCCCAAAACAAATCAGGATGCAAGCCTAACCATATGATTATTTAGAGTCCAGTTCTGAGCTCCTGTAACCTTAGAACTGGGACTCCAAAGGCCAAGCTTTCACCCTGCCTCCTTGCAGCTCTCGTGGAAAGAACTGTACAGGATGATTCCCTACAAAGGTCACAACTTGGCCTGGAGAGGGCAGGGAGGATAGAAGCACCCCCTTCCTGGTGCTATAACTAGATGGCCAAAATGGCTGCCTAGATAAAATACATAGCCAGACGGCAAGTAGAGACCACCATCACCACCCCTTGTTCCCATGCACAGGAACCATGTAAGCTCCCATGGTTCCAGGCTTATGTGCAATAAAAATGTAGGGCACTGGGATGACCCTCAAGCGTCTGTTTCCAAATGTTTGAAAATTAATATGAATAACTTTTCCTTTTAAAGATTATCTGGCTGTATACTGAGTTTCTAACTTTACGACTTTTGTTTCTAATCATACTATATATTTCAGGTTTTTTAAAGTGTTGTTTACTATCAGGACACTAGTTAATCAGCAGAGTAGCACAAGACAGAACACACTAGTCTTCAACCACTTTTCAACACAGTCCAGGAAGAATTCTCCCACTACTCCTCCAAGTGTACAAAATGCACCTTGAAAAAATGTAGGTGTTGTCAAGATATTATTCTCGTCTGCTATCAGGTGCTTGAAGATCTATCTCTAGCCACTTGTCCAGTGCTAATTTAACATATGACTTATCAGAACATCAATACGTTGTCCATGGCCACAGTATAGTAAAAGGATGCTAAGTCTATGAGAGACGTGCTTGACAAAGGTACTTCATATAGGAAGAAGTTGTCAATGAAGTCAAGTTGGAATCCAGTATTAGCTGAGGCTAGGAAATCAGTGTAGCTCTGTGTCTTTGTATCCTGGGGTTGAATATAGGAGAAGAACTGAAGATCTGATTATCAAGTCTGTCTTTTGGCAATCATGCCCTAGAAGATCATTTTCCACATTGAGCACAGTGAAGAGGAGGATGTTGTTGAGGAGGTAATTCATTTTCATATCACATAGGGAGTATCCAGAACAGCTACTCCAGCTGCTACTCCACCATCTGCATGCTCTACAGCTTTTGTTCGCAAAAGGTGACCAACATGTTTGTTCACCACAAGATCTTGACCTTGTCTACAAGGAAAAGAGAGAAATGAATATTGGAACAACTTACAAGATGGTTTAACTCTACTTCACAATTTTGCAAAAAAAGCTACAATCATACATAGGCTTGTCCTAAGTCACATTGTAGGCCCTAGCATTTCACTACTCTTATGCATTACTGCTACAAACACTTCTGCTGGAACAAGAGAGAAATGTCTGTAGTCTTCACCGACACAGAAATTAGCTTTGCTGCTGCATTTCACTGAAGATTGTCGCTGTGGGATGGTTTTCCTGATGATACAGAATATATTTAATTTTGAGTAGTTTCATTAATGTAATTTAAAAAGATGCTTAAACACAGTGTTAGTTAGAGCACCTCAGTTATATGCTTGTGTATAAATGATGAGCCCCTATGTATGAAAGGCTAAAGCAGAATCAGCAAAGTTATCTGTTAGCTTGGCACTTTTTCTCCAGAGCTCTGCAATTACAAAATGACTTGGGATAAGCCACCCTGTAAACAAAATATCTGCTGCCCAGAGTGGAAACATACCTCTGCCTTAGTATGTGTGGCACAACAACTTACCCCTGATAAATAGCTACAGCAGGTTGTCTCATTGAAATCTGAACTGCTTCCCACAGAGTAGCTTGTCTACTCTGTAGTGACAAGCATCCTCCCTTCCAATGGTGTGTTCCAGGAGTAGATTTACCCACAACTGGTTGCCATGCCACCCAAACGAGGGTGACTGATCCTGTTACAGGATGTGTGAGCAAGGCACTCCAAGAAGAACAGCAAAAACTTCTTGCCACTCTTGCAGAGCTTGCTTTGGCCACAGTCAGTGGCAGCTGCTCCAGTGATGTCCAAGAAGCATGGTGCAGTGACCCTCACTAGCCCAATGTCCCCCTTTGTGACTTTATTCAAAGCCTTTTGAATTTTCCATGGCTTTTTCCCCATAGAATTTTTTTGGGGATCACGAAAGTGGCACAGTAGAGGTGCTGACACTGATTTACTACTTATTAAACATTCTTTTGAAGTGCAAGAATTTTGTGCAAATACCTGTTGCAAATAAAGTCCATTACTCACCTGACATAGACTCCAAAGATACCTAATTCAGACACACATTCTGATAGTTTCAGTGGACTATGAGCCCTCAGTAAGTAGTTCAGTGCAGGGAGAGACTTTATCTTATCCATAAGAATGTAGGAGGTCCTCTCAGGACTGTCTTTAATTTTCTCCAATACCTGCTTGAGCTCATCACCATAAAGATTGTTCCCTGCCAATACAGAAGAAATTAAAATTAATTCAAGTCACCTAAAGTAAGATGCCTGGCCCTCAGAGACCCCAACCAGTACAGAACATGAAGGGGAAAAGACAAGTTTTAATTAGAGAAGCAGTATCAGGTTAGAAGTCTCATCTGATATCAAGGAGCTTATCCAGATATAGAATAATTTTCCTGTCCAGTTAACAGTTGCCTATAGTTCTGTGATTGCAACCTGGCCAAACTCAGCATTTTCCCTTGAATTCTACAGTGTATGAAGCATTTGTGCAATAGTCACAATGCTCAGGATTTAGAAAAGGTGACATGTCAAATTATAGCAAAACTGTTCCTCTACCAAAAAGTACATGTTACACCATGAGTCCTCAAACTATGGACTGCGGGCCGGATCCGGCCCACCATGCCCATTTAACCGGCCCGCCTCAGAGGTTTTGCACTTGCCACGTACGCGTGTGGGCACGCAGTTTGCTTGTGGGAAGATTGTTTTGGACTTGCTCAGAGAAAATAATCTCTGATTGAGCAAGTGGGTGCCTCGCCCCACGTGCCCCCCCGTCCCTGCCTCGTGCGTGCGCCCCCCCCACCCCCTCCCACTGGCACCACTTTGGTGGCTCGTGCCCACCGCGGGCACCTTTCAACTGATCCCCTGTTGGAAAAGTTTGAGGACCCCTGTGTTACACTAACACTTTAGTAGTGCAATACTATCATGTTATTGTGCATTTTAATGGGCCACAGAACCTAAGCACTAATTGTGGAATAACTAAAATTCTCCAATGTTCTGTTTAAACTCCTGGTTATGCAAAAATATATTTAAAAAATCACATCAGACCTAAGATTCCAGCATTCTGTACACACAATGACCAACTAACTAGTTACCCATGGAAAATCCACAAGGTGGCCATGAATGCAATAGCATTGTTCTCTCATGTTCACCATTCTGCCTCTGATACTGGAGATATACATCAGAGCCAGTAGGCATTGATAGCTTTATCTATCATTTGAAAGTCACCCAAATTCATGTCCACCACTGTTGCAGGCTTTATTTTTATTATATTATGGTAATACTTAAGATTCCAATGATTCTAAGCAAGATTCCCACAAATTAAGAGTCTGGAAGCATAAAACCTGAGGAAAATTGTGATTACTGGGCAATATGTAGAGAACATAAGAAGCCTCCAAACATGACTCATGGCCCTCCAGTTATTTTTGCTTAAAATTTCTTACTACCTCTCAGCATCAGCTGTGCTGGCTGTGGGCTGATGAGGGTTGTAGCCAAAACATCTGTAGGGGCACCCATTGGCCACCTCTGATCTACTTATAATGTATTTTCCCATACTTTTTCTTCAGTGGGGTGGATAAAACAGCTAGATACTCCTAACTCTTTTCCGTCCAGCATTAATTATGCTGCCAAATAATGCATGTTTCCGAGAGATTACATTTTAAACTTGCCCTCCTTGCTTGTAGCTCTGGACAAAGTCCAAGGACACCCCATAGTCCAATCACACTTCAAGCATGATCCTACACATGCTCTTTCAGAAGTGAGTTCAACAGTGCTCACTGCAGCTTCCTCAGAAGTAAGTATGTTTAGGATTGCAGCCCTGCTTACAAAAATACTTCTGGAACTACAATATACTTGGAAGCATAATGCTCCTACAACAGTCTTATCAGTGGAATTGTGTGTACCTTACTCACAAGTAGACATACATTTTATTCGGAATGCTCAGTTATGTATGCATACTATTCCTGTAGCTAATAAATCATATCTATTCTGACACAATAAATAAAAAGAATGATCATATGAACATGCCTGGATTACAAGTAGCCACTTTCTAGCCAACAGTCCTGATATTTCGGTCAGATTATTGAGTCCATGATATATGAACAGAACCATTTACCTCCTCCCTCCCGTTGTGGTTTTAACACAAACCGATCTGGATCAGCAATAGCCATGGCAATCATCTTATCACCTTCTTCATCCTGCAGGAAAAAGGCAGCAAAAATGATAAGGGGACACAAACAGTTCCCATATGAGAAGTGGCGACAACAACTGGGACGGTTCATCTTCTTAAAAGGGCAAGCAAGGGGAGACATGATAGCGGTGTTTACAATAATGCATGCTGTGGAGAAAGTAGAGTGGGAGACATTTTTCTCCCTCGCCCCTAACACTCAAACCTGGGCTCTTCCCTTGAAGCTGACAGGTGGGAACTTTAGGACAGATAAAAGGAAGTACTTCATACAGCATATAGTTAAACTATTGAATTCACTGTCAAGGGAAGTGGTGATGTCTGGCAATCTGCTGCCAGGGATTGGACAGATTGATGAGGCTATCAGTGGCTATTAGCCTTGCTGGCTGTGTGCTACCTCCTTTACCAGAGGTGGCATGCCTGCACAGAGCAGTTGCTTAGGAGCTTGGATAGGAGGCCTTGTACCCGTCCTGCTTGAGGGATTCTATGGGCAGCTGGTTTGCCACTTTGTGTACAGGGTGCTGGACTAGATGGACCTTTAGTCTGATCCAACAGGCCTTTTCTTATGTTCTTAAAGGAGTATTTATTATCATCACAAGAAATTTTTAGCTTTGGCTTCTAATAAAATTCTACTGTGTAATAAAAATAAGTTAAAACTTTCACTATACACAGAAAGACATTAAAATAGTAAATTTTACTATACACTGAAAAGAGTGCCTTCTGGCACTGCATCTTCATATACATGAAGTACAAGGCAGTATCTATTTCCAACAATGCATTGCTACTTACCATATCCAGAGAATAGAGGCCAGTGAATGTTGCTCTTAATCGAGCCACTGCTTCTGGTTTATTTGGGAAAAATCTTTCCAGTGTTCCTGGGCGGCTCAACTCCTGCTGAACTTTTTTGGTTCCAGCAAGCTGTGTGGCAATATCAGGGCACTTAACTGCTCTAGATGTTTCCAGCAACAAGCGTGCTTCCCAGTTCTTTGGATAAACACAAAAGAGATAATCTCAGTCTACATTCCTTTGCATGTAAAATCCTAAATAATATATGTTACAACATGACTGTTGTATAATTGACAAATACTAATACGTAAATTGACACTGGATGTGATTCAAAGTGCTATCTTTTGCTCACACGTAGCAATTTCTTAGCATTGCTCTTGTGGTGGCAAGCCCTACAGTCCCTTTCCAAAGTTCTTCAGAGCATCACCCCATGAAGTGTCACCAAGATCACAATGGGGAAGCCAAGACTGGCAATGCAGACCAGGTACCTCTCTCCATAATTGTTTGGAAGAGTAGAATGGGGGGATAACATGAAATATCTGAAATGCATGCTACTCTTGCCTAATTCAATACAGAAGGAAAAATAGCAAAATTTTCTGGATACCTTCTATAGTATGAATTGAATGCACAATATCACATCACTCGTGTTCACTCACTGACAGCCTGCATGCTGCAAGTCAGCTAAAACTCTTAAACTCTAGAAGTAAATTTTCAACAGTAAACCTCTTCATCATATTTTATCAATGCCAGCTAGAAATCAGTCTGTACCAGATTGGTGCTTCACATAACAATTTGCCATGGGAATTCTGAATAGATTGAAAATACTGAGGAATTTTCAATCTATTAATACTGGTGGAATGAAGTCTGCTTAGGATCATTTAATTTTAAATGTATATAATGTATTTATGTTTGGTTTTATTTGCTGCTTCTTATTCTGTTAGAATAAGATCTTATGATCTTGGTTTTGCATTTGGAATAGAATTGTGGCATAAAATGTTCTAAATAAATAAATGTACTATACCGATACTTAGTAACTTGCAGTAAAGGTTTAAAGACTGTGGTACCAACCTGTTTGTTATAATTCTTTGGCACATAGCCCTCTCTATAATACACCACCGCAATTTCCTCCCCATCTCTAGAATGAAGAACATAAGCAATCAACATTCTATTCTTTTATGCATGCAGTCTTTCTCTTTCATGCACTCCATAGTTAAGATTCAAAATATTAATTAACTGTAACAATTTACTGACAATGAATTCTTTGCTATTAACTTTCAAATGTAGTTACAGTTTGAAAAACACTTTGCAAAAGTATTAGAAGCGTATACAATTTATGAGTTTTCCCTTTGCATGAAACTTCTGTCTACGAGTATGCATATTAACTTCTTTCCCTAATTCTTTGGTAAATTCTATGTCAACTTCCCACGATATCAATGTGCAGCAGAAAGTTTAGGAATGAAATGTTCTTTAATGGTAGCAACAAGCTTCAAATCAAGAAGCACGCTTTGTATTTTGACAACCTGAATGCGCTTTATTTATTAATGACAGCACAGTGTTTGTAAGAAATGTGATTCAGTATTTTTGAATACAGCCTGAGTACAGTTTTCCAAACAAGGACGACACAGGAACACTCCCAAGCATTGGAACGGAATGGTGCTAAGTCGGCAACATATTTTATTTTTGACGTTATGTTAATATCAGAAATGGCAGAAGTGTGAAAGTATCCCTGAAGCCACACATTGCCTATCCATCCATTAAGCTAGGATTTTATGCTAAGTATAGTCAAGAAGCAAATCTGTGGAGAAATACCTACATATGTAATCTCTTGTCACTATCCAAAGATGCTTTTTCAAAAACATCTTTAAATCTTCTTCGGATTACACGGATATTCCTTTAGGAAGTGAGACAAAAATGCATTGTACTTTAAAAAAAGAGATCATCGATCAAGTAAAATTGGACATACATTGCAAATGGGGTTTTCCTTAAGATCATTCAGCTTGTTCAAAATGTTGACTGAACATTGGTTTGAACAAGCTGAACAAGAGAGGTTTGAACACAACATGCCAGTATTAAGAGGTTTCCACTTTGTTTTGAGACACAGTTAAAGATGCTGGTTTTTATCAACTGAATCCTATTTAGCCTGAAATTACAGTTTCTGAAAGACTTGCCAGAGACCTACCTCTGCAGTCAGAGATTAGGTGGTTACCACCCAGAGATAAGGCATTTTTAGTGGTGCTGGAATTTTGCTGCCTGCTTGGCTAGCTTTTAGGTATCAGGTAAAGATTATATATGGATAATTTACTTTCATCTTCATTATGTTATTGTCATTTCGAATGATTTAGCTATCTTGGTATATTTTAATGATTTTGTTCTTAGCTATATCGAAACTTTTGTACTGAAAACTGGATAGCTATGTTTAAAATAAAGACCTGCAAATCTAATCTGTATTTCCAGTAATTTAAGAGAGCGAGTGACTGAAAGGGAGGCATATAAAATCAAAAAATCAAAATAAAAAGGGAGGCATATAAAATCAAATAAAATTAAAGTAGAAATAAGCTGTAGTGTTCCTAAATAATAGTAGTGCTGAAGTACAAGATTTTCAAGAGAAAAAATGTTCCTACAGGTTGAGTGATACATAAAGGCTGCAGTTCTGTACTCACAGTTGGCAGTGAGTTCCACTGAACTGTATGGAACTTCCAAGTAGACATGAAAAGGATTGTATTCATGTTTGAATTGAAAGAGAGTCATGTTTTAGATGTGAAATTGTATGCAACACTTTGATAAAAGAAGGTACATGTGCATTCCATTCAAGCTTAGAATTAAGCTTAAGAAGACAAAAAAAAAAATACATTATAGGATGTTACTAGCAGGAACAGGTTGTTTTGCATTATGTCTAAACCCAGTACTCTGGCTTGTTTCTCTTTTGACAAGCCAGAGTTGGAACTGAGAGAAACCAAGCAAGGGTGTCCTAGCAGGATGAACTAGCATGTGTCACTGACAGCAACGCAGAAGTTCATAATACAAAAGAGAACAACATAGCCAGAATCATGACACAGTAATATTCAGTTTAGCTAGAATGTATAGAAGAAAAACAAACAAGAACACAACTTGCACAAAAGAAATGCAAGCAGACAAAGGTGCAAAGACAGATTTTGAAAAACATACAATTAAGAACACCTGAGACCAACTGCAAGGGAGACAGTTGGACCATTGGAGGACAAAGATGTTTAAAGGAGTACTGAAGAAGGACAGGAAGATTGCAGAGAAACTGAACTAATTTCTTGTGACAACGTGCACTGGATTGTGGAGAATATAGGCTGGGGTCCTCAAACTTTTTTAACAGGGAGCCAGTTGAAAGGTGCCAGCGATGGGCGCGGGCCGCCAAGACAGTGCAGGCAGGGGGCGCAGGCCGGGGAGGGCCGGGGTGGGGGGGCGCGTGCACACGCTCGGCACTGACTTGCTCGCAAGGAGATTGTTTTCTCTGGGCGAGCCCAAAACAATCTCTGCAAGAGCAAGCGCGCGGCAAGTCCAAAACCTCTAATGGCGGGCCAGATAAATGGGCATGGCAGGCTGGATGCGGTCTGCAGGCCGCAGTTTGAGGACCCATGATATAGGCCATACTGCAGTTAATATTTTCAGGAAAGCAAATAGCAATAATATTGAGGTTTTATACCTTACCGATAAAGCTTATCGATAAATCACTAAGTCCAAGTGGCACCCATCTGAGAGTTCTCAAATGTGAAACTGGTAAACATCTAAAAAGCCCATGTGCATCCACAGCTGAGAACTGAAAAATGGCCAAAATAGCACCAATTGTAAAAAGCAGCTGTGAGGAAAAATTCTAACACTTGGGGCATTTTAGCTTTCAAAAAAAAAAAAAAAAAAGGCAGGTAAGTGGGAAGATGACAGAGATATATCATTATATATTATATAAAAAAGGAACAGGAAGTATTCTTCCCTCTGTTTTGAGAACCTCCAGTGAGGCTAACTGCTGAGAAACTCAGGAAGCACTTCTTCACACAGTGCAAAATCAAACAATGTACTGTAATTCACTACTACAAGATGAAGTGAACACTATTGCCCTGGTGGCTTTAAAATGAGATTTGACAAAATCATGCAGGATAGGACCAACAATGACTACTAGTCATGATGGCCAGTACTAGAGACAATGTGCCTCTGTATTTCAGATGCTAGAGAACACAAGCAGGAAGATACTCTTGTGGTCAAGTCTTACTAATTGACTTCCTACAGTCAACTGGCTTGCTACTGCATGATCAGAATGCTAGACCAAAACTTCAGCCTAACCTCTTATATTTTTGTCTATTCAGAAGTTGGTCCCTCCAAGTTCTGTGAGGATTACTGCCAAGTACATGCAAGTCTGTAGCCATAAGCAGTTTTAATTTCAATGGGAGAGTTAAGGAATATACTCGTAGTGCACCATAAGCATTTTACAAAAGGCAACAAACTGTATCAAGGCTTCTCAAAGACAGATGTAAACGTTCAAATATTATTCAGAACGGCCAAAAGCATATCACTGAGCATGAATAATTAAATAACACTGCATAAAACATTGGATCTAATTATGTGACTCGGTTACCTCATCCAAAGTTCATTTTCTATACATCGTTGGTCAAAAATATTCCTCTGAGCCTCTTCAACCAAAAACATTACCACGGCCCTGAAATGAAAGTCTGACATCAATACATGAGTTCTCATGGTCAAAAACATGCTATTACCAGTTCAGAAAAAAGGTGCTGAGTGTTTGTATAGGTGTCCAGCAGGAAGTGAGTCCAAGCATTCTGCAGTGCCTGCTGGCACGTGTGCTGCTTGAGTGCCCATTGTGCAAGCAGAGTTCTGTGGCCTGTGTGCTTTGCATACTTTGCAGAAGGAATTGCCTACTTTGTACAAAGGAAGATTTGCTAGCTTTCCTGAGTATTTGTGGGCTTGATCTTGGTTCAGCTCACTTTTGGGCCGGGGTGAAACATGGGAAAGAAGTCACGCAGGATTCCAGCCAGATCTTTGTAACTCTAACTACCATCAGTTTAGGATTCCTCTGCCTGTCAACTGAGAAGAAGAATCAACATTCCAGTTACTAGAACACTGGTGAACATGCATCGCTTTTTGGAATAATACTTTTAAAAACAAGTGGAATTGGTATAGTCTCAAGTAGTAGGCATGATGTAATTCAACTGAAGATATATTTTAGAATGTCTTGCATAGCTTTGTGTTCTGAGCATTTATCTTTGGAATACTGAAATTCTAATAAAAATACAGAATATAAAAAAAATGTTTTCTTGGTTTTTACACTCTTCATTGTTCAACCTTTGCTTCCCATGTGGGTTTGTTTATAAGCATAACATTCTATTACCCAGTTTGTTTTTCTATATGTATGCATGCGCATAAGTATGCATCCATGTGTGTATACACACACACACACACAAACACTTGCATGCACTCTTTTGTAATTTTTTCTTCATTGGCCTATTCCTACCACTTCCTACTATTCCTAACATATTTGTCCCTCAATATTTGCTAATTTACACACAGCAAGCCTACTGATATTTTCATGGAGAGAGCACGCACAATAATATAGAAAGATATGCACCAGCTAATTACAAAAAATCAAAATGAATAAAATTACTAACATTAAGTGAGGAAAAATGCAATAAAGAGAACTATTATAGATACATCTTTCATGACTCCTTCTAAAATGTATTTATTTATTTAATTTCTATACTGCCTATAGCCAAAGTTGTCAGGGTAGTTCACAGCAAATAAGGTAAATGTATGTTGAAGAGTTTAATGCAGACAAACAATACTGTCATAAGCAGCTCTCTTACCAGCTCTTGTCCTCTCCAGCATACATGGACAAGATTTTGAAGCACAGTCCTTTCAAATAGATTACAAAACTGTGGCACCAGCCCTCCTTCCCTTTCAGAGAACATTCTGATTCGACCTGCAGGGTGGCTCCTGCTGCTTGGGGGCTAGATTGCAGAAGAATGTTGGACACTTCTGAATTGGTCTGCTGATTTCATCTGTTGCCACATTACAGGGTCGAGGAAATTCTGTTGATCAACTTCCCTCCCTGTTTGGCAATGTCTCCCTCCTTTTCCAAGGAAGGCTGGTTCTCACTCACTTGAGAATCTTTACTAGGTAACCTTGAAACTGAAAAGTCATCTGCTCATCTCTGCCTCCTCCTCACAATCAGATGACTCTATCTGATCAGATTGTAACATTTGAGAACTGGGCCCAACTCTAAATATATATCTTCTTGCAGGCCTCTTACCTGTCTGAGCCATAGAGTTCCCAAGCTTTTGCAACACCCATGGCAATCCCTTTGGACGGATTATTGGTCAGTAATTTTGAGGCTTCTTTGGTTTTCCCCAAAACTTTCAACACATGCCTGTGATTGGGAAGCACAAACAGAAGTCACACAGCAAATCAAAATACACAGTTGCCAATAAAAAGATACTATGAAGATTGAAAAACCAATATATGACTTGAAATTCTTGACATGCTTGCTTAAAAATGGTGCACATCTGTAAAAATTGCTTTTCCTTGCAAAATAAATGCAAGCAGGGCCAAATTACTGTTCTCATTTATTGTTCAGTTAAACCCACAATGCATATATATATATATGTACCATTAATGCATGACACTATGAATTGCAAATGATAGTGTGGCGTAGTGTTAAGAGCATGGGACTGGGACTCAGGTGACCTGGATTCTAGTCCCGACACAGCCATGAAGCCAACTGGGTGACTTTGGGCCAGTCACAGGCTCTCAGCTCAACCTACCTCACAGGGTTGTTGTTGTGGGGATAAGACAGAGAACAGAAGGAAGAGAATTATGTAAGCCACTCTGAGTTCTTTGTAAGAAAAAGAGAGGATAGCAATCTAATAAACAAGCAAACATTCTGCACTTGGCAACTGATTTCAAAGCTCTATGTAAAGCTAACTCAAAGATGCTATAGGTGAGCCCATGTGGCTTCTGTGATCACAATGCACAAGTATAGATATTAGTACCAGTGGCAGAATTCAGAATCTGGAGAAATTTATCCTTGAATCTTCCAAATAAAGACATAAATAGGAGTACAATCTATCATCTTCTCTGGAGATGGTTATGATGCTGTGATGCTGCCACTCTATCAGTAGAGAAGAATGTTGTTGGATGCTAGCCTTGGGAGGGGAAGAGGCTTCCACCAGTGCCAAGGGCCCGATTATACCTGGGTAGTCTAAGAGCTGTTGTTGGCAGTTGGAGAAAAATCCTCAAACCAGGCATTTTGTGGACAAGGGGGAGCTAGAGTCAAAGCTGCTCTTTTCCTCTAAATGGGCTCAATTTAGGCCAATCATCCATACCAGGCTTGGAACTGGAATAGCTAATTTCCTGAGCGCCTGGACACTGCTGTCAGTGATGGCATCACAAACACATAGAACCATCAAATTCAACAGCCTTTCAGTACCACACTATATACCTTCTGCATTGTTCAATACAAGCTAGCAGGGTGAGGAATGAGGCAGCAGATTCATTTTGGCACTCCATACCATTTCCACTTAGGATTGCTCTGTCTACCTCCACTAGGACTTAAAATAACAGTTGAAAGTGTGTGGCCATTGCCAGCTGAAGACTCAAAAGTGAGGGGAGAGAATGAGCAAAATTTTCAGTAGGTATGGGACAAGCCTTCAGCATCTTGCATAGCTGTTTGTCCCTCCTACGACAGCAGAATTATACAGAGTTCTGACTAAAGATTAGGGCACTCAAAGTAAACAACAGGTAGGACTGTCTGTGAGAGTCTCTCTGTAAGCAACCATTTTCCTCTGCAGAAAAGTACAAACAAACTGGGAGTCTCCCAATTTCCTGGAAGCCTTACCGATGCACTGCAGTAGTTCGAGATGTGAGGCCTCCAAAACTAGCAGCAATGGTGTTTATTTCTATTTGCTTCAGAGCTGGAGAGCCATCTGCACCATAGTCAAACATGTAATCAGAGCGATTGATTCCTAAGAAAACCGACTAAACAAGACAGGAAGACAGCAAGAGCTGCAGCAACCATAATTTCCCAAAAAAGGTCATATGCTACATCACTGTTCATTTTATCATTTTATTTCTTGACCAGAGTTGGACACTTAACCACCTGTGGATTCACAGGGCCACAGTTCAGCTTCCTAGAAAACATTAAGCCAGTGCTTCTGTAGATTCAGCTTTAAATGGCAATAGCATTTAATATGCCAACTGCTAAATGAACTAAAATTTTATATACTGAAAATTTATATTTTCTTCATATAGAAATACTCTACTGGATAGCTGTATAACTCCCATACAGTATTGTCAATGTTTCCAGTGATTCCTAGCAAAAATAGTTAAAAGGAACTGAATAGCTAAACAGTTTCCAACAGGACAATGTTTTAAGAATTCAGAATATATTATTCTATTAAAAAACTGCAATTTTTTTCTCCCAACTGCAATCTACTCATACACTACATTCAACATCTGAGGACTTCTCTCACATGCCACCTCTGAGGGAGGCTCAAAGGGTTGCAGCAAGGGCCTTCTCAGTAGTGGTGTCCAGCTGTGGAATGCTTTCCAACAGAAGACTGCCTCTCCCCAGTTCTGTCATTCTTCCAGTGCCAGGTTAAGCTGGCCCTCTGTACTAAGGCATTCTGAGATATCTACAGTTATCTAATGGCTCATGGGGGAAGGCTATATCTGGCATTTTCAATAGATAAATTTTACATTACACTCTGTTTTACTTGTTAACTTGTTTTAAACTTTTAAGACTGTTTTAAACTCTGTATGAATTAACATTTTATGTTTTTATTATATCACAGTCCTGTTTAGGAACTGTTGTAAAACACCCAGAAAACTTTGGTTACTGGGTGCTATAGAATAAATGAACTAGAAGTTATTTAGATATCAACACAGGGGAGGACTCTTATAGGTTTTAGAATAATACTTTCTTGTTTACTAGCAGGGCTCTCATAAAATACCTGAGTCACTCCTTCTTTCAGAACTTGCTTGTAAATTTTGAAAAGCTGGGCTGTAAAGTCATCCACTTTGACAGTACTAGGAAGAACAGAAAAGAAATTAACAAAGATTGCACAAGGATTTGATGTTGCAGTGACAAGACAGTTGCCAGAACAGTTAGAAAATCATTTTAACTAATACTTCTTGCCAAGCCTCAGTGCTGTGTCCTCGTCAGTAACCTGATGTTTAATATGTATACCATTATACACAAAGCTGGTATCTGATTATATAATTTTTCCAGTACAAAAGGAAAAATAGACAGTTCAATTTTTTCTTGTTAGTATTCAAGTATAGCATAAATGAATTCCATTTTTGCAAATATTGCCCTGTTGCACACTTTTTAAAACTTACCTGGAACAGGTTGATTTTGTCAGCACATGGTACAATCATGTCATTTCCATTGAAAAGCAACATTCTAGGTCAGGACACAAAATCCTTAAGTTCCAGCTTTGTTAAACCTTTGTTATGATTAAAATCTCCAAGAAGTACCATGCTTGGGTGACTGGAAATACTGAAACTTTTCTACAAGTCCACCAAAAATGTTTAAGTCCAGATTATATAATGCATATCATATAGAATAAATGGTATATTCAGCAGCATACAAACAGGATTAGTCTAGGCCTCTCCTTCTACAAATGGAAGTACTCCTTCTATTCATGGAAAGAATGAGATCCAGCAGAGAATTCCTGTGGGAAGGAGACTCTGGTGCAACTTTTCAAGAGGAAAAAGGAAATTTGAAGATGATCTCTCCTCACTGCCATACTCCCAACTCATAAGCAATAGCATTCCATATATCCAGCCTACTGTAATGTATATCAGGCATGGAGTGCTAAAAACACTTCAGTGTATTTTATAAAGATTATTCTATCTAGTAACAGTAAACACTTTCCTACAAATTATACTTTCAATTTACTTTCTCTAACATTAATATTCTCATACTGTGTAATTCTACGGGGAAGGACTGCTGAATCAGTTTTACTGGAGAATGGAAAACTGGGTACATACCATGAAGTTCCATTCCCATTTGGTGCACAGAGACATCCTTCATGGGTCAACTCCTCCCACTGCCCAGGCCAGGCCAGGCACAAGTGATCAGGCTTTTTGGTTTGATCCTGGCCTCTGTGGCTCCTTCCAGCCAATACTTTTCTAGCTGAACGGAGTAGTGATTGAGAAACCAGAAACAAAGAAGGAAGAATACACAGAGGCAACTGCAAAGCCAGAATACAAAATTATTTTGGCACACTCCCTTTAGAAAAAACATAGGAAGATTGCTCAGTCTGCTACAGGATGTAATATGTATTATCTCTCATGTGCTGAATTGGAATTGAAATTCACAGTAAGTATGCAACTTTCTATTCCCATCTGGTGTGAAGAGAGATTCAAAAGCTACTATTCCCACAGACAGGGAGGGCTCCGAATCAGATGAAATTTAAGTTTGAGGAAGACCCTGTTGTAAGCCTGCTTGCATAGCTATATATCAAGCTAGTATGTCAAGTCACTTTTACTAAGCTGGAAAGGCATGGCCCTGCAGCCAGATGGGTGACCACATGTGGAAGTGGAGCAGGAAGCTGGACTCAGTGGCCTTACAGGGTATATTCTGGCTGAGTGATGTATAGTGATCCTTATGTATTACCTGGAAATAAGTCTGGTTTGAAATGGGAAGACGACTCCAAAGAGTAGTCACCAAAAGTGAATGGAGAGTAATCTGCTCCATGACAGAATCATTAAATAGGAAATCATGAGATATAAGGGGTTGTGTTAAAAGTTGTATAAGAAAGGATCTGCAAGAGTGTGTTTGAAGGAAGGACTTTGCTACCTGGCAATTCTGTCTGGAACTAAATGTATTCTGCCCTCAGATGTGTCTGGAATTACTTCCAAGTGAATTACGGATTAGAAGAGTTTAAAGTAGTTCTTTTGGAATGCTAAGAAGAGCCCATGTCCTAGAGACAGGACACTAGGATATGTAGATCCAAATAGACATTTATCAGTTATTGATAACTCAGAGAAAGGCAGTCTAGATGTGTGTAGATGTGAATGACCTTGAACTGGAAGTAAGTTACCACCACCAGCATGTGCTTGGAGAAGATTTTTGGTACCAATGCCAGGTGAAGAGTATTGCCCTGTATTGGTAGTGCTACTCAAGTAAGCAAAAGATCACCTGTACTGTACAGCTATGGGAACACATATACTCCATAACAGTATGTTGAAGATAGGAAATTCACCAGTGCAGGACCTTCTTGATGGTTCCCCCATTGGGAAAAGAGAGGTTCTATGGTCCCTATCTCTTGGAGGCGTGCATTTACCATTGGCATATGTTATTGCTTGTGGTCAGATCTGCAAGAAACAGAAGGAAGAAACCTACTTCTGGGAGTGCATTAACAAGATATAAAAATATCCATGTTGAGTAGTGTTTAGAATCAGACGTCTGGTGCTGTCTGTTAGCATGTGTGAAGGAGGTGCATAGCCTTCATGCCACACAGGCAGGAAGAGAGTCAGAACTGTTGGAGAGTAGTCTTTGAACACTAGCAGTAATAAGCTCTGCCCTGTCACCCATAAAGGTTTGTATCTGGTTTGCCATGGGTAGACTGTGAGAACTTACAGCTTTAAGGCTAAAGGAAAGGTTGAATGGGGACCTGAAGGTATACAAATAAGGGCCCCTATTAAATTTTCTTTCATCTTTCTTTGAAAAAGTGGGCAGAGCCTTCTTCTTATTTGTAGATAGAGATAGTCTTAGAAGACTTTTTTCCAAATAGTGGAGCCATACAAAGGGAATGGTGGCTAGGTTTTCTTTGGATCAAGCATGCACATGGCTGTGTTTAACTAGAGTGAACACTTGGGCACAACTGTTACACCAACAGAATATAACACAAAATAATAGAATCCTGTGTAATATATAGTATAAAAGTGTAAGCTTTATGGAGTTTTAATAAATTCCTAAGTAGGGTGAAATTATCCAACTCCTTATTGTTAAGAAGATCTTCTAGAAGTTAGTTCTAGAAAAGAAAAGATACCATGGAGAAAAGCAGTAACATGGGCTTTATTTATTTACTAAATTTCTAGACTGCCCAAGAGCAGAATGGTTCTGGGCAGTTAACTGCTTCAATCTGCTTTTCACTACTTTGTATAAGAGTGATGTCTTCATCCTTAGAACTAATGGCTCCTGAGAATAAGACTAACGAAGGAAAATCAAGCAAGGGCACCTTAAGTTCTTCCATAACTATCCCTGGTAAAGAATACCTTTGTGTGAGGTTGGAGGTCTTTCTACTGTATATAGGGACTTTTCATTCGCCTTTAACCAGTTTTTCAAAAGAAAAAGGAAAGGTGACCTCATGATTAGCTGCCTTCACCTCTGGAAACAAGGCATTCCTTTTACAAGGAGGTTTGGCTGGTTCTTGAGAGAAGGAATTAATATTTAAACACGCCCTATCTTTGGAGAGATTTGGAGGGGATCATCCTTATTGAACTGAGTTACACCCAAACCAGACTATTCCTCTTCTAACTATGTTGCTGCTTAACACGCTAAGATTCTAAATCTGAACAGTGTATAACTAAAACCCTTTCAGTCTTACAGTGGGCATCTTCAGTAGAGAGCTGAGTGTCTTAAACAATGCATTATGCCAATTCAGATCACCAGTTCAGCCAACTCCAGATTATTTACCTTTTTTCTGATGTAAGTGGGGAAGTGCTTTCTCAGCTGGATCTAGAAAGCTCCAATATGAATTACTGAGCTGTCTTTTTCTTTTCCAGATTTCTTCTGTTTTGTTGGAGTCATTGTGTAGCAAAAGTAGTAAAGGTCAAGAGAAAGGAATGATAATGCTATTTTTAAATGCAGAGAACAGAAAAACTAGAAAAGGAGAGAAGAGATTCAAAGGCTTGTAGAGATAAAGAACAGGAAAAAAAGAATATAATACGACACTGTCGTAAGAGATAGACAGTTTGTTGAAAAGAAACTAGAACAAGCTATTACTGAGGTGGAGGCAAGGATTGTTCTGGTTGGGAAGAATCACAGCGGTCAGGACCAAAGCAAAAAGCCTGGTCAAAGTTCTTTGCCTGTGCTAGGTAGCCAGAAGAGTAAGCCCATAATGTCTCCTCACAGCAGACAGAAAAGCTAGAAATATAATGATCATGTGTTCAGTTTCAATAAAAGTTAATAAATTCTTCGTATAAAACATTTCAAGGTAGAAAAGACAATATCGTCCAATTCTGCTTTTCACCAATTGATGCATATGTAATAAGGAATGATCTCTGTAATCCAGAAACGCTGGAATATGCAGTATTTTCTGCCTATTCTGTCGACTCCTTTTTTTAAATATGTAGAACATCGCTGTTCATTATTAAACATCTAAGGAAAGGTCTTGACTGATCATATATTTGAATATTTGTGCTTTTATTTATTGAATTTCTATACTGCCCAATAACCAAAGCATTTTGGCTAGTTCACAACTTGTATCCTGCACTATCAAAATATTAGCACTCACTAGACTATTTTTTCTAACTTTCTGGCATCAAAAGAGCCTTTCCTTTCAAGTCTAAAAGTAGATTTAAGAAATGTGTTTGAGAGAGACACAGAGACAGAGACATAATCAAGACCGGAGTAGAATGCAGGGGTATGAAAACTGCCTCCCTGTTCACCACAGAACAATCCTGTTTGCATCCTTGTGACAAGTCTCACAATTTTAAAAACATATCTGTTAATTTTCTCAGTCAATTAACATCATATCTAGTTTTGCTTAAACCTTCTAGCAAATGAAAGTCATAGCATTTTCTGGTTTTGTCATTGGTCTTATCCATAACAAGCCAATAAACACATATTGTTAATTTATAGAGTTTATAATATACTGCACTGTTAAGAAGAGCAATTCCCTTGTCAAACTGACACAAAGGCTATGTTTGCACAACATGCCAACCCACCCTGACAATAAGCTGAAGTAGGTTGGTTGTTTTGTGAAGAATCCATGATGTGCCTGACAAACAACTGGGCTCATCAGGAACACTTTGCTTCCTCCCTCCCTCCTTCCCAGGGGACACAATGAGGAGGAATGACTCTCCTGTCTGATATCCATGCTCTCAAGCTGATTTCAGCTTACTGTGGCCGTTAGAGACTGGGCTCATGCCCTGAAGTGCACCGGTGTTAACTTCCAGTCTCAGATGGGACAATATGCAGGGGGCTACCTGCTGCCCCATTGCAGTAGGTAGTCCCCAGTATATTGACCCAACTGAGGCTGGAAATTGACCCTATTAAGCTTCAAGGATAAAGAATATTTTTCCTTGCTCTGCCCTCCTAGTGCAGGCTGTGCTCACTCCCTGAAGCAAAAGAGGGTCAGTTGACATTCTGAGCTATGACAACATGCAGAGGGCTGTCCTGAAGCATGACAGGAAGGACAGGAGAGCTGACTGGGTATTTCCAGCTCTTGCTTCCACTTTGTGGAGACAGCTCAAGCCCAGAACATGGGGCAGATTCACGTTGGCAGATGGAAAGGTCTACTTTTGAACCACTGCTTGCCAAGAGTTGTTAGCTGTTGGGGCTCATTCATAGTGAGTCATGACATTTTGGTTTGACAATGCTGCAACAATGGTAGAACAGCCTATGGGTCCTCTGCTTAGGATGCTTAGAAAAAATAACCCCACAGGGATGACCCAGACTATCTATACATGACAAAACAATTCACTTATAATAGCAATCTGAAGGGCTATTTGCAAGACTTCTAATGATTTTACCTTGCCACAGCAATGCATGCTTCATAGCTTTTTACCATTAAAAAATGAAATAAACAAACAAAATATACAACCATAGTATATTTTAAGTCTTAAGTCAAAACACTTTTTAAATAACCCAACATACCTGGCGAGAGTCTGCTCCAGGAATTCCGTATCTTGGCTAACTTTGTCTACCAGCAGGTTAAAATCTTGCTGAACTGAATAGGCTTGTTCAAGCAGACTGCTTGGGACTGCAGATGGGAGTAGTGTAAAGGGAGCATAATTCACTACCTATCAATAAATGTGCAACAATGAATATCAGGCTAAGCTGTTTTAAAAATTTAGGGAAGGCAACAAAACAACATTAGAGTGGAACTATATATGCAGAAACTGCACCTTGAGAAGGAAAGGACTGGAGGAAAGCAGTATCTCCCATTGTGACATAAGCCACTATGAGAGGATGAATGAAATGAAAATAAAAGATTTCCAAACATGCTGCACTACTCATGTGGAGAAATAGCTAGTGCAAACCTTGTTGCCCATACACACAGATGTCAGCCATCCCCATGTGAATTTCCTCATGCAGTCATGTTCAGATAGAAAATAAAGGTTACCATGAACAAGAGATGAACATTAGTAAATGGTCATGTCTTGGAAGCAAATGTGGACAGTTCCATACATGTGTGCAAGAAGCATGAGAAAATCAGCACAGAAATTATAAAGGAGCGACAGTGAGGGACAAACAACCCTCAGTTTATCTACACGAATTGCATACACTGGAATGTAGAGCATGATTAATGTGAACTAAATGGTACATGCAGTGAGCCAGCCACCATCTCCTTGCATGCCCTGTCAGTTCACACTAACCTTTCACTACTCGCTTTTGCCAGGAAGTCATGCTCATGTGCTATGATGCTTCAGCGAAAAACAGAATGGGTCATTTTTACTGATAAAAATGGGTCCTCTAATTAATGGCTAACTTAAAAATCTTTTAACCTGTACTTTTATTAATAATGTTTTAACTGATTACTTTTTACCATTTTATGTCCTTTTATTTGATATTAGATGGTTTCATATTAATTTAATTAGAACATGTATTGCTGTTAGCACTCTTGGGCACATTTTGCCTTCATCCTGCATTGTGGGGTACCTGGATGACCCCAGTTTTACATTTTATTATGCAGCTTACATATAAATAGGTCTACCATCTATTCCTTCAATGCCCTACTCAAATTAGGAATAGTAAAAATTGTCACCAAATTTCAGCTTCCTATCTTTTATTGTTTTCTTTCTATAAACCCAAACATACCTGAAATTCTAAATTTGCATAAGAACAGGCCTGCAGAGTGTGTGACTCCAAAGAAAGGACACATTTTGAAGCACAAAAGGGTGAACTATAGGCCATTTTAGTCTTTATGAAAGTAAAAGGCTGGAAGTTAAACTTCTAGCAAAAAAGCACCAAAAGCACTCCTTTGAGAGAAAACACCTTTATGCTGACTTGAGGTTTGCAGGCAAAGTATAGCTATGCTGTTTGAAGGTCAATATGCCCAGCATTGTTATGCAGACTCGATAGTTAGGCACTTACGCAGGAAAGGTTAAATCTTAATTACCTGTACTAGCTGAAACCTGAAATCCATTCTTATGCTGATTCAAACCAAACCTCTCAGGGAAAACATTCAGTCAAACAAAGGCATTTCATATGTATCATTTGCCTTGCCTGAGGCACTTT
Organism: Varanus komodoensis; assembly: GCF_004798865.1. Classification (NCBI taxonomy): domain Eukaryota; kingdom Metazoa; phylum Chordata; class Lepidosauria; order Squamata; family Varanidae; genus Varanus; species Varanus komodoensis. The sequence goes on along the minus strand of NW_025336114.1, from coordinate 2,843,166 downwards.
TGTCTAGGATGACAAAATTACCCCAAAATACAAGCAATAATAGGTTTTTAATTGATAAAGATTGAAGGGTTATAGAAGGCAGCAAAAACAAAACAAAAAGACAAAAACAAAAACAAAAAACAGTGTTTCTGAAACAATGTAATTCTGGAATGCTACCAAGTCTGATTAAGGCCACCTAAACATAGCCTGGCCTGGATGAAACCCCAGCTTTCACACAATATTCCAGTTTGTTCTCACTTCTGACTTTTTACTGAGTGCAGACCTACTTTCTTTCCAGCTTTCGTAAGGCTATACGTGGCTAAATATGTGTTTCAGTTGAAAAGTTATTATCTCATAAAGTAGAGTTTTGATCTTACATCAGATGCATTGGGATCATCTTTGGTCCGCATAAGAACACCTTCAAGTAGTGCTGCATCCACTGCAACTGGGGCCACGTACTTAATGAGCTGGATATTATGCAAAATATCTTTCCAAAGGGCAGTCATTGCAAAGACTAAGGAAGTAGTCACAACAAGGCTGAAAACAATAATAAAAAGCATATTTAGTTACTGAAAGCATTTATAGGCTACTTTTTAGACATAACTCTTAAAAGGCAGTCTACAGAATAAAAGTAGGATGCAGAAATAAACATGTAAAACATCAAATCATAACACATTAACATATTAATCTCAAAAGGCCAAAACAAAAATAAAAACAGAAAACTGCTGTATTAGTTTAGAAGAAACGACTCACAGCAAGTCCAAGCAAATAGGGTGATTTAGAAAAAGCCTTCCTTCAGTAGCTTTTTCTGAACTGCTCATCTCTGCCCATTCCAAACACTTTCCAAGCATTGAGATCATGAAAGAACACCTCGTTTTTCCAACCCTTCTATGGGGCACAGCCCTAACCCTAACATAAGGTAAAGTATCCACAAAAAAGGGGGCAATTTTGAAAAACTTTTCCTTCAGTAGCTTTTTCTGCCCTGTTCATCATCTCTGCCCATTCTAAAAACATTCCAAGCATCGAAAAAATGCCAGGACACCAATGTCTTCCAACCCTAAGCCAACCCCGGAGCACACCCCTTACCCTAATATAGGGAGCAATTTTGAAAAAGCCTTCTTTCAGTAGCTTTTTCTGCACTGCTCAGCATTTCTGCAACCTGTAAACATACTCCAAGCACCAAGCACCAAACCAAGTGATCCTGCATTAGTTTTTATGCCCTGCTCAGGATCTCTACCCATTCTAAACACATTCCAAGCATCGAGATCATGCCAGGACACCTTGTTTTTCCAACCATAACCCTAACCTAGTGCACACCCCTAACCCTAATATAGGACTCCAGTTCCACTGATATTAGGGCAATTTTGAAAAAGTGTTCCTGCACTAGCTATTTCTGCCCTGCTCAGCATTTTTGCCCATTCTAAACACGTTCCAAGCATAGAGATCATGCCAGGACACATCGTTATTCCAACCCTAACCCTAACCTGGTGTACACCCCTAACCCTAATATAGAGCTCCAGTTGCACTGATAATAGGGCAACTTTGGAAAAGTGTTCCTTCAGTAGCTTTTTCTGCCCTGCTCAGCATCTCTGCCCATTCTAAACACGTTCCAAGCATCGAGATCCTGCCAGGACACCTCGTTTTTCGGACCCTAATCCTAACCTGGTGCACACCCCTAACCCTAATATATGACTCCAGTTCCACAGATAATAGGGCAACTTTGGAAAAGTGTTCCCGCAGTAGCTTTTTCTGCCCTGCTCAGCATTTTTGCCCATTCTAAACGCTTTCCAAGCATCGAGATAATGCCAGGACACCACGCTTTTCCAACCCTAACCCTAACCTGGTGTACACCCCTAACCCTAATATAGGACTTCAGTTCCAATAATAATAGGGCAATTTCGAAGAAGTGTTCCTGCACTAGCTATTTCTGCCCTGCTCAGCACCTCTGCCCATTCTGAACGCATTCCAAGCATCAAAATCATGCCAGGACACCTCCTTTTTCCAACCCTAACCCTACCCTGGTGCACA
>NW_025336114.1:2839536-2841059 GCF_004798865.1 Varanus komodoensis | reverse complement strand
GATAATAGGGCAATTTTGGAAAAGTGTTCCTTCAGTAGCTTTTTCTGACCTGCTCAGCATCTCTGCCCATTCTAAACACGTTCCAAGCACCAAAATCATGCCAGGACACCTCCTTTTTCCAACCCTAACCCTACCCTGGTGCACATCCCTAACCCTAATATAGGACTCCAGTTCCACTGATAATAGGGCAATTTCGAAAAAGTGTTCCTGCACTAGCTATTTCTGCCCTGCTCAGCATCTCTGCCCATTCTAAACACATTCCAAGCATCGAGATCATGCCAGGACACCTCCTTTTTCCAACCCTAACCCTACCCTGGTGCACATCCCTAACCCTAATATAGAGCTCCAGTTCCACTGATAATAGGGCAATATTGTAAAAGTGTTCCCGTAGTAGCTTTTTCTGCCCTGCTCAGCATCTCTGCCCATTCTAAACACGTTCCAAGCATTGAGATCATGCCAGGACACCTCCTTTTTCCAACCCTAACCCTAACCTGGTGCACACCGCTAACCCTAATATAGAGCTCCAGTTCCACTGAAAATAGGGCAACTTTGGAAAAGTGTTCCCGCAGTAGCTTTTTCTGCCATGCTCAGCATCTTTGCCCATTCTAAACACTTTCTAAGCATCGAGATCATGCCAGGACGCCTCGTTTTTCCAAGCCTAACCCTAACCTGCTGCACACCCCTAACCCTAATATAGGGCTCCAGTTCCACTGATAATAGGGCAACTTTGGAAAGGTGTTCCCGAAGTAGCTTTTTCTGCCCTGCTCAGCATCTTTGCCCATTCTAAACACTTTCCAAGCATCGAGATCATGCCAGGACACCTCCTTTTTCCAAACCTAACCCTACCCTGGTGCACACTCCTAACCCTAATATAGGACTCCAGTTCCAATGATAACAGGGCAATTTTGGAAAAGTGTTCCCGCAGTAGCTTTTTCTGCCCTGCTCAGCATCTTTGCCCATTCTAAACACTTTCCAAGCATCGAGATCATGCCAGGACACCTCCTTTTTCCAACCCTAACCTTATCCTGGTGCACACCCCTAACCCTAATATAGGACTCCAGTTCCACTGATAATAGGGCAATATTGAAAAAGCATTCCTTAAGAAACTATTTCTGCCCTGCGCAGCATCTCTGCCCATTCTGAACACATTCCAAGCATCGAAATCATGCCAGGACACCTCCTTTTTCCAACCCTAACCCTACCCTGGCGCACATCCCTAACCCTAATGTAGAGCTCCAGTTCCACTGATGATAGAGCAATATTGTAAAAGTGTTCCCGCAGTAGCTTTTTCTGCCCTGGTCAGCATCTTTGCCCATTCTAAACACTTTCCAAGCATCGAGATCATACCAGGACACCTCATTTTTCCAACCCTAACCCTAACCTGGTGCACACCCCTAACCCTAATATAGGACTCCAGTTCCACTGATAATAGGGCAATATTGAAAAAGCATTCCTTAAGAAGCTATTTCTGCCCTACTCAGCATCTCTGCCCATTCTAAACACGTTCCAAGCATCAAAATCAT
>NW_025336114.1:2772971-2839436 GCF_004798865.1 Varanus komodoensis | reverse complement strand
TCGAGATCATGCCAGGACACATCGTTTTTCCAACCCTAACCCTAACCTGGTGCACACCCCTAACCCTAATATAGGACTCCAGTTCCAATGATAATAGGGCAATTTCGAAAAAGTGTTCCTGCACTAGCTATTTCTGCCCTGCTCAGCATCTCTGCCCATTCTAAACACATTCCAAGCATCGAGATCATGCCAGGACACCTCCTTTTTCCAACCCTAACCCTACCCTGGTGCACACCCCTAACCCTAATATAGGGCTCCAGTTCCAATGAGAATAGGGCAACTTTGGAAAAGTCTTGTTTCAGTAGCGTTTTCTGCACTGCTCATCATTTTTGCCCATTCTAAACACGTTCCAAGCATAGAGATCATGCCAGGACACCTCTTTCTTCCAATCCTAAGCATACCCTGGTGCACTTCCTTTACCCTAAGATGGGGATAAAGTTCCACTGAATGGATAGTTTTGAAAAAGCCTTCCTTGAGTAGTTTCTTCTGCATTGCTCACCATTTCCACCCATTCGAAACCCATTCTGAGCATCAAAATCATGCCCGGGGACCTCCTTTTTCCAACCCTAACCTGTTGCACCCCCCAACCCTAATATAGGGCTACGGTTCTACAGAAAAGATGCCGATTTTGAAAAAGCCTTCCTTCAGTTGCTATTTCTGCACTGCTCATAATTTCTGTATATTTTAAACAAATGACAACCTTCAAAATCATGCCAGGATAACTCATTTTTCTAATCCTAGTATAATTAATCTTATTCATTGGAACCCTAATCCCAAACTGATGGCAAAATTTGGGCAAAATTTGAGTTACATGGATCCTTTAAGTAAAGCAAACCAGTTTAACAGCATCATCTCGAAACACTGTTAGCCATGGCAACTGGTGCAGAATTGTCTTTAGGTGCAGGCCAGGTCACAATACTAACATCTAGGGAGCCATATTTTGAATAATTGAGATATAGTACATGATATGACAACAACCAATCATTTGAGGCAGAGAAGAGCACTTCTTCAAATTTGATGTTGGGCAATGAAATGTCGAAGAGGGAAGTGCTACAAACTCAAGGCATTTTCTTCCTGAAGTAGAGGCTACCTTCTATGGTCAGCACTTTAAAATTTCTCGATTTTGACATTCATGCCTTCAGTTATCTTTCCATTCGGTAATACCTAAAGCTTCTTCACCAGACACCACAGAATTGACCTGAAGAGAAGCTAAACCAGGGCTGCATATCCCTTTTTGCTGCAGGTTGTATCCCACCCCCCCGCACTTTATTATACAGCTTAAACACTGTGTTGTGGGAAAAGATCAGAAAAAGGATGATCTCAGAAACCCCCTGCATAGGGTTTTCTTCATTATAAGCAGGGAAACCCCATTCCTATCTTCAATCAGGAACTGATGCTAAGAGTGATTTAAAGTCATTTTAACTTGGAATATCCAACTGGTTACTTAAGTATAAGCACAACTAAATTTCCGAATTGAGCTGTTTTATATGCCTGTAAAGTGCTACACTAGTTCTTAGTAGGCATGCAAATAATTAATTATGCTTTTTGTATTCAAACGTCAAAATTGGTAGGAACTTTATTTGTGCATATATATGTATGTGGAAAAAATGGAGCCACTAGGAACTATAGGGCTAATACTAAAAATCTGGAATATCTTACTGCTAAGAGGAAAAAGTTTCAACACCCTTTTCAATAGAGCAAAGATGCTTTATTGTTCCTTGACAGCTTACCTAAGGATAGCTGTAAAAAAACCCCACAAAGTAAAAAAATAAGCCTATTTGTACCCAATTTCAATCAATGTGCATAGTTAGAACCTGCTGCATTTTGACGGCAGACACCTACGTGGTCTAGATGAGGCTTTCCATTTCAGATGTCCACAAGTGAACACCCCCACACTTGCACAAGACTATTTTTAATGATAAAAGTATTTGTGTAAATTTCTTACAATTAAGAATAATTTATAAAGGGTGGTAAACTAGTGTAAGCCTCTCCAATGTACCACAGCCCCTTTGGAGGGACTATGTCTATGCAAAGAGCAAGAAACAAAGGGCAAACACTGTGGCAAGCACAAAAGGGTTTGCAGTTACAGTGGGGAGAAAAAACAAGGTGGATTTATCTACTAAGTCCCTTGTGATACGCTCCTGTATGCAGGTGTGGGATACAACCCATTGTAAGCCGAAACACCATGGCACACTATGGGTTGGACTACCAATGTACAGTATGTAACTTATTTGCAGCATGTGTTGCCATGTTATGTGAACTCACCCAGTCTAGTGAGGTACCCACACTTCCCTGAACTTAACATAGTTTTGCATTTATTTCCCACACAAACCCCACAGTTTGCATTTATTTCCCACACAATTTTTGGTTGGTCCCTACAGATGGAAGAGCTACTTATTTCATTCATAGGTTCATTATCAAATAAACAGTGAAAGACATGGAATTCAGCTCAAATCTTTATCTGTATAGAAACTAGAATTCAGAAGAAACTAGAATTTATTTTATAAATTATATATTATTCTTCTGGAACTCCAAATACTACTTTATCATCAGAAAAGCAGCACAGAGTAGGTTAGCACAAAAGATACCAAAGCTGGGGGGGGGGGGGGTTGGAGCCACACTTTCTTGCAAGTAAACATGCACAGGTTTGTGCTACAAATCACCCAAGAATAGCAAGAGAGCATCACAATTGAACAATATGAGGAACCTGGATATCTCACATCTAAATTTCAAATTCTGTCCTCTACACCTACCACAGCAGCCCCCTGCAGGGAAATCCTTGTTATCTCTGTGAGATTATAATCAATGTAAAATTTGAATTGGAGAATTCACAGCTCACCCGGGTTAGAAAGTGTGTAATGCCATTGACAGATATCAATTGCACTAGACCATTTCTAACCACCATATGTTAAAATGTGTGGTAAAGGCAGGAGTTGGGTTTGGAGATATGTATTGAATGACACACAGGACAGTATACAAGGCTGCCACTCAGCTTATACAACTGACATAGCACAAGTGACCTCCTCTAATGCAACACCAATATCATGTGTTAACACAATAGTCTTGATGATAAAATGAATTAAGATGATGAACTCAAAGGGTATTGTAGGTAAAACTAGATTACAATGAAAGCAACAGAACAAGCAGAGGTTGCAAACTAGAATCTCATTTACTATCTCTTAAGGAAGCAAGTGCTAAACTTCCAAGTAAGAAATTTCAATTTGTATATATGTGACTGAAATGTGTACTTTTCTATTGCAAGCTGCCCTGAGCTCAGCTACTAATGAACATAGCTTTCCTCAAAGCTATGAAAACAATATTTTCTTCCACCCACCCCCAACTTCTCGCTCTGTTGTTTGGTTGTGTGAACAAAGCTGTAATGAAAATGTCACACGGTCACCAATTTGTTACACTGGGCTTTTGTAACAACTGCTTGTCTCTGCATAACCTGCATCCAGCAGTCAACATTGTATGGTTGAGCTCCCAGAATGCAATCATATTTATGTATCAGACAGAATGATAGTTGTACTATGAAAAATACACTGATGCAAGAACCTAACTGTATCAAGGACTCTTACTATTTTAAATATATTTCTTATTTTATTTATTTATTTAAAACATTTCTATGCCGCCCCCATCACAACAAAGCCTTGGGGCAACTCACAAAGAATACATAAAAACATACATAAATAATAGTATTTCTTACTATTTTAAATATAATTTTAAGTATATCTGGCTGTTGTACCTTTTGGGTAGGGCTGTGAACCATGTATGAATGTGAGGTGTGTGTTCATGTGCCAAGAAAGAGAATAATTAATTCCTAAAGCTATGCATGCGAGGACAGGTTTCATATACTTAAAAAAATCTGTACAAACTGAGTAGCTTGTTCAAGAGAACAGCTTTATGCCAAATCATGTTTTTAAAAGGCCTTCTATATATAATAGTCATACTGACAGAAAGGTACCCATCCATTTAAAGTGCAATCCTATTGCTGGTAGGTGCTGTCCAGATGGCCATAAACTCTGGAGTATCAGCTCCTAAGAAACTTACTCCCATCTGAGGAGCTAGGATCCTGAACTCAGGGTGACCCTCCCTCTGCCCTTGCAGCCAACATGGAAAGAACTGTGCCAGCTGCAACCCTGAGGTTGCAACAGCCACCACAGAGGTGGTATTTTGGGGTATCCAGTGTAGGTAGGAGATTGATTCCACTAGCACACACAGTATCTTGGCAGCCCTTCAGTCTCCCCTCCTCATGCTCCAGGGCAAAACAAAGACAACACTGAAATCAACCATCAAACTGTTTTGCTGGGTGGGAGCTCAGAGCTGACCTTCACCTTCACCTCCACAGTTCTTCTGCCCTCAATAGGATGCCTACAATACTCTGATTTTGGAGGGCCTCACTGGACTGGATTGTTGAATGATGTCAAAACAACCCCCAGTCAATTACATTTGTCACATTTATTTTTCTCTTTAAACCTCTTCTGATTTTCATTGTACAATGTTATTTTACTGTATACTTTAAAATGGTAACTCACCCAGGGAGGCTTATGGTTAACTGTTAGGATAAAAGTCTAATACATACATATAAACTTGCAACAGAAAACTATAAAGAGTGAAACTTTTTTAAAATAAGTATACATATTTAGAATTTCAGCCTCCGCTCTTCCTAAGATGTGCTGGGAGAAACCTGGGTATCATCTGCTCGCATTCATAGAATACATGCTTGTGTCAGAGGCAATTCCATAAAAGAATAAAACCAAGCACACTTCTGATTTTTAAAGAAATACCTTATATCTCGGAATGAAATCACTGCAGCCAGAGAAAAGTTTTTCTTTAAAAAAGCTCTCTTCAAATAATTACAATCAAATTAAACCTGGGGTGGAGGAGAGGATAGACTTTAAGGAAGAAAAACAAAGATTTCCCACGTCAGATAGAAGGGAGCAAATGTTGAGTCAGCACAAAAATTAAGGATTTTACAGTTCTTTTCGTTCGCCCGTTCAGGCGTGTGCGTGTGTGCAAAAATAAATACACCTTGTGGACCAGTTCCTTTGGGAGACTAGCAATTGGAGGTGCCTGCTTTCCCCGTCCCCTTTCAGAAAACCTATTGCCAGCTTCCTTCTAGCAGACTTTCAGGGAAACGGTAGTCCATGCTTGCCTCCCAGCGCTAACCTTTGCCTCCTGGACTCTGGCGATTCTTAGCTACAATCCACTTCCGCCTCCTCAAGTCCCTCAGTAAGGATTACCCCCTGTCAGAATTGCACTCTGCCTTCCCCGTTACCAAACGGTAGGAACAATCGCCATTCAGCCCCCAGTACCCCCTTCTCGTTTGGGGAGGCGGGGAAGCCGGCGGACACCACTCCACCCTCAGCGTTCCCCCGTTCGCAGCCCCGATAAGCCTGGAAAGGCACCAGCTGCTACCGCGACCTCCATCGCCCCCGCGACGCCCCGATCCCCACTGCTCCTATAGACCCCGCCCCTTCCTCAGATTCAAAATGCTCAAACAACCGTTGGAAATAAGTCCATCATAGGCGCCCCCTCCCTTCCCCCATTTTTTTAAATATCCGGGTACCTTGAGGCACTCTCGTGAAAATCCCCAAGTTTAACCGCTTTACTCTTCAGAACCTAAGAATCTGATCCCTTCTCACAGATTGGCTAATCCGTCAGCCTATCAGCATAAAGAGGCGACTTCCTTTCATTGAATGACAGAAGTCTGGCATAATCACATTAGGAAACCGCAGTACGCAAATGCGAACTATGAATGGGGCGGAGCGAGAGGCGTGGCTCGTGACTAGCTCGCCGTTCAGGTTTTCGTGCGTGCTCAGTGGCGGGCGCCATATTTGAAAGTGTTTGTGGTAGTCCCAGCTGGTGGGCGGGTTTTGTGACTTCTATAGGGATGTGGAGGAGTGGGTGGAGGGTCGCGGAAGCTACCTCCACAGCCCCGTGGGTCCCCGATCTAACCAACTAGCTGTCGGAGGAGCTGGGCATTTGTTACCTGAGAAGGAGGAAGCGGATGGGGATTAAATACTGTCATTGCAGGTGGCCCCGCGACACCAGTGCCTGTCACAGAGGTGTACTGACGTCACTCAGCGGAGTTATGAGGGTTTCTGATGCCACGCGGGACTCCCCAAAGGCCAGGAAAGTCCCGCGGAATAGATGGGGGGCTATGGAAAACGCGAGGGAGAAAACCTGCGGGTGAGAAGAGAAGTGCCTCTCACGAAATAAGGAGGGGATTGGGTAACACTCCTTTAAAGGGTTTTGCAATGAGTTTTATTTCTCTAGATCATGGTGGACAGGTTGTGGCCTTCCAGATGTTACTCGATTGCAGCTCCCATCCCATCTTAGATTGTCTGCATTGCTTGTTGGGGTCCGTAATATCTGGAGGGCCAGGAGTTGCTCTAGGTTTCCTATTCGAAGTTGAAGTGAATAGAGGGATGAAGTCTGCTTTTCGAAATGCTGCAATTTCAAGAAGTATCTGCCTCATCTGAATGTGATTCAGCCTCTCCCATCCCGCTGCGTCTCTCCATATCACATCGCATTGATCCCTGTACATGATTTCCCCTCCTCCAGCTGTACCTACCAAAGCACACTCTCAAAAACAAACAAGCCTTGCTTGGCCTTAGTGCATGGCTCTGCATCCCTGTCATCTCTGTGATGCTGCTTCTTACCGTCTTGAAATCACTCTGCAAAACCTGCTTTGTGAAACACTTGGCACAATCCCCTAGTTCCTGTGCCTTACTGTAACACAGGCTGTCTTTTGAACTGAAAGCAGGCACTACTGAAATTGCATGTTTTTGTTTACTTAGGCTTCTTTTCTATTCCTCTGCTCTCCCTGTGTAGATGTTTGAATTCTGAACTCTTCAGGACCGGGGACCTGTTGTTTTGTATTGTGCTGTGCATATCAATGGGCCTATTTAGATGATGGTAGCAGAGTTGGGAAAGATTAGGCTCCTCCTTTTAAGCAACAGATATATTAAAGCCAATAGGAGCAGCAATGACCAGTGCAATTCTAAATACTTATAATGTCGCACTGAAGTGTATTCCCCAGAAAACATGGTTAGAATTGCATAGTTTGGATGTTGGATGAACTTGCTCATTTAACAAATTGGGCTTACACAAAAGACAACAATCTTTTTCACTCTAATTTACATAAACCTTTGAGGTGTGGTTTCAGTTGTGCTGTAAATTGATAAAAGATACGGAAGAAGGCATAAAGTCATGTTGGATCAAAAAAGTAGTTCTGTTAAAATGGAAAGTTTGCTTACTAGACTATCATCCTAAGCTGGTCCACTGAAAGTCATTTTTATCTGTTTTAAACCTTGATGACTGGATACTAAAATTTCACTATTAGAAGTAATATATGGAATAGGAAATGAAATCCTTGCTATGGAATGAAAGCATTGCTGTGCCTTGCTAGTTTGCATAGAATTGATCTTTGGTGCTTAATAAGAATGTGATCAAGAATGTACTAATTTGTAGGAATGTTACTACTTATTACATAGAAGTTGGTAAAAATCTGCATACTGTGGAAACAATCGTGATTTTCAGGTACATCCTAAATAAATATTTGCTTGGCTCTAAGAAACCTCACAGCTAGCTTTATGTAACCAAAAAGCCTTTAGATTTGATTTTCTTAAGTCTGCTATGCACAGGTTGCAAGGCTCATAGTAAACTGCTTTTGAAAGAGACTTTCAAAAGAAGCTTGTGATATTTCCATCGGTTCTGTTCAGGGAGGATCAAAAATTGCCCTGTGACCCTGAGGTCAGTCTATTTAAGCCATGAATAGCTGCTTCCAGAAAAGAAAAGTTCTGAAAAATATCCTTTGGGGTGGGGTGACTGATTCCTAAGTTACTATTTCCTATAAGCCAGGGTTGAAGAACCCTTTTTTGAGGGGTAGTTTTCCTTGGGGATGATCTGTTTGATGGGTGTCTGCTTTTGGTGGATGAGGCTGAAGGCAGCAGTAAGCAGAACTACTACACTCTGCTACCTGTTCTCTTTCTTCCTCCCCATCCAGCAGACTGCTGGGCAAATACTGTTATGTAAAGAAGCAATTTATTCCACCTTTTACACTGTGAATACTGGACAGGTTGGGTGTAAATGTTCATTAGTTAGCTAAGATCCACTGACTTCTGAAAATCTATGAGCAAAAATGCATTTGGGACATTAGTCTCATAAGTTTAATTCTTTGTTATCTGTGTAACAGTAAGGCTTTCTGTTTTGTTTTTATACAGTGGTGGATGTATTTTTAAATATGTCTGTTTCTAATAATGATGAATTCTATATTTGTGTTTTAGGTGATATGTCCAACCAGAACTCATCAGTGTCTGAAACAGAAAGTGAATGTGATTTTTATTCTGACTGTTGGGACGAAATTGCTTTACCAATCAGTCAAGGTAAATTGGATGCCAGACAATAAAGGAACAATTTGATGCTCCTTTATTACTTATTCTGAGTTGCTAATAGCACAGTCCTGTGGCCCTAGACAGCCATAGGATTATTCAGAGTCCCAGCTCTGGCCTTGGACGTTCATTCTGAGCTTAGAGCTACACTCAAGTTCAGAATGTCCTCTGCCTTCCTTGTAGCTGGTGCTGAAAGAACCATGCCAGCAGCTTCTCTTGTGTTGCAAACACAGCCTTGGAGAAGCTGAATGCCATTCTAAGGTGAGGGGAAGAGACTGGTATGAAGTATCCTGATGGTGCCTTAGCCATCAAAGTGTTTTGCAGGGGTTAGAGAAGCATGGAGTCTTTTCTTCCTTGCCCCTTCCACCTTGCATAGGATGCCTGTAATACTCCAACATTATAAACATTGATATTGGAGGGCATCATTATTAATTTACCCTACAGTGGTGATTGTTTCTACTTGGGTTATGACAGTGGGTTCTGTAAACAACCATTTTTAGAAAATGATAACTTGTGTTCTTTTATAATTTTGGGAAAGCATGTTGTTGAGTTGATGGTAATTTTCTTCTTTTCTCTAGACTTGGTTAACTCTGACAGTGAAAGTAATCACTGTCTTCCTGTGAAGAGTCCATGTGGCTTGTTTGAAAAACAGAAACAAAAAAGCAAAATCAGCAAACTTGTAGAGATCTCAGGAAATGATCAGACCAACTTTAAAAATTGTTGCAAAGATTATCCCTTGCTCCAAGCCCAAAAATTAGATAACACTGGAGAGTTTCGTGTAAAATTATTGCCAGAATCTATACTGCATTTAAACGTTAAGGACTATCATTCAAGTGATCATCCATCAAAAACTTATTCATCAAAACAAAATTCACTCAGGTATTTAAATAGAAAAATCCCTCATATTGCTGACAAATTAGTAAAAGAGCAAACCTTAAAAGAAACTTGTATATTTCATAAGCTACATCAGAAGCTGTCAACAGCTGATAACACTTCAACTTCCAAGCACAACAAAGCTGTGCAAGTTTTCTTTCCTTGTAGAGAAACAGAAACTGGGAAAAATATTGTCTGTGAGTGCTTCAAACAATCAGCAATTCCTGCTGAGGTAAACAAAACGCCTATAAACTTTAAAACATTCTATGGTAATGAAAGTCAGCTGGTAAATGATAATGTAGATTGTGCTTCAGAACTTTCCTATAAAATAGACAATCCCCAGACAGCTGAGCAAATCTATTTGCATACTAGTTCAGGAAAAGTTGTAATTTCTCTGGCAATAGAAGCAACTTATGTAGATCCAGTTGGTACGTTACCAGGTAATATTAGTTCTTCAAAAGGTAGACAGGGCAAAGAAGATTCACAGAAGAATTCTTTAGCTTTTCAGGTTAAGAATCCTGATCATAACCAGCTATCTAAAGAGTTGCTCATTTCTGTTGTTCCAAGAGCTGTGCACTTAGATTCAGAAAAACAAAAACAGACTACATCTTTGACAAATAAGGTAGGATTTGCCCAAAGCTTACTTGGTGAAAGAAGTCAAATTCTAGGAACAAATACAGAAACATCTGAATCTAGCTATCCTTTAACAACTCATACAGAATCATCTGCCTCAAGTAGTTTGGATTTTCATTCTGATCAAGTGTTTTCTGCATTGAAACCTTTATCTCTCAGTCAGTTGTTTCCATCCTCTAAATGTACGTATGCAAATCAGTCTCCTCACTTCTTTGTCAGGTCATTGCCTCATTACAAGGTTGCATCTGCTTTGAGGACTAGTAAAGTTCAGAAAGGGCAGCCAAAGGCCTCCAGGCCTGTGAATTCTGTTGTGTTTACACCCCCAAAAGTGCAAAAAAATAAAAGACACAAAGGTTCTGTCTTTTCCAAATTTCATTGGCCTAAAGCTTTGGAGGTTGAACCTATAAATGAAAATATTTCCAGAAGAACAGAAATAAATGAGCTGTGCCACTTGCCTCTTATACAGACTACTAAATGTTGCTGCAGCCCATTGCTTGACTTGATTGTTGACCTATATTCTGCAGAAAAGAATTCTGAAAACCTCTACAGTGTTCACAGAAAACCACCCAAACGAACTGGATGTGGCAAAATAACCCATAGATTTTCCTCCCATTACCTGCTAAATCCAAAAAGTAACTTTGAGAGGTCTGAGTACATTTCTCAAGTAAGAAAGACAAATAATTTGAAGATGCAAAATATATTGAACTATTGCTTAGGATGGGCTGGAAGACAGAACACACATAACAACTGTAATGGGGAGATTTGCTCCACTCCAAACAGTTCAAATACACAGGAGAATGTGATTTTGACTTCATATTCCCCTGCTGATGGAAAGCATTCAACTGTCCCAAGTTCAAAGCATAGTCCAGTTCGAGGACCTGCACCCTGTTTGCAACCCGAGAGAGGGAGTCCTGCAGCACTGTATCTTCTTGCAAATGAGAAAAGGCATTCATGTGTACCATATATGCAGAATGAGAGAGGCACTTGGAATCCTGCAGCATCTTACTCAGACTGCAGATGTTGTATCTCCCATTCTCCTTGTACAAATTTTGCTAAAGTAGTGAAGCTACCAAAGGAACAGAACACACTTAACAACATATGTATGGAAAAACTGGATTATGGAACTGACCAGGTGGCTTGTGGAGGATTAGTTCTGAAGGAGCTCTCAGTCTGTCCATGTGGAAATAGGCCACAATGTGACTTGTTTCCTAGTGGAGATATTTCAGAGTCTGTTAGGAAGAAAACAAGAGCAAGTCCTGATAGTAATTGCAGAGTCGCTATGACTGAATCAAACTGGTTGAATTCCCCTACAGGAACCCTCGACACAGAGAAAGCTTTCTGTGCTAGTTGCCATCATGGCTTCCCGTCCCGTTCTTTATCCAATACAGATAGACAAGTTTCAAGAAACCAGTTCATTAAATTAGCATCCTACTTTGACAATGGGTTTTCCGACAAAAACCTCGACGAAGATGTTGCTGAGAGAAGCAAAGCAAGGAAAACAGATGAAAGAAAAAACTTCAGGTTTCATGTAGGGTCAGGTACAAGAAATCTAGAAGAGAGTGGTATATCAGGTGCACCCATTGCATCACCTAATGATGGCCATCAAACACCAACATGTTTTGTTTCTCAGCCTCTGTGTTTATGCTGCCGGACTGCTGTTAAAAAATATCTTGGAACATCAAGGGAAGCACATGACTGCTTTGCCTCCGAATGTAAACTGCCCAAGGATTGCCTGAATAGAGAGAGTGTTTTTCTAGTAGACTCTTGGCAGGGAACTAAAAGCCAGTGCAAATGTTCCCAAGAAATTCTCCCTTTCAATATCAACCCGACTAATGCATGTAAGGAAAACAGAGCTGCAATTTCCAAGAGAAGGGAGTGTGATCTTATTCAGGTTTGTACCCATTCATCTACATACTGATATACATAGTAATAACATTAGAGGTTATATCTGGCTGGCTGCATCTGCCATCTAGTAAAATGGACAAGGCTGGTGGCACAGATCCTAACTTTTAAATGTGCCTCCCAATCAGCTTCAGGGGGTTGAGGAATCCTCTGGAGTAGATTTGGGGCAGGAGAGGAAAGAAAGTAGAAGGCCCATTCATTGAGCTGAAATTTACTTGTGTGATGTTGGACATTACCTTAAAGTAACAGTCTTGTCCACACTTATTTTGCAATAGACAGTTTTGAACTCATAAGGTATGAATAAAATTGCATTGGATAGCACTGGATGTAGTTCACTATTCCAGTCATGGAAACTTACACTTTGTGAAAAGTTCATTATATCTCAGTAGCTGTACAATTATTCTTTCAAATTTAAACCTTTACATTCTTGTGGTTTTGTACCAATTTTGATTATTAGGCCAGGGGTCAGAAGATTTTAGGATCTACTTAGTTTGCCATTGTAGATCCACCTGTTGGAACCAGATGTAAAACTGAGGTTCAGGAAGGCAGAAAAAGATTGCAGAACAAAGGCTTCTGAGCATTTGCTTTACCCAGGAATTTGTAAACTCCTGTTCTGGTTCTGAAAACAGACAAATCTGTGCCCCCAACCCTATAGTTGCGCACACCCCCAACTAGCTTTTTTCAGCTATCTAATTTAGTTGGGAAATAAGGTTTTTTTGCTAAGCTGCTGAGAGCTAGTCCCTCTTGCTGACCTACTACAAAAATCATCTGGAAAACTACAACTAGATCTTGCTCTGCCCCACCATGCATTACTTTACACTTGCTTACATTAAACTGCTTTTGCCATTTTGATGCCCATTCTCCCAGCTTGGAAAGATCCCTCTGGAGCTCCTCACAACTCCTTTTGGCTTTAACCACTGTAAATAGTTTGTTGTCATCAGCAAACTAGGCCCCTTCAGTACTTACTTCTAATTCCAGATCATTTATGAATTGATTGAAAAGCATTGGTCCCAGTACAGAATCCTGTGGAACCCTAATGGTTACAGCCATTTCTTGGGGGAAACTACCATTTATTCCCACTTTCTGCTTACCGATTAACAAGTTACTAATCCATACAAGCCCCTACTGCCCTAATTCTATAATTGCTAGCATAATTAAATATATGGAGGGCTTTGCCTGATAAGTCATAGATATGGAAGAGACAGTGATAGCTACCAATTACTAGCTAGTTAAATACTGTGTAGTGTTCAGTAAAATGGCAGACTAGTAACTGCTTTTTTGCCAGGGTGCAGCATGGAGAACTAGGTGCAGATGGAGCTCAAAAAACTGACTGGTGATCCAGTGTGTACCTGCACAAACCTAGATGGTGAAGATATAATTTCTTGGCTGGCTACTTTCTTGAAACATTTGTCTTCATGTGCAGGGATACTTTTTTCTATGGATTAATGGTCAGTGTTCTGAATCCACACATGTATTTTGAAGTGGCCGAGCCCAAACACAGGTTTGCTGCTTCAGTGAAAAGTAGGCTAAAGAAGTTCTGTCTGAAGCTATGAATGCCACTCGCATATATTTGTTGAATTACTTGTGAAATTTCTTGTCTCATTTGCATTTATTTTGTAACAATGGAGCCCAGGATACAGCTTAGGGTAAGGCCCTGCCAAAAAGTTTCAGTGCATCTGAAAGGCACTTAGATTTGTTTTTAATATTGTTTTATAAATGTTTGGTTGATACCTGCTGTTTTATTTGTATGTTTGTGCTTAATTGATCTTTTGCTTTGTTGTATTGTTTTAGATAAGTTGTGAGCTGCCTATGACTACTTTCTATTGAGTTAGAAATGCAGAATATGATGTTTTAAATCATTGGGCAATCATCACTGAAAGGATGGTCTATAATTGTAGTGCAGACTTTGAGAATATTCCACACTATACACATTGTCAATAGAAGTAGTGGTATTTTTAAAACATACTGTATTCACATGTTTACAATACCTTATTTTCTGCCCAACCTATCCATTAAAAACACTGATGGGGATTAGAGCAAGGGAAATGCAAGTTTGTATTCAGATGTCTTTAGAATGTGGGACTGAGTTGCTGGCTTCTCTGCTCTTTTGATCAGTCAAAATATACAGAGGATGTTGATATATTTTTGTTCTTGAGAATGCTCCACACAATGCTTCACATAGGAAAAATAGAAAGAACCAAGGTGTTTTTTATTCATTGCCTTCCAAGTCGTGTCCTGAAAAAATTCCAACAGATCATGTGATCAATACTTGTTGTTCAGTTGCAAAGTCGTGCCCGACTCTTTGCGACCCCATGGACAACATTCCTCCAGGTTCTCCTGTTCTCCACCATCCCCTGGAATACACCCAACCCCACATCCACCTCTCCAGTGATCCCATCCAGCCACCTCAATCGCTGCTGTTCCCTTCTCCTTTTGCCTTCAATTGTTCCCAGCATCAGGGTGTGATCAAGAATACAATACATAAAAATGTTTGTACTATTTCCTATGTTTCTCCATTAACAAAATGTGTAATTCATGTAACATTCATATAGCAAAATGCACAAGAGCCACATTATAATCCATAGCTACGCAGCTCACAGCAGTAATGACAAAGTTAAAATTGTATTAAATATACAGTAGGTCTCCTCAGTGAAGTAAGCCTTGGCTTTGGAGATAATTTTGATACATTCTGTCAATGAAAAGACACAAAGTTGCATTCTTTTGTGTAGTATATAATGGAAAAGGCAGCAATTAGTGTATTAAGGAAGCAGATGTATTGTCATCACTCACTTGTATTTTCATTTGTATTAGGATTCTTCACAGATTAATCATGGTTGGAAGATACTTGATGGGAACCACAAATGCTGCTAAAGCAAAGTTCAGTGCAGTCATTTGCAATAAGAAGACAGTGATTTAAAAGTGATGAAATGTTTGTGTCTCTTGGAGCCTGCTTCAGAGATAATGTGAATAAAGCACCACACAACAGATAGTCATGTGTCACTGTCAAATAGGGATCTTACTTGTTATTTTTATTTCTGTACCACCTGATAGCTGGGAATCGCTTGGAGGACTACAACAGTTCTTAAAAACAGTACAATATTATGTCATACAATCTTACAAAGATGCACACTTTCTATACAGAAATTTTAAAAAGCTAGAAAGTATACTTTAAACGTCATTTTAATTGTTAACAATATTTACTTATTTATCTGGCCAGGCGACTTCTTTTCTTTTCTTTTCTTTTCTTTTCTTTTCTTTTCTTTTCTTTTCTTTTATAACTTTTCTAACTTCTTTTATATCGTTTATATTTTTTATTTATTTTATATTATTAATTTTAATTTTATATTGTTATTTTTGTATTGTATTGTGTTGTAAGCCGCCCCGAGGCTTCGAATAATAATAAAATAATAATATACTGTGAAGATAAGCTCTGTAATGAGACTAACTGGAATATTGTTAATTGAAATGACTGGATTATTAATATTTAATCATTGATGAAGAACATGCACCAAAGAAGAATAAACTATCCAGGAGTGAGAAAATCAGAACTACAGTTCTATACCCCTTGAATAGGATTGCTCTGTTAGGTCCATAATATTGAAGATAGATATAATGGCTCTTCCTCATGTAAAATTACAGAGTGAGAGATGATGTCCATCTGTTATAGCAAAAACAACTAAGGGTCTCTTCAAAGGATAATATATTAATTGTTGCATGCAAAATGATGTTTTCTGCTGGTACCATACAGAAGTTCTATAGCTAGTTCAGAGGAATATCTTAACTTTTACATGTATTCCCTAAACAGTTCTTACTTCAGTGACCCACCAGAGAAATACTACTGAAATGCAACACTTTGGATGCAGGTGCTCATTTCTTTGGTGCCTTCTGCCAATCTCTGCATAACAACAATATTACTTTGGCTAGGCACTAATGCACACATCCTGAATATTGGTACCATGATCAAATTTGAAGTTAATTTGAGTAGGTTTTTCTGCATGACCTTTCGGCATCCACATGATGGCAGTATATTTAAGGCAGAAATTTACCTCTTCTGGATCAGTCTTCTCTTGGAAAACTGGGATTTGAACATTTTTATAAAGTTTCCATTGCCAAGTTTTTGCAGTCTAGTATCTGTTTACAGATCTCATGAGAGCCTTTTTAAACTAGCATTGTGGAAAGCCTGAGATAATTGCTTAGTGCTGTTACGATATCTTTTCTTTGCAGATGAGTGCAAGCTGGAATATTCACTTGGTTATGATATAGCCACAGCGGAAATTGTGTCTGATTGTTTATTACTATCTTGTAGATTGTTTCTCCAGGTCTATGATATAACATGGGTGAAGTAACAATGAGTTTTCTAAGTTGTATGGCTGTGACTAATCAAATACTTGGAAGCACTTCACTGTGATCTTGTTCAGATGACATGGGTTACCAGTTTCAAATTTGTTTTGTTGGATTCATATCTTTCAGCTGAGCATAAGTTTAAGTCACTAGTTACTGAAAGGAATGCAAAGCAATACAGATTTAATAGAATATGAATAAATGCTTAAATATGTGAATGCAGTATACTCCCAAAGCTCAAAACTGAGAACCATGATTGAATATTTGCAAGGTGTTTGGAAAACACTTTCTGCCTTGTTATGGCACTGAGCTGATTCATCCATATTCTTAACATTTTTATCATATAATTACTAAAGCATTCAGTCTTCTCATAGTGCATCTCACATTCATACATTAGTCCTTTATAAATTCATAAATTAGTTCTTTATTTTGGACTAAGAGCCTCAGAATAAGCAATGTTTGTTTCCATGATCGTCTGTATGGTTAACTACTTCATAGTGTAAACACGTTTTCTGTTATTTTGTATACTACAATCCTAAGTGTACATACTTGGTGCAGTAAAGTTCAACAGAACTTCAACAGACTGCTTAGTGCAGTATTCTTAGTCATCCTGTTGATAATAAGATGGTTGGTAAGCATTAAGGGCCGTTCAGTAATAGAATGTGCTCTTACGTGTCCATCCTGCTGTTTCTCAGCCTGATGACCATTCATACCACCCAGAAAACAATAGTCATGGTGTCTGATATGCTGCTGCCACTGAAAGTATGGCTCTTCGAATGACTGCAATCTTTCCCAACCCTGAAGGTATAGTTCAGCTTTAATAGTCTGAAAGAGGATGAAAGGTCAAGTAGTGATAAGCAGCTGAGTTTGTGTCACTTTTTTGAGAGTTACCTACTGGCTTCATCCTTTAAAATGGAAGTTTAAGCCTGGTCCTGCTTCTAGTAAGTAAAGAGACTGGAATGACAAGCTTGTAGCATCTTAATAAATAATATCCTTAAGGATAGAAGTGACTTTTCTGGCTTGCTATGATGTTCACAAGAGCACCAAAATTAGCAAGATACCATGAAGGTGGTGCAAAATATATCAAAAAAGTTCAGACCAGAAATCCAGTGCAGCGGTGAACAGAGTTTTTTGGTAAAATTAAACTTGAATTTCGTTTTCAGATTTGTGGTTATATTGTAATTGAATTAGTTGATTTCTTGCAGCCCTTTCTTGTTCATAGTTAAGAGTTGGCAAAAATCCATTCACAGGTATTTAAGAACTCCTATAATTATTCCCTGACTATAGAAAGATATCCTACTCTGGTACAGTGGTGGTACTTCCTTGCACTGCACAGAGAAGGGTCTCTGAATTGCCAACACAATAAAACATTTCTTGTCAATCTGTAACACTGGAATAAAAATTAATTTATGTTGGAGGACTGTTGTCTCAATATTAACTGCATTTGTAATATAACCTATGTAGCCACTACCACTAATCACCTTCAAAGCATCTGCTCTCTCAGTTTGTAGAATTTGGGATCTAGAACATTGGATTGAGACTTAATCTATTTTTCATGGGTCTAAAAATACTTATCTGGGTTCTTCCTTATTGTGGCTGCCAACAGAGCTCCATTGCTACTGGTGGTATTTAGATACATCAGTTCCTCAATCTCCCTTTCCAGCTTGGATCCAGATTTCTCAGAGTAGAAATTAATGGGGTCAATGGGATTGAAGTAATCCCATTGTTCTCATTGAAGTAATCACTCAAATCAATGGGAATGAAGTAATTCATGGCTGGCTGGATTTCAGTGAGTCCAAGTCAAAGTTTGACTAAGCTGGATCAAATATTTTGTGACATGAGTTAGTAGAATCGATGTGCCTAATAGGGACATTCTGAAAATAACACTATTTCTGGCTAATGGGAAAATAATCTGCATCCTTGTCACTAAGTTTTTCCTTACAGTTTAATAATTTATTTTAAAATAACTGTTGAAAAATCCAAACTCTATATCATCTAGTAACAACTATCAGGTTAAAGCCACCACCCACAGAAGAAAGTCTCTGTTGTAACAACTTCAGAATGAAAAACAATTTTTATTTAATGTTAGCAGCTTGACTGATGGCATTCCTGTCTGCATCCTGTTGTTTTGTTGGATGAAGTTTCATTTATGGGTGATACTGGCCCCAAATGATTCCTCTGTGCAACAAAACATCCTTAATCCATATAATCTTTGCGGAGGTTGTAAATAGGTTGAAAGGCTGTATATAGATCCAGCTACAACCTCCCAAAGTAGCTGTGAAGGTCTCTGATAGGCTGTCAATATGGATGAGTGGAAGAGACAGAGATATAATTGAGTCAGGACATAAAGGTACAAGCCTGGCATTGCTTTGTAAAGCCGATTCTAGTCTGAGAAAGGATAAGCTATTTTGAAAGAGTAGGAAAATTGATGTAAAGTCCCTTTTGTAGTGTTGTATGAAAGCAAGAAACACCCAAATCTTGTGTGTGATCTTAGTGCAGTGTACAAATATCAGGAAGATACCTAGCAGTGTCAAAGTACCATTAATTAGCCCCATAACATTTTTTTTCATCTTCATTGGGAGCACAGCATTACAAAAGTTTATATAACTGCTCTGTTGCAAAGTGATTCCACCAGAACACTTGGAAAACACTGTGATTTTTCCCCATCTGTGTAATATTCAAGCCAATAAGTAATTTATATTTTTAATATTTCCAAAAGGGAAGCTGTGTTTGTTGCAGCAAAAGAACAAATGATTTTGCAGCACCTTAAAAGAATATCAAATTTATTATATAATAATACACAATATTATTATAGCATAAGCTTTCAAGGACCACATCTGCCTTCATAAAAAGTTTTTGCCATTATACAGCTTTAGACTACCACAAAGTATCATATGTCTCTATTATTTTCTGTGTATAAATGAGACTTTCCAAAACATGGGACCACGCCCTTTAAAGATGCCCAGTGCTTTCCAATTTTGTGCTCCCCAGATCTGTTGGATTACTCCTCTCAGAATCTTCCAACCAGTTGTGGCTGTATGATTTTAGGATATGTAGTTCAACACGTCAGAGTGGCACCAGCTTGAGGGGAGGCAGATATGAATATGGAGATTCCATTTACTGTTCCCAGTTGTACAAGAAGGTTTTACACCATTTCTTGTTTAGTGCAATGAAGCTATAACTCTATATGCTGTTACTTTCTGGACAAGAATCAAAATAGAAAAGATGCTTCCTATGGCACTCTTTACATTAAAACATAATCCTGTATAGAGGATTCATTAATGAATCCCATTCCCATCTCTATTACACCCTGACTGGCCTGTGACACAGCTCAGCGAAGGTTAGATGGTTTTTAAAAATGGCAGACATGGTAAGCATTTGGCACGTATATGCTACAAGAGATGAACAAGAGCAACTGTGACATTATCTTTGTTTGCTAAAAATAGCATCCTGCAAAGTTTAAAGAAAAGCACATTATGCTTGTTAACCTCTCCTGTGTCTGCTGCAGAACCTTCAAAGACAGGCTTTACAGTGTTAGGATGCAGCATACCCTTTCAAGGCTTGCCTGGCACTCAGACAATTGAAACTCAATACATTGCCAGCAACAAAAGGGGAGGAATAAATAGTTTTGCCATGGCCCTGATTTTATCTCCAGGGAAAGGGGTAGTAGTGCAAACCTGACCCCATGCACACTGTGTACTTCCTTTGTCTAATCCCAGCAAACATGAATAACTTTCATGAACACATTCACAGCCCTTTTTAAGACCTATCCTGCATGGAAAGCACAATGAGGTGGCAGGATGGTTTGTAACATGTCCACTTTCCAGTGCTTTCTAGAGGATCAGTTTCCTGCAGGTGGAAAACTGACACAAAGGGGCTGGCTAAGAATCTCTTATTTCCATGTGCTAGTTTTCCATTTGCAGGCAGCAAGCAGTTTAAGTGGAGAATTATTCTTCAAAGATGGCATCATTTACATGTAATCCGGGGTGGTACAGCATATTTCATCACCACCACTGCATGTTTCCATTTCATTCCTACCTCATACTGTTGTGGTATGGGAGAGGGGAAGATTCTTCCAAATCATCCAGTTTCTTGCAGATGGCAGGTATTTTATACTGGTCTTCGCTCTCAAACTGCTGATTCCAGTTTTCTAAGAATATATGATATATATTTTAAATCCAGAAAGAAACAGGTGGGTGCTACTGCTTCACAGTTTTGCCCTGCTATGGTGGCTCTTCATCTCCTTTAAGTGCACAGTATATACAGCTCAAGTTCAAAGTAATTTGGCTTTTTCTTACCAAAGGTTAACCATACTGTTTGTTTTGTTCTCTTCCCACATCTACACAGCCTTGCATAATCTTCTATCTCCACAGGTAATTTTTTAAAATCCTAGACATACTTAGCTGGGAGTAAATGCCACTAAATGGAGTAAACTGGCAGTAAACTCCACAGTATTCACAAAGATTGAACAGGTCTCACAGAGGATTATGGAAAATGTTTACAGTAATTGCACAAAGATACATGCAATTACAGAAGCAGCCAATATGTGTTCAAATAAATAAACCTCACCACACATGGTAGCTGCACTGCAGCTGGAAAAGTAGCTTGTCTGGCATGCAATCACTTTTTGTCACTGAGATACATGGATAGCATTAGCAAGAAAAAAGATGAAGCCCGTAGAACTGATCAAATGGAGTTAATGCTAATGCTCAGAGAACATCTGAACAAAATTGTGGGAAATCCATGTCTGGGTCTCCCTTTTTATAAGAGCAGCTGCAGGTTTGTGTGTGTGTGTGTGGGTGAGTGTGAGAGAGAAGTGATGGGAGGTATTATGGCAACTAGAATAGCTATTTCTCCCTTTGCCATTTTCCAGATCTGAATGGCCAAACTGCTCTTTGTCCCACAGGACAAAACATGCAGGTATATTTTATGAGACAGCAATAGCAACTTGTTCATCATCTGATGGCTGCACCAGCATGAAAGTGAGTGTGTAGCACAGAGGTGAGTGTGTATTTGGCTGAGCCACTGCAGCTCAAATGCTACAGAACTCTTGTGTCCCCTAACCTGAACCAGCAACAAAAGGGTTCTCAGTTGGGTCGGTGCATACAATCAACTGCAAGTCATCAAACGTTCAGTGATCAAACGGTGGACATACATTAGGAGTCTGCTTCTGCATAGTTTTTCTGCCTTTAGGGTTTTAGCAGGAACGACTGCCACTTTCCCAAACACAATTTCAGTTGGTGCTAGCTTGGAGTTGCCCATGCTGCTAGTCTGCTCATGCAAGGGACTTCATTCCATTGCTGTGCTGTGGTTGACTCCTAAGGTAGGCAACTCATTAATGTTGCCTGTAGCTCATCAGGATTTATTCTGAAATGCCTTAAAATGCTCTTATCATCTGAGGCAATGATATCATGCTTAGCAGCAGCTAAATAAAGAGAAAACAATTGTGCTATTTTTGAGCAAGAGATTTCATATCTATCCTATGCCATAGTGTTCTGGATCTTTATTTGGTCTGAAATGCAAGAGAAAAACCATCTCCTGCATGCAAAATCTCCTTCATACTGTTGCCAGCTTGAGGGAGGGCATTCAAAAACAAACAAATAAACCCTATTGTCTCTAGGCTTTGTTTCAACATGACATGCTGTGCTAAAGCCAGCAAAGCTAAAACCCTCTAATGCATGTGTCTATTGTTTGAAGTACAGAACAACAATTGGAGGGCGTTCTGGCAAGCTAAAAATAGAAAGGCAGCTGCTGCTGTCCATTTCTCAGTAACTGAGAATAAAACAATGCTCTAGTATTGTCTGCATTACTAGAGTAGTGACATTGGAACTGGTTCCAAAGGACCAAGGGGATGGACCAGGGAGTTATTTATAAATGGAAAGTGTCATTTTGCCCCCCAAAGTGATTGTACTTCCTTAGATTTTTACATCAAGTTCTTTCTGTGGATGCTTGGTGGTGACCATGACAACTGTAGCAACATAATGAAGGGAGTGAGATAGGGAAAGAGGCAAAAGGCATGGTTGCATCTCCCATCTCTAAATTTTGGATGTGAAATTCAGCATGAGTTCAGAAAGTGTATATCCATAAAGCCAGCTCTGTCACACCTCTGTTTTATCTACACATAGCATTGATTGCCCAGAGAGGCTCAAAAGCACTTGTAGTATCATGTCCAAAAATGCTCAAAGTGTTTGAAATGAGCAAAATAAAACTGTATGTCCTTAACTACGTAACTTGCAATCTATTGTGATTTATAATTTACATGTAAGAAAGGCAGTCCAACTCTGTGCATGCAGTGTGTAATGGCATCTCCTTCCAAGCTGGTGTATATAGGACTGTAGCCTTAAAGAAAACTATTCTTTCTCAGCAAGATGTCTCATGTGAAAATTGTGGATGCAGAAGGGAAATCTACCTGATTTTTACTCATGTAGGTGTTTGCAGTATTAGCCTGTTGGGAGTAGGAGATGATTTCAACTTAATGTATGAAAACTGAACCAAGGAGGAACACCACCTCAACAGGATGATTGTTCATTCCTTAGTTCATTAATTTGCCTGTACACTGCCTTTTAGGATCAAACCCTCCCAAGGTAGCTTCCTTGCCTTTCTGGCTAATGGGATGGAATATATATCTAATAATAAATAGTGTATCAGTAACCATTTTAAATTATAAAGCACCATACAGATACAATTAATAGATGACAAGAACCAGCAATAATGCTGACCACAAAAATATTCAGCCCAGAAATAATATAATTAGAGGAATAAATTGGGAACTATAGCAGCAGCATATCTACAGCAGCTCAGTGAAATCCCAGTACCCAAATACAATCCTCATTTGACTTTAAGAGAAGCCAGTTGTAAACAGGTGGCTCTTGGGGGCTCTGCCGTGATGGAGTTTTGTATATATATTGCCTGAAGTAGAGTTCTACAGCCATGGGGCCACAGCTGAAAAGGTCATGTGCCATGCCTGTGAGCCTAGCCGCTCTCATATGCAGGCATGTGAACAAGGTTTTTGAAGTTGATCTCAAAGTATGGGCAGACTGGTATGGGTGGACACATTTTTGAGCAGATGTCCTAAGATATAAAACCATACACTTCCCTATGAGCCATTCATAAAATTAATCTTATGCAATTTCAGAGATGGGGAAATACATGTATGCATGAATGGGTGCATGTATGTTTGCTTGTCTTTCTGTTGCAAAGTGTTGATAGGTGGTGAAAGCTTTCTGAAAATCCTCCATAATATGGTAATTAACTTTGGAGTCCTGAGCATAGAAGGCTACTAGATTAGGGAAGCAGATGACTGGGTCTGCATGACATGATAACCCATTGTAGGTAGCTGGCCACAGTGGATCGCCGTCTCATATACTTAGACCACTTTCTGCAGACTGGCCTGTTTTGGGAAACCACCTTGACAACCCATAGCTTGTTGTAGGGGTTAGAATCACAGAATAGTAAAATTGGCAGGGACTTTACTTGACAATAAAACCATTGTGTCCAATTCCCTTCTCAGTGCAGGACTCCAGGTAAAGCATTCATAACAGATGTCTGCATCTTGAATGTGGGCTGTTGGACTCATGTTGGGTTTTCATATCATCCAGACTTGGGCAACCAGCCCTATCCTGGGACCAGGGAAGCAATGAGTAAGCCACTCAGCAAGACTGGTAAAATCCCTTTGCTCCTGTTGGCTGAGCTCTCCAGAGCCACTATCAGTGATAGCTACTCCAGCAACCCACAAATGTGCCCAAATATTCTTTGGCCTTTCACAGGTGCCCACTTGTGGGTGACCAAAATGAAAAGTCTGGCCTGCTCAGTGTGTGGTGAATGTTTGTTGTCAAAGCATGGTAGATACCAGCCCTAGCCATCAACCAAGCAAGCCTGCAAATAAGTGATTTTGTTACTTCATTTCTTACTGGATGGCTGTTAAACAATGAGCTGTCTAAAAAAAACCTGGAAACAAACAGATTCCACAGATGGACAACGAATAATCAATTCAAGTTGTGACAACCCAGATTTAGGCTGGGCAGCAGGAAAAGCTGCCCCACTGTCAGAGCAATATGACAGTGGAACCAGCTGCCTAGAAAGGTGGAGGGCTCTCTCATGTTAGGGACATCCAAAAAGAAACTGGACAGCCGTCTGAGTGGGATGGTGTAACTTGGTGTCCTGCAACAGCAAGGGGTTGGACCTAATGGCCTTCATGGCCCCTTCCAACTCTACTATTCTATGATTCTGTGCATTTTTCCCTGTCAGAAACCCTTAGCCCTTTGAAACAGATTGTTTTAAAAGAACCCTTTCTTTGGCCTGCTATCAAGATTCTGTGGACCTGTAAATGGGCAAAGGGTGAAAAAGGGGAAAGACGCTGAGAACTGTCAGGTCCTTACTTCAAAACCAGAGGATCTTGCTGTGAAGGGCAATGCATTTGCCTCCCCCTTTCACATGTAAGGATCTTTTCACAGCTTTATTTTTCACTTGACAGCTCATTGCTTGGCATCAGTCAAGTGAGAAGTAAAGTAACAAAATAACCTATTTGCAGTCTTGCCTGGTCAATGTCCTTACTTACTGCACATTGACAGCAGGAACTTACCGCAACATTGAGCAGGCCAGAGTTTTCATTTCAGTTATCCTCAACTGCACATTTATAAAAGGCCTATTTTTAAAAAACACAAAAATGTGTGTGTGCCTTTCTGACAGATGATGATGTGACAAGCAATATGAAAAGGCAAATATTGAAAGGTGAATATTGAATGTGTTACTTGGGTACATTGGAAGGCATGTCAGCAGCTGTCACTCACAGAGACTGCAAAGAGATCACAAAAGGAAAAAAGGCAGCAACTGACAATGGGTTGAGAACAAAGTGGAGCAGACCTTTGGCTCTCCTTGCCAGGAAGTGTTATAAAACCTCCTGCCCAGGCTGGGGTTTCATGTATGCAATGGTAGTCTTTAGCAGTGCTGACTCTTTCCCTGCTGTCTGACTGGGATCCTTTGGTGGGTTCCCATTTGATGACTTAGTTCTGACTACCACTACGATGAGGTAACCCATCTATGGTAATCCACACATTTGGATTGCAGAACTAGGAGGTGCCAAAATAGACTTCCTGGACCTCCAGATTAGAGCTGCTAGGATGTTTCCAAATGGAGAGGGCATTTGGCGTGTTACAAAAGCCCTAGAGAGTAGGCAATTGATGACTATCTTGGCCCAAGAATGTCAAATATGGATGTGCATGGTACAGATTTGTTGGATTTCTTTCAAGCATTCCAACATGTGTACTGCTTGTCAAGTAAGAAGTAGAGGCATGACGAGAAAGAAGATAAGGAGCAATAGCAGATGGTGACCAGGGTGGTGAGAAGGTAGACCCACTGAGAGAGGGGGCTCATTGAGGGTGACTTGCTGGGAAACTCACAAATCTGGAGCTGGCACTGCTTTGGGATTCCCCTGCTAAGTTCATTTGCTCCATTTGTAATCATAGCCTTGATCCTATGGACCTCCTGGCAAACAAAAGAAGCCAACCTATGGTGGAAAGCCATCCAGTAAGAAATCGAGTGGGCTGCTTGTGTGTGTGTGTGTGTGTGTGTGTGTGTGTCTTCAGAGAGAGGAGCAGAAGGAACCATGGTTCATCCTGCCTGTTATTTGCCCAGGGGGTGAAGCTGCTCCAGTCCCATTAAGTCATGCTTTGGCATCATATGCATG
Organism: Varanus komodoensis; assembly: GCF_004798865.1. Lineage (NCBI taxonomy): Eukaryota > Metazoa > Chordata > Lepidosauria > Squamata > Varanidae > Varanus > Varanus komodoensis. The sequence goes on along the minus strand of NW_025336114.1, from coordinate 2,813,606 downwards.
ATAATCTATAACAACTGTATGTTTTACATGGATGACACCCGACTGCACTCCTGGAATCTGACACGTGCTGCTCTTCAAAATAGCTCTTGAGAAAGAAGACCTTAGAATAACTGCGGTTCTTTGGAACAACCAGTAGCCTAGCCGCAAGTGTCTGCAACAGAGGCCTTAATTACACTGTCCAGACAGGACTTTAAGGTGCTTAGCTGCCATCTTCCTACCACTGAATGAAGAGCTTTAGCGGCTAACTTTCATTCTGTATCACATTCTTAAAATAAAGTAAATGATGCCCTTGTCTCTGCTCAGTAGCATCGCAGTGATCCCCAGGGGCAGAGCTCAGGTTCAAGGCTTTTTTCCTGCTGTGCCTCTGTCTGAATTATACCCACTGTGGTGTGGATAACTCACTTGGTTAGTATAGCCTTGCTTCTTTGAAAAATCTAAAGCTGGAGAAAAGCCAGCAATGGCTGAAGCTCCTCTACTTCCAGCAAGAGATTTAGAAATGAATATGGGCTTCATATGGGCTTTAGTCCCCCACCTCCACACTTATCATATTCCCTCATGCCTAAGACTACCATCCATACACTTTTTACTCCAAAGCAGAATCACTAATCTTTATGAAGCTATTTCTATACAAGGGTTTTATTTTCTTTTGTATCTGTCCCAAGTTTGAGAACTACATTGCAGGTCCTCCTTCAGAAGTCCCCATCATAAAAGGCTTAGCAGAGAGAGGGAGGGAGGGAGAGATCCTTTTCAGTGATTGAACTCCAATATAGGGAATACTGAGGCAGGTCTGAGAGGCTTTGACACTTTTCTTCCTTGGAGGTGCTAGATTAAGACCTTTTTTCCTACAAGGTTTTAAATTACTGCTCTATATTTGCTGCTTTTATTGATTGGTTATCTATTCTTTATTGGTTTACATTCTTTTTATTGGTGTTTTCTGTTGTTTTACTGTATAAGATTATTTTTAAATTGTAAACATTATGGGATAGTTTAAATAATAGTATGGACTAGGTCTAATTCTGATGCAATGTTGTCCCACCTTAAAATACAAAGATGAATATTTGTACACTGTGAAAGCTAATTTCTAAGAAAAATCCTCTGAGATGCCACTGCAGACTAGTGGGAATGATCTTTTATGCAGCGTCTACATACTTCTGGGCTGCTGCTTTCTTAACAAGGGGTTGAGGAGTTGGTAAAATCTCAGCATGTTTAATTTTCAAAGTGACTTGTCATTTTAGTGACTGCCACTTCTGCTAGAGATGAACTGGTCTGTAATGGCTTTCCATCAGAACTGACTACTTCAACAAGGCTGGTCTTCTGTCTTCTCTCTATGTTGGTTCATTTATTCAAAATATGTTAATCCCATCTATACCTAACAATAGGTCTCGAGACAGCTAATAAGAAAATAAAAGCACATTAAAATAGCATATACAAAAATAAAATCCAAAATAAAAAGCCCATCGAACCTTAAAATACTGGGAAAATAAAAAGGGTTTGGCCTGGTGCCAAAAAGAATAAAGCCTTGGCACCAGGTGCATCTCTCTGGGGAGCAAATACTAGAGCTGAGGAGCTACTGCAGAAAAGGCCCTTCTCTGGGTAGCTATTCTTCTACCCTCCTTGAGTGATGGCTCCCAAAGAAAGACCTCAGTAGATCTTAAAGTCTGGGCAGGTATATATGGAAGGAGATGCTCCTTCACATAACGACATATATGTCAACATTAACACTTAAATTGGGCCCGGACTTCAACTGGTAGCCAATAGAGATGATAGAGGACTGGCATTATATGATTGGGTTTGCCAGTCCTACTGAACATTCTTGCAGCTCTGTTCTGTACCAACCGCAGTATCCAGACTGTCTTCAAGGGCAGCCCCATGTAGAGCATATTGCAATAGTCCAATCGAGAGGTTACCAGAGCATGGATTCACTTGCATTAACTGAAGCTGGTTTGTGTGTGCCTGAGCTTTTGGGGTGATGCACTTGGTTAGCTCCTGTTTTGTATGTATGTATGTATGTATGAAAGATTAGTGGAATTCAGCAATTGAAGGATATAACTTGTTCAAGAACAGAAGGAAGGTGAGGTGGAGCAAAGGAATCCGAGGGGGTGGGAACTTTTAAAAAGGGAAATTCTACATTCACCGTTACAGAGAATTCCAACAAGAAAAAGGAGTAGAAGGCAACAGAAGAAGCCCATGTGTTTTCACAAAAAGCTTAGAGATGATCTGAAAACAAAAAGGAACACATACAAAAAGTGGAAGGAAGTCTAGGCTACAAGTACAGGCAAACAACATGGAATTGCAGGAATGGCATCAGGAGGACTAAAGCTGTGAATGAGCTGAAGTTATTGAGGGATGCTTAAAAGCAACAAAAAGACTTTCTTCAGATACATCCATAGTCAAAGACAGAGGAAAGAAAAGGGGGTTCAACTACTCAGTGTAGATGGCAATATGATGACAAGGAAAAGGCAGAAATGCTCAATTCCTACTTTGGCTCAGTCTTTTCCCAAAAGAAGATCTATAACCTTTCTGATGAAGGGGAAGTAGATGCTGAAGCTGCAGGATGGCAGCTCAGACTTGATAGGCAAATGGTCAAGATCATCTAATTGGGTTGGCTGAGTTCAGATCTCCAGGGCTTGACGAACACCCTTCTTAGGAGCTGGTGGAAGAACTCTCAGAACCACTCTATTATCTTTGAGAAATCATGGAGGACAGAGGAAGTGCCCGATGACTGGAGAAGACCTAATGTTCAAGACAAAAGGAAGAACCTTGCAACTACAGAACCACAGTCTGACATCAATCCCTGGGAAAATTCTTTAGCAGATTACAAAGCAGTCAGTCTGAAAACACCTTAAAAACATTGCAGTGATTACTAGATGTTAAATGTCTGGAAGTCAAAAACCCTTGTGGAGCTACCACAAATTACCCAGAAAGCTGCCAGTAAACCCCAATCTCACTTCCACCCATTCCTGATCTAGACTCAAAGGTGGGCAGCCTAGGCTTGCAGATCTACTTTTGTTTTGTCTTGAGAGCCAGCCTAGAAGCAAATTAGAGACACCGATACTTCACAATCTAATTTATGAAGCAGTATTTCACCACAATGTTTTCTGAAGCTGCCAAGCTGATATGTGCAATATGTAGGGGATTATTTCACTCATCCATGTGATACAGTCACCTCTTCAGTTCAAAGCAGCAGCTGTCAAGAAGTACAATGCAGACAAATGTTGCACCCCCGTTAGGGATAACAGAGGGGGAAAAAATATGCCCTAGCCTTCTGAAGGATCAAGGAGAACCTCCAAGCTACAAACCTACTCCTTCAGGGGGAGTGTAACTCCATCCAGAACAGGTTGTACTCTCTCTAGCTAGTTAGAAGAGCCACCCACTAACAACATCTCAGTCTTGTCTGGACTGAGCTTCAGTTTATTAGCCCACATCCAGTCAGTCCTTGTTTAACACATCCACACCCTCACCTGGTGAGATTGAAATGGAGAAATACAGATGTGTATATTTCAGCATATTCATGATAACACATTCCAAAACTCTGGATGACCCCCCTCAGTAGTTCCAAAGAATCACAGAAAAATAGAGTTGGAAGGGGCCAGTGTAAAGCTATTGAGTCCAACCCACTGCTTAATGCATGACTCTAAATTAAAGTACCCCTAACAGATGGCTCTCCAGCTGCATCTTGAAAGCATCCAGTGTGGGGGAGCCCATGATCTCCCTAGTAATTGGTCCCATTGTTGTACTGCTCTAACAGTCAGGAAGTTTTTCCCTGATGTTCAGCCAGAACTGGCTTCCTGTAACTTGAGCCCATTATTCTGTGTCCTGCACTCTTCAGTGATTATGAAAAGATTCCGGTCCTCCTCTGTGTGTGATCATATCTCTTCTCAGTCATCTCTTCTCAAGACTGAGAAGTCCAGTTATTTCAGGATTTTGCTTCCAGTCCCCTGATCATATTTGTTGCCCTCCTTTGAAGCTTTTCCTGTTTGTCTGCATCATTTTAAAACCGTGATGACCAAAACTGTTCACAGTACTCAAGTATATATCCTGGGACCTCAATACCTGACGGAAGACCACTCCTGAACTTAGTCGACTCAAACCCTACGATCTGCATCTGACCCACCTCCAATGGAGACCCAGAAAGAGGCAACAAGGAGGAGGGCCTTTTCAGTGGTGGCCCCTCAGTTCTGCAGTGGTCTCCCTGCTTAAGCCTGCCTGGTGCCAATATTGTTATCTTTTTGGTGTCAGGTTAAAACTCCCCTCTGTTCCCTGGCATTTAATGGCATTTAATGGATTATGTCTGCTAATTTAATTAGATCTGTTTTTAAATAAAATGTTTTAGATATCAAATTGTTTAATGTTTTTGTATATGGGAATTTTTAACTGTTTTAAATTTGCACATTGGAATTTTATGCTGTGTTTTATTTCATTTATATTTTTTTATCTTTTCCTTTTGATTAATTGTTTTGAACCATGTAGGGAGCTTTGGTTATTGGATGGTGTAGAAATGAAATAATAATAATAAAAAAAGATGAGGCCTAACCAATGCGAAGTAGAGGAAAATGAATACTACCTGTGATTTGGATGTGATACTTCTGTCAATACAGCCCAACATAATATTTGCCTTTTCTGTGCAACCGCATCACAGGATGGCTGTTTTGAGCTAAGTGGAGTTTCTGAATCTCCTTCAAAGATAGCCCCATATTTAACACATGGTAGTAGTCCAAAGAGGAGGTTAGAAACACACAGATAACTTTTGCCAGGGTTTCTTTACAGAATGGAATAGCAAACACCCTGGAAGACAGAGTGAAGATACAGGTGATCTTGATAAGCTTGAACGCTGAAGTGAAAGCATCAAAATGATATCTCATAGGGACAAATGCCTGACCCTATCCCTAACCCTCCACCTAGGAAAAAGTAAACCAAATGCATTGGTACAAGATGGGAAAACATGGCTCAACAGAAGCGAAAAAGAAAAAGACCTTGAAGTTATCTGGACAACAGGCCAAGAATGTGATAAAGGGTAATGGAGTGGGTAGCATACGGAGTAACATAGAGGGGGGTAGCCAAACAGCTCTGGAGGAATGGCTGGTGGGACTGCTGTTCCCCTGTGCCAGAGCATTTGCTGCCTGAGGTAATTCCTTCACCCATAATGCTAGGGTTCCCCATCTTATCATTACTTTGACCCAAGATGAATTAACCAAGATCAGGTTTACTCCTGTTGGCTGTCCAGTAGTATTCCTTGAGAAACTCACCTGTCGAAATGACATTCCTCAACTTCCCTGGGCATGAAGGCAATGGTGGCACCTCCTCTCAGACATACATATTTTATAAAAATCCTAGAGGCACTGGATGCATTGTAGTCTCTAGCATTAAGAGTAGAAGCTGATTTCAGCTAGGAAAATCAAACACATTCAGATATGGCATGACAGATATAATGTACATGGTGGGCTTTGAACACTCAAGAAGCACTATAAAGATGTTATTTATTGTTGCCATTAGCCCAGCTCAGGGTGGGAGAAGCTGGGCAAGGATGGGAGCAACCTTGAACACTTATTTTCCTATAAGTGGCTGGGCTTGCAAAATGGAAATATGCCTGAAATAGCTCCTCCACAGATTGTCCCTATCTAATCACTAAGTTAGCCCCCTTGCTCCAGTCACTTCTCACAGCAGCTGATAGTACTGACGTGTTGAATGCAGAACCTTTCAGCAAACGGCCAACAGCTTGCCATTGACCCACTTCCTGCCTCTAATCAAAGCTTCTTGCCAGAAAAATATTTCTCTGGAAGGGACTCTGGTAATTCACAATAGCACAACAGCTTCCCATGGGATTTCACAGAGGCCAGTGTAACATGAGATTGAAATCTTCATTCCCTGAAGCCTCACAACCCTCTTTGTACATGTTTGGGTGTCCCACCTGCTACGCTGCTTTGAAAGAGATTGCTACCAGTGTCATTTAAACAAGATAATATATAAATCTTGTTCTGGCATGGAGCACCAAGTTATTTCCAATCTCAAGAAATTATGATCTCTATGAGTGCTCAGTTTCAGTACGTCTGGAGTTCCTTGAGTGGCCCCAACTTCTGCTGAAAGTTAAGTCGGCAGCTGCACTGAGGTGCTGACTCTTGGGACGCATCTGTAACCACACCACCATTCCTATCAGCCCTTCTGTAATTCCCATGCCATCAGCCCAGCCAAGCCATTTGTGTTGTAACATATTTGGAGGTCATCAGGTTGGGAAAGGGCTATATAGACTCACTGTATAGAGATGATCCTAGGAAAGGACACAAACTGGTCCTCTGAGAGCAAATTTGTTAGCATCCTAAGGTTGGAGCACTTCCGGCAAAGCTATCCATAAGTGCTATATATCGATTTACAGAGCAAACCTATGGCCACTGGATAGTTTCTAGAAAATCATAGGATATTTTGGATTCCCAGCTACCAGGTTAGAATATGGTTCTGGCTTCCTAGCTGAGGATCCATGCTTGGATCCCCCCGCCCTTGCAGCAGGCACATGAACTGTGTTCGCTACATCTCCAAGACTGTGTGAGTGACCTGAAAGACAAGGCCTCTGGCGGTGTTCTGAGGATGGTGGAGGTGGTGAGGAGACAGGAGTTGCCAAAATACAATCGAGCCCAACACAGCTTCAGCCACCTTCCTTCCCACTCCAAAGCGGGATGCTTAGATGGCTAACATTGGCTTCCATGCATGCGTCTCCTGTCCTGCATAGAATTTGGAAGTTTATGAGTATCTCCATAGTATTGTACTCTTGCTGTGTACATGCATTTCTGTATGTGTGTTTCTGTCCTGTCCATATTTAAAAGTCACCAACCAAAGCATATTCGAAAAATAAAACCGTAAAATATCTACAGACATTCCCTTATGCCTGCAACAGTAGAAGGTTAAAATGTCTGCTAAACTCTCCTACTACAAATTTCACCTGAACTACAGAGCAAATTTGGAGGGTTTCTCTGTGGCTCCAGACACTAAGCAGTCTTTCTGCCATCCTCCCTCCACCCCTCTGATGAATGCACAAAAAGCCACAACAACTCAGCTAATGCCTCACGGTAGATGTTTCTTAGAAGCAGGCAGCTTTTATGCTACCACACCACTTTTCAGTTTTCTTGGTTCAAGCAACCTAGTGATCATGAATGTGAAACTCCCTGGAGTCTAACCAAATTATTTAGGATTAATAGACCAATTGTGAAATAGAGGAAATGGATTAAACGTTGGACCAAACTTGATGTGCTGCACACAGAGCTGTGAGCTTCAACTCAGATCTGCCCCAGTCACATATCAAATGGAGGGTGGGTTCCACTTTGAGAGCAAAAGGGATGCATGTGTGAAGAGCTGAATTCTAACTGTGGTCTACCTAATGTACTTCCCTTTTACCTCTCATACTGCTTTCTCCTGGAGAATTCACTTCCAGCTTTGAGTCTTATCAATGAAAAAACACATTGGAAAACACAGGCAAAGAAATATTGAGGAAGACATAAATGAATGGGACCATTGTTATCATGTCTAAATGTGTTCCTCAAATACCCTAGATCAACGCCTCCACATTTGAGTGGCCATGTGTGTCGTTCTGCAATGGGAAGTCTTCTGTTTGAATGCCTTTCTAGTTCCAAGCCTGGTTTCAGCTAGTAAGATGCTGTTTTGTGGGTGGTGGGTGGTGGGGGGAAGAATTTTGGTGAAATGCCGTGCAGGGGAGTGCTTGATGCTTACATCATTTAACTTGTCCTGATATCACATCATTCCACTGACATTCAAAGTGTGGAATGCCAGGAGGCTCAGGAGAGACTGTGGAGCGTGGCTCACTGTCTGTTTTGAGTCACATTCGATCCTTGCCCACAACATGTCAGCTGGTATTATTCCACAAGGAACTGTGATTCCACTATGGTAAGATGTCTTGCATTTCTATTTAAATCATGGCTGAGAGCCAAGGAAGGCTGCAGGGGAGCCATCATCTGAATCCGATGATGGGAAGGTGACATCCCTAGGCTGGGGAGGAAGAGAGGGGAGGTGCCATGGGCTCTCCTTGAGCTGGGCTGATGTATCCCGCCTCCCCCCGCCCCCAGTTCAGAGTTCTCCTCAGTGTAAAGCAGAGCTCAGAACCAAAGGACACAGCGCACACACTACCAAGTAGTCTGGGCAAAAGACTTAAAAATAAAAATTTGAAGGAAGAAAGCTTATACAGTTAAAGAAACAAATGCTGAACGTCTGCCTCCAAAAGCTCCATAAAAATGATCCTCTCACCCTGACACTCATCCCCAGGTTTCATGGGACTTTATGGACAGGGGAAAGTGAGAAAATAGTTTTGACTATCTTTAGGTTGACCATCAAACACCTTGAGAGCAGGCACTGGTCCCTGTCTTGCCCACTATAGTGTGATGCGTAACATTTCTATTTAAATTATAGTAATTATTTCAAGATGTGGATCTGTAAATAAAAATAGGATATGAAAATTTGTGTCCTCTCTTTTAATTATGCATTTCATAGGTTTTGGGATGCATACGTGGCCACCCTATTCCATACCCAGGAGCTATACTGGAACTGTGCTTGTCTTAGCATGTTGATTGCTGCTACTTCACCTCATTATGGTTGGCATAGTAACAGGAGTACCGAAACCAAGAGGTATAACCAAGAAAAAAAAAAATAATTTGAGATGTTTCCACTGCTTTCTTGTCATTTCAGAGCTTCAGAGCTATCTTTCCTAGCATGCCAAAGGGTGGTTCATCAGTTGATGCTGCTTCCCTTGGTACAATCTTTGAACTCAAGCGCTAGGAGAGGGTCCTCTAAATCTTGCTAAACAACTAGTTTTGCAGAAGGAAAAGTGGAAAGGTGGTGGGCCCAGCCAACTCTTCTTCTACTGGGTAACCAATGAGTTATATTGCCACAAGCTTTCTTATTGTTCCATCTACTTATATTCCTCCTGGCTCTGTTTTTGTACCTCCTAGATTGGTCCTGAGCACTCTATTTGCTGATGTCCTACTCTCAAAAGAAGCACAGAATCACTGAAGTGCTTCTAGGAGCTTTTCAGGCCTTGGGCTTTTATGAATGTTCAACAGCAGAGAGTTTAACAGCAGTGTAGTAACCTTAGTATTTTAATTGATTTATGTTGTGAGCCGCCCCGAGGCTTCGGCGAATGGGGCGGCGTAGACATTTTCTAAATAAATAAATTTATATTTATAATGTAGATGATGAAGCTAAGATATAGTCCAAAGACTGCAATCTTCAACTTCCCTGAAGTTAAAGTTAGGGTTAGGGTTAGGCCCACTATATCCGTTTAGCTGCCACTTTGCAGACTGACTTAATGCCATTGGTCAAATGCCAGTGGGCACCAGACCCATGCCTTTTGCATACCAATTTCCCTTTTTACACAGAACTTCCTTGGCAGCTGTTGTCAGCAAGTTTCTAACAGCTCCAAAACCACCGTGCAAATCTGGTCTTGTGCAAGCTTCAATCCCTGCTAAAACTTTGCATCATGCCAGTGTCACTATTTCACCTCCTTCACCAGATGTGCCCATCCTGGCTTTGCCTGTGTTTTGCCATCCCAGTCACCTGAAATGCTGCAATGCACAGAGCATTAAAATAGCATAGAAGCAGCCAGATTCTTCCTCTATAGCAAGGCTGCAGTATATATTTCAGCCCAAGGGCCAAATTCTGGTTTGGATAGTTTTTGGGGAGTTATATTCCAGTGGTGGGTGGAGCACAGTAGAAGGCAAAAGGGACAGGGCTAAGGAAGAGAGAGAGAGAGAGAGAGAGAGCGAGCGAGCGAGCGAGCGAGCGAGCATGCTGGTAGTCCTTATTGCCAGTAACTCTTAGGAGAAGCACTTCAGCCTTCTAGAATGGGGGAAATAATGCTCAAAAGCCAAGAAACCAGCAAATGAGCAGTGGTTGCAAGAAAAGGAGTGGGGCTTACAGATGGGCTTGGCCTTCTGTGGACTCCAGAGAGCTGGATTTGGACCAAGAGCACTCCTCTATCAAACAGTGTAAAAACAGTCCCTATGTATTATAAGCCATTTCTGGACATCAGTAAAGTAATGTTACAGCCAACTGCATTTGTCACGAGCATCATGGAATCTCCATGCCTGACATTTCTGTAACTCAAGGCAGGGCCTTAAGCCTAGCGGGACTGAATCAAGCACTTTGCAGGCTGGTTCACCTTTGCTAATTATGCAATTCCTGGAATGCTAATTATACTGAAAAGGAAGAGTGTGACCTGAAGGGTTTTTCTTTTTCTTTTTACCTCCCTCATCTTGTTTTATATTCCCTTTTTGCTGAAAATTTAAATATAACTGTGTAATGAGAAACCTCTTAAAAATAAAAAAGGAAAGAAAAAGAAAAAGCTGGAGGAAACAGCAACTCCTTAGAAGGACAGCCGGATCCAGATTCTTTTCATCTCTTTCATTCCACCTAAAATCAGATTTCTTGTACTATTAGATCAAATACTTTGAAAAAGAATCCTGTTTTTAAACCACTTATTGAAATTGTTTTATATGTTATGTTAATAGTTCTGCTGCTGCACTGTTTGTTTAGAATTTAAATTTTTGTATACTGCCTGAAGAGTTTTGACAGTATAGAAATGCAAGCAATCTGATGCAGTAAAATGAAAAGAGGGGGCTTAATCCGAAGCAAGACTGGAAAAGCCACCACCAGTCCTGAATCAGCATTTTGAGATTACTATTGGCATGGATGGTCCATGGCTCCTTTTCAGTAATTATTATCCTGATAGTGAAGCTGTGAGTAGCAGCCAACGGGGTCCAATGTAGAAATCATGGCAAAATAAGAGGTTGAATGAACCAATTGCGTGGCTGCGCTTTGTGTGTTCCTCTTCTGGAGCAGAAGGGCTCTTAGACTGTCTTGCTGCCTCTCAAAACTAGGCCCCCTCCCCGCTTTTGTAATCGCCTGACAATACAGGAGTAAAAATAACCAGACTGCATCTGCAGAGAGATAAAAGTTTGCCTTTTGTGTCTCTATGGGCAGTAGGACAGCAGCACCAATGGAGCTGTGTGGATATGACACATGGGAATTTCTGACATATCTTTCCCTACTCTGACCTTGACAGACACAATAAAAAGGGGCTTCACAGCACACACACACACAGTCACTCAGTCCTGTAGCCAAGGTTGGTAACAAAGAGCATGTCTGTGTTGCATGATTGTTCTGTGCTGCTGTTGCCCTGCGTCCTCTAGGAGGTTTTAAACAGTGGGTGGGGGGATAAGGGCCACAGGAAGCCTCTGGTTGGAAACTCAGGATGGGATGGTGCGGCCAAAGGAACAAATCAAAGGGAAACAAGTGCATGCACTAAGATGTGAGCCGCACAACTGTCTGCTTTTACTGATGTCGTGCTTTAGTATGCATGGACACTGACCACAGATGCTGTTTTCTGCTGTGGGAACCATCTGCCAGACTAGCAGCAAGAGCTGCTTGGAAAATACTGAGTGGTATTGCCATAGTGAATATCTCGCTGCAGGGATCACTCTTTTGTAGGTCTAATATTGGGAACATGTTGTGTTAGGTGCTTCTTTTTGTAAAATTAACAATTGCCTTCTTGATAACATGTGGGATTTCTGCCCATCACTGATGCCACTACGGTAGGAACCTCCAGCAGAGGCAGACTCAGGTACACTGTAGCAAGAGTCGGCAGAAGAGAGAGGACAATGCACTAGTGAATTACTGGTCAGTTTTAAGCTGCATCTCTGCCCAGTGCCCACTGATTCCAGGGATGCTTGCAAAGAACTTTGCCCTATTTGGAACTTGGTCTAACTCAGCAAAGCATTTCTTAAATACTGAAGCGAGCATGTATATTGATAATCACTTAACATACATTCATTCAAGAAATTACTCTTGCTTTATAAATTCAAAAGCACATTGATGTATTCCATTAAACAATAATAGTGATGTAGACCCTGGAAGACCATGCCTGTTATTACAGGATTACCTTAACAAATGGCTAGCATTACGCTTATGTTTTAGAGTAATGGTGTGACGGAGTGTATGAAAAGTGTATTGCTAAACAATGGGTTTTTATATTGGAAGCATGCATAGGCTTGAATGAGATGGCCACCATTGGTTCACCTTGCAGAAAATAAGATGCTTCATTTGGGTAACAAATTGACTTTAGCTGGATAGAGTGAAGGCTGATGGACTATAGTTTATAGAAACCTTTATATCTAGGCTATACTGGCCAAACTAATGTTGTTCTAGTTCTTATTTGTCATAGGAGGAGTCTTTTACATGTCTAAGATAGAAAAATGAAAGGGAACATTTTCTGGTGACTGATACTGAAAGTAGTTATTATTACAGCTTTGCATACTCAGCTGGTGGACTAAGATTACACTTGCACCCTCTTTTCCCACTGTTCTAGAGTGTTTGGCTTTTCTGTTTCCTGCTCTCCAGTATTGTCTCCTTCTAGTAGACAAGATGAGTACTCCTATTATGCATGACATGACGGAGTTTGGGGAGGCTGCTGAGTACCTCCGGAAAAGTTATCAGGAGCAGATGAAATATCAAACTATGCCATTTGATGGTAAGATAACAATTGCATGTCTTGGCTTCCTCTACTCTCTTTCTGAGTGTTGACTTCTCTAGGACAACCTTCCCAAAACCTGGTGCTCTCCAGATGTGTTGGACTACATCCTGCTTCATCTCTGACTGGATAGTACACTGAGAGCCAGTGTGGTGTAGTGGTGAAGAGCATGGGACTGGGACTCAGAGGATCTGGGTTCTAGTCCTCACTCAGCCATGGAGCCAACTGGGTGACTTTGGGCCAGTCACAGACTCTCAGCCCAACCTACCCCACAGGGTTGTTATGGGGATAAGATGGAGGAGGAGAGGTTATGTAAGCTGCCTTGAGCCCTTTGTAGGAAAAAGGCAGGATATAAATTGCAATATAAATAAATAAATAAATAAATAAATATAGTAGTTCAATGTTTTGAGAAAATCTCCTGTAAGGGACCTATAGTATTGCTTGCTCTCATTTTGCTATGGTATTGCTTGCTCTCATTTTACCATAGCGAACTCATGGGAATGATTGAGATTTCTGTGAAGCATATCGCTCTTTATGATCCCTGTATTTGACTGTGGAAACATAGCTCTAATTAAAAGGGGGTAGGGATTAGGTGAAGCTATTGCCATCTCTGTAAGTACAACCTCATTTAATTGTCCTCTTGCTCTACCATTTTGGTGCTAATGGAAAAGAAAGGGAAGCAGTGGTTATTCCCTTTCATTTTACTTTTTAGGACCAGTTTATATATTAAGTTGCCCTGATCTCACATTTTTGGCTATTGCCCTAATCTCAGATTATGTGAGGTATCTTTAGGACTAATTACTGGTTTCTGTGAATTGGGACCCTTATATCTTCTCTCAGGAAAAGCTTCATTTGGGTGGGTTTCCCAAACTTCTAACTGCACATGGTTCAAAGCTGTAGCTACCTATCCAGAGAGGTACTTATGCGATTTGTGTTTGCCATGGCAGCTATGCCACTAGAATAATATGTAAATTAGGGAAGTCAAGAAAGTAATTCTGGAATTACTGCATGAGCTAGAAATACCTACTTACTATAAATAAATAAACAAATAAAATGTGGAGAACGTTAGTTCAGGAAACAGTTTCTTAACCATCTGCCACACTAAAATTTACTGCAGGAATGGGTACTAGATTCCCGACATACACCTTTCCACCCCTGCCATTATCGTATTACATGTGGGTTATTCTACTCCCTTTGCTACAGCTTCCAGGGATGATCTGGTTGGTTTCAAAATAAATACCTCAAGGCTAGTACACCAAGAATAGGGGAAGATAATGCTTCTGTTTCTAATTTGCCACCTGACTCCACCCCTGAGGATAAAAATGTCACAGGAAAATCATTTCAGAACAAATTGTGGAAAAAACTACTGTCTTCGGGATCTCTTAAAATTGTGACTAGAAATGTCACATATCTGGCTTAAACTAGGGCAAATTACAGTGTATCTGATCACAAAGTTTTAGAAATGCTTAATAGAATTCTAAAATGATTCAAGTTAGTAATTGTCTACAATTGTGCACACAAACCCCCATCAGAATCAGAATGCTTGCATGGGTATCCAAAATGTTCACACTTGCAAGTTATATCTCTTCCACACTTAGATTTTTTTTAAATGATTGACATTTATCTAAGGCAAGTTTGTTTTAGGTAGAGCTGAACAAACTTAAAATATGATCAGGATCTTGAAAACTGTATCTATACTTGAAAAGAGTTTTGAAAACAAATAATAGTATAAACTTTGTTTTTCTTTAAACAAACAAACCTAATATGTAATCTAACCTCTTCCGCAATTACAAAATTTAGTTACTACAGTTTTGAATGAAAGATATTTTTACTGATTTTTTTTTTCAAATACATTTGAATTAGGAAAGTTTGCTGTCTCACCTCTTGCTCTTGATCCATGATTTACCTGTAATCTATTAGATTATTTTTAAGTTTATACATACAACACAACGGTAGAATGCTCATATCAATCCTTAAACATAGGAAGAAATGAAACAGAAATCATCATACAAGCACCTAGCATCCAGCTCCAATTACTGGGGAGAAAAGATGACAATATAAGGTTGAGTTCAATGGTGCTAGTTTTTGTAACTTTCCCTCTGCCTTTATTTTCTCTTTTGTGGCTCAAAAAGGAAAGAAGAGGGCCTGGATCCCAGATGAAAAGGAAGCATATATTGAAGTTGAAATCAAAGAATCCTCAGGTGGCAAAGTCACTGTGGAAACCAAAGATAAAAAGGTAGGTTTCCCAACTAGTAGACAGGTTTGAAAGGCAGGGAGGTGGGTAGAAAGGCAAGGCATGTCTGTCTGTGATTGTATAAAAGATGAATGAAGGGAGAGTACAGATGTATTTAAAAATATGGGTCAGAAACATTCCCAATTTTGAAATGATCAAGAGTCAAAATAAGTTCTGAAGTTAAATGATATGGTTACTTGACTTCCATGGCTCCATCCCATACTGATCTTTCAATGACTTGGTTATTACAATTGTAATTAGACACCTCTCCACCCAAATGTTGGAAGTAACCTCTTTATCATTTCTTACCACACTATCTTCCCTGTTAAATCTTATTGTAGCACCATGAGATGGAAACATGGAGAGTAATAACTTTGCCATTGCTGTATTGTAAGAACTGGCCACCATGCCATTAGATTTATTTGTTTGTTTTTCCATTGTATTTCTAAATTGCCGTTCTGAGAATGTATACAAAAACCAAACATGGAGTTAAAAAAAAACCACACACACAATTAGGTGTAATTGCAGTAAAACATTGAAAGCAACATTAAGAACTATAGCAATAACTGAAAAAGATGTTTCTTCCTCCCCCACTTCCTGAATGTATCAAGCATAGGATATTACATACACTGTACATTTATAGCACTTTTTCCTATGTATGCAAAGTACACATATATTGGGAGGGTTCATATGTCACATCAGCCCAACCTGGAAGTAAGCCACTATGCCTTGCTTGTTTTGTGAACAACCCATGGTATACCCAACAGATTATTGTTCTCACCATGGGTTGTTTGTTTTTCCCTGCTCTCCCCTTCCTCCTTCCTCCTCAGTCCCCTAGGCAGTATCTCAAGGGCACTGCAGCAGTACTAAATCATTTCTCCCTACTTCAGTTACCAATAATTGTCACTTTCCTGCAGCATTTTAGCACTTTAACTTTTTTTTTGAGTGGGGTAGGGAAAAATTGTGAAAGCTGACTTGGCAGTCATCCCTCACAATCCTGTTTTGACAGCCCTTTCAATGTGCTTCAGTGGGACCTTGAGGAGACTAGCAGTGGCTGGTAGATATTTTATTTTATTATGCACATAAATGCACAATTTTGAGTAGGTGGGGGAGATAAATGAGCAGTACTTGTACATCTGTGGGAATTTAAAGTCTTGGTTTGAGCAATGTCCTGTCAAAGTGCAGGACTATTGCTCAGGGGGCCTTATTGTTTAATGGGTGTGATAAAAATCCAACAGACAAACAAACAAACAAACAAACAATTAGTCATGGACATTACCTCAGAGAGGCTCCAAATAGGCTCCTTTCCCCTTTGCTTTCATTTGACAGCTGTCAGAAAGCAAAATGTCAAGACAAAGCAAAGGTGTGAAAGCTCTTTGTTCACAAAAAGTATACTGGGCACTTTTTCACCTCTTCACATCAATGTCATCCAGTTTTTTCACCCTGATAGTCCTCAGGATGAAGACATTTTGTACTTTCCTGCTCAACACAATACTGTAGATGCTAAGGATAACGCAAATGTTCACCCCTACTTTCACGGGAATGGAATTTTAACAGATATTGTCCCTTTATAGGAGGGCAAGAGAGTGGTTGCCTGGGACACAGATAGCCATATGCCCCTGACAAAAATAACTCAGGTTGGCTGTTGTGATTTTTTTTTAAGTTTAAGTGCAAAAAAGCCATTGCGAGTCAAAAATCACTGTTGACTGTGGTGCTGATAGAGCAAACCAGTGTGGGCTGCCCCTGAGTTCTGTGTGAGAACTTGTGGGACTGTTGGCACTGGTGGTGGCCAGGGAGAGCATGGGAAGAATACAAGGGCCATGAGCTGCTCTTGATCAGCACCTCACTGGCTGCTGGATTTTACCCACCGAGGGATTGGTTGTCCACTTTGGATGGCATGACAACCCACCATGGGTTAAATAAACTCTGCAACAGGCCTGTTTGGAACAAAGGCACTGTGGGTAACCTGGGCTGGGTTCGGATGATACGATAACTATCTATGGCTCACTGCCCATGGATGGTTGCCATGCTACATGAACCAGGTCATCACATCAGCAGTACAAGTATTTCCATAATTAATGGATTGGATTATCTCATTAGCTCAGGAAATTGTTGAAATAGGCTATGTTTTTACCTCAGTTCAGTCATCATACTACACAGGAAATAGGAATTATTTTTTCTTAAGCAATATATATTTTTATTAGAGCTAATTCAACAAATGAATTTTCAGTCAAGTGATAATCTGTGGAATAAATTAAATGCTGCAGCGAATACCATGAGCACTATTAACAGAAACATTTTCAGTTGTTGTTGCTGTTTTTTTAAAGCTGTTTCACAACACTTTCCAGTGACTGACAGCCCCTCTTTGATAAAACTAGAATTATGCTAGCTCTTTCCTGGATAATTAAAAACCATGGCAACATTAGATTGTAAAGATTTTGTTTCTACCTGACTTCATGAAGCCTACATTATACCAATGGTGGAGAGGAAAGCAGCAAGGTGTGGATATCTGTGCTGGACTTCTGTACCTTCGTGCACAATCCTATGACCACTAAACACTGTCTAGATGGCCATAAGATAGGTTGGAGTCCCATGACTGTCCTTGGAAGTTCGTTCTGAGGTTGCAAGTGGAACCCTGACCTCAGAGTGCTCTCCCTCTACCCTTGCAATTGGCACAGCTCTTTCCATGGCTGCTGCACCTCCAAAGTTGCAAGCGTGACTTTGGAGCCTGTGCGTATGAGGGGATCAATCCAGGTGGGTGGGGGGAGTGAGGTTTTGCTGGGCTATCAGGAATCCTAGCTGCACTTCAGCCCCTTCCCCTTGCAATTAAGGGCAAAATACGCAGATGGCTGAAAGCACTTGTCTAAGTTGTTTGTGGGGAGGGCAAAGTACAGAAGTAGTCTTGACCTCCACATGTCTCCCACATTTGATGGGATGCTTGTAACCCTCCAAACTAGAAGTGCTACATGCAGCCATATTGGACAGCACTCTCACTAACTGACTCAGCTCTAACTTCAGTGTAAATAGGAATAAATTTTGTTTTACTATTACTTTACAAAGTTCTGATCTTTCTTTGTTTTTTATTGTCTGTGATTAAGTTCTCCCTCTCAAGATCAAACAATACTGGATAGTTTTTAATAGTCTAGCAGCTGCTCAAAAATCTGCTAATCCTGGGAATGTCATCCAGCTAAAGAAATTTCAGGATACAATATATGCATATTTAGGCAGGAAGAAGGCCTATAACTCCCAGCATTCCCCAGCCAACATGTTCTTCTGTCTAGACATACACTGAATTGCACCTTTAGTAAATTAATCATATGATTATTAATTGATTAATGACTTTATAAATTGATTAAATTGGCATATGAGAAAAAACAATATTATAGAAACAAAAAGTTGCCTTGATTTTTGTATAATGGACATGGCTGGCATAAAAGACATTGTCTTAGGAGATATTATTATCTGTGAGAAGAGGAGAAATGCTCTTTTTAAGATAATGTTTGCCAGCTGCCTTTTTATAAGTATTAAAATTCTATAGAAAGACAGCAAAACATTTTGTAACGAACCAGCAAACAAATGATTAAAAGCATACATTACTACAGCCTCAGGATAATAAATTAATATTTATTGACACTTAGCAGCGGATGGAATATGTGTACAGCATGTGTTCACAGGCAAGGTGAGTCCTTTGGCACATTTGGAGATTTCAGAAACTGTTCTGGGCACAATCACGAAATGACTGGTATGGGTGGACATAGTCAGAAAGCTGTTCATGGGAAATTAGCATGGAAACGAGTAGAGGCTCCCACTTGGTCTTGAAGCAGCCTCAGCTCCCAGTAAGAAAAACCATTTCTCTTTAAAAAATTAAATAAAATTAGGACAAGTACAGTGTATCAGTGGAAACCAAGGATGGTATCTGGAGGCACACTGGTGCCCATGGGCACCACGTTGCTTATCCCTAGCCCAGGTGAAAGGATTCTACAGTCAGTGAGCCACCACTAAGAAGCTCCCACCTGAAACAGCATCATACAATACTGTAAATCATGCATTTGATAATTAGGGATGAGAGGGTTATTGATTTTTATATTTACTTTTTAGAAATTTTTTAATATACGGTATATGTAGGCATGGGTTATAGTCTCTAATGTCGTCATTAAAAATCCCAACTAAGGGTCAATATGTGATAGAATCTGTATTTTAATAAGCAAGTACATAACTGAAGGATGCACAGAAAATATTGTTCTTAGTCCATGGGACCAGTTAACCAAGTCCCGCGTCACTTTGTCAATGCCTAGCTACGTGTTTCTTTGTGACTCCTGAGTCCACAGTGATGCTTTGAACCATATACCTTCCCAATTAAGCTACTGCAGGAAAAACCGTTTCTTCTTAGATGAGCAGTAACATTTGTTAAATGTAATTGGTTCTAATCAGGCACAGTTGTGCAATATGATAGCTATTCCAGTTCTTGGATTTATAACTAAATCCAGTTATTATAAGTAATGAATTGTACACTTCAGCTGTTTGTCTAAATAACCTCAGACCTTCCTGATTAAAATCCTGCAGCATATTATTTTTTTAGGTTATATTTATCTGTGCAGACCCATGACAGTGGCAGCCACATATACCAAGGAGCAATGGAAGTGTAATTACAGGAGTCACGATAAGACATGACTAAGACCTATTAAATCCCTAAGGCTCCACTCTTTAATGTCAATGGCATTTACTTCCATGCAGACACATGTAGCATTGGGTTGCCAGTCATTGTCTAGTAAAACACTGTGATGAACAGTCTGTCTTCATATATTTCCAAGCTACTATTGAGAGCTAGAAAACAATGTAAAGTAGTTCTCTGAGTATGGCCAATACACAAAGGGAGTAATTTGAAATCTCAGGATCACAGTCTTGGAAGGGGCTGAGTTGTCGTCTCTTCCAATCATTTGCATGAAACACTACATCCTGTGCTTATAAATCTTTTATCAGAAACTGCCCAATATTTTTCCTCAAAAAATTAAGGAAGGAAATCCCCAAAACTGCCAAGGCACCATTCTGTTACCAAGCTACTCTCTCATGCATTTTTGGTAGTTTTTCATTTATTACTTAGAGCACATACATAAAGATGGGAAAAACTCTATGCACATTTAAAAAGAAAAATGTCCTACAACTTGTAGCATACCTCAGCCAATAAGTGACATTGTATTTGTGAAAATTTAAATAAAAATAACTTTGAATTGCTTATTTAATGCTATAGTTCAGGACACAATCTTAAAATGGATGTTTTCAACACTTACGCAGACATTAGAAGGAAAGGATGTGGACAGAGGGGAAGTGGAAATTCACATGGAGTTCCTGCTTCCAATTTCATTGAGATATTTCACATGCTTACATGCAGCAGCCTGTTGTAAAATGTCTTTCCATCACCACATTTCTCCTTCCAAACAGATCAAGACTAGAGGCTTATAACTATAGTCTTTTATTATGCTAAAGTAGACCAGTCAGGCTGATTTTATCATACAAAGGGAGAGTTATTAACAAAAGACATGTGTCAAGTTAGAAAGCTATCTAATTAAGAAAATTGATTCCAAAGTGAATTCCTCTCCTCCCTTCCCCACTAAATGGAATTAGGTCCCCCTTCAGGGAGGTTCCCACTGCTTGTGGGCCATATGGTAGGACAGCTAGATTGTACTCAGTTGGTCAGCTTTCTCTTCACACTGTTGGGATCTTGGATTGAGCACTGGATGACTTCCAAGCTTTGCTGAAAGAGATCTACGCTCATGGGCTGTCTGGGATAAGCAGCCTGGCTCTGCCCAGATGTTTTCGACTACAATTGCCATAAGTACTGACCATTGGCCATGCCAGCTCGGTCTTACGGAGTTATAGTTGGAAACTCCGGAGGGCAGTAAATTGCCTGACCCTGCATACAGTTATGTCTGCACTGACTTGCTGTCCAAGCATTTAACTGACTGGAGACCAGGAGTGGAGACTGCCTGTGTGTTCCCACTGCATCCCCCCCACCCCGGGGTTAATGTCTGCACAAGGCTCGGCATTAATTTTAATGGGGTGTAGGAAAGATTTTAAACATGGCTTTTGTGAGCAGTGAGATATTACTCTGACTTTTGGTATGGTACCTTTACTAGATCATTTTTGTTTGAAGTCAGAGAAATAGATACAAAACACATTGCAATGTGATATCTGAAGTGGGACTTCTTAAAAGTTACAGTTTATTCTTAGAATAATATGGGTCATTGGTGAAAGACAGATGGCTTCCATGTTGGTCAGTTGTTGGAAAACCAGGAATAGTCATTATTTTTCCAGGATGGTTTTACAGTACCTATTAAAACACTGCAAAATAGACAAGGCAGTGTTAAGAACTATCCCAGCTATTTGGCTATTGTCCAATTTAATAAGCATTATTTATAATTATGCATTATCACATAAAATTGTACTTATACGTTTAGATGATATAATTATTTTTGCTGATTCTTTATGAAACTTCCCACATCAAGCAATTTTTGTACAAGGTCCCTTGGTATCTTCTTTTTTGTTCTGTGTTTTTCTTTCTGTTTATTTTTATTTTAATCATCATCATCAGCAGCAGCAGCAGAAGAACTATCCCAGGTCTCTCTCTTTTGCTGTCACTCTGTGGTTGGTGGGCTTATGTTTGAAGGAACCTTACAACTTCTTAAGGACTAAAAACATTATAGCACAAGCTTTTGTGGCCTATAGCCAAGTCATCAGATACATTAAGTGTTACCCACAGTTGGCTGGTGTGTACATATAGACATACACTGCTAGGTAGGGGCTTTTCTGTGTGAAATATTTATCATGCACTTGTCATACGCTACTCACTTTTATTTATTGGTTCTTTGGACAAAGTTGTGACCCTCTGGCTTCATTTATGTTGTACTTCCTCTGAGGCTTTTTTCAGAGCTGCAGAAGTGCAGTATTTAATTGTAAGACCAAAAGACAGTGCTTTTTTAGTTGTGTATTTGCACTATCCCCCTATACCAAAGTGCCACCTAGAGGTTACCCAGTGGAAAAGCAGCACAGTAAACATTTCTCATATAGTGCTGGCCTATCAATTCTGCAACAAAACCAACAGTGGATTAACAGCCTCACGTGGGAAAAACTTTTAGAGCAAGGGGTAGTGAACCACAAACCATTTAGCTACCGAATGGAAGAAGTACATGCTGTGAAATGCTTCAGAGAAGAAACCTGACACGACTTCACAGCAGCAATAACATATAGCACAACCATCTTAGTTTTGCTATGGTAAGTTAAACACTTACCATAGTTTTTAACTATGTTTACCCAAGTTTCTGTCATGGGGCTGAAAATAATTGTTCTAATCCAAGCCTAAATAAATAAAGTCAAACTTCTTGTTAAATTTTAATTCAGCCATTTCACGCTGAAATCTTCCTTTGGATTTCCGTTGGGTTTATGAAGCAAATAGTTCAGGACTGGAGTTAAGGCTGGCTGCTTGCCTGCAGAATGCCATCAGCTGGAAGAACAGACTTCTTTTCCATCTGCGTCCTCTCCAGATCTGCTCCTGGGAATTGAAGATTTGCACCCAAATTTGCAGGGTGTGTAGGCAGGGGAAGGAAAGTCCTGTTGTCTGAGCAAAAGACCACTCAACTGATGTTGGGTTTAACCCTCGGAACTGGAACCTGTGCAGGATCTTGCAGGATTGTGTAGTGTCCCTTTAACAAAGTTCTTTTGTTTGATTCCCTACAGACTGTTGTTGTTAAGGAGGATGACGTTCAGCAAATGAATCCTCCCAAATTTGACATGATTGAAGACATGGCCATGTTAACTCACCTCAATGAGGCCTCTGTGCTGCATAACCTGAAACGGCGGTATTCCAAATGGATGATCTATGTAAGTAAGAGAAGCTCTCTTGATTCTCACTTATGTGTGTGAACCAAAAGACTGGCATTGACCAAAACAGATTTCTCCCCATTGCTATGAAACATGGCTTCCCATATATTCATTTGCTATCTCAAATAGCAAGGCATGTCATGATTTCCTCACCTTTAACTTCCACAATTTTTCCTCCATTTCTGGTTATAGATACATGGAAATGGCCATATTATACCTTTGATTCGACTTCCATTTACAAAATATAATAAACAAGTCCAGACAATACTTGACTGAGAAAAGTGAGTTCTCAAACAGGGGTAACAATTCAGTTCTCAGTGGTGGGGTACAAGTGAAGAGGTTTTAGATTTTTATTTTTTTTAAAGTTAAAGCATTTTTTCCTAATACGCATTTTTTCTAAAAGCGTGGTTCCAATTTATAATATGCAATTTATGTTCCTGGGGAGTAACTACATATAGGTCTAAAACACGGCAGTGGTGGCGAGATGGTTCTCTTCCGTCCTTCGAAAAGTGCCATCCTGCCACCAAGGTTCACCTCAGTAATCTAGTCCCCATAGTCTTGGAGGGCCCTTGGGTCAGCTCCCTGTCGACCCACCTTCTCCTCACTGTTGTCACCACGGCTCATCCACTTGTGATCCTTCTCTGGACTCAAACCACATCTCAGACGATAACTCTTCAGAGCCAAAGGGAGAACGCTGCTCTATCTCCATCACAGTTCACCTGCCAGGTGGCTCCAGAGGTTGGGAGTGGCCCCTTCCTGGGAAGTAGGCCTTGGCAATTACATGCTAATACCTGCTCCTGGCACTCACTCTGATTTCCCTCATCAGTCTCTTTCTTTCCCTCCAGACGTACTCAGGCTTGTTCTGCGTCACCATAAACCCATATAAATGGCTCCCGGTCTATACTGCTCCTGTTGTAGCAGCCTATAAAGGCAAGCGGAGGTCTGAGGCCCCACCCCACATCTACTCCATTGCGGACAATGCCTACAATGACATGTTGCGCAGTAAGTCTTGTATCTGTCCTCTCATCAAACTGCAGCAAAGAGGGGAATTGGAAAGCTAACCTACCCATATACTCATACCAAAGCCTTCCCCAACCTGAGGCTTTGGACTCTCATTAGTCCCAGTCTGGATGGCCAATGGTCAGGATTGCTGGAAGCTGTAGTGAAACACATGCCAGATTGGAGAAAGCTGCTTTACGCACACACAGCTGGGAGAAGCACACTTTAAAACTTTCCTAAAGTCTGGTGATGTACAGCACTTTTAGGATCAGTTCCATCTCCACACAAGAATGGGACATACCTCACAAGCAGGATTCAGGGAGCAAAGAAAAGGGTCCTTTATCCAAGAGGCAAGGCAGATCTTTTTTTTTTTTTTTTAATGATGATCTGTTTATGTGTCACTTACTATCTGAAGCAGGACCATGTATAAGATTTTAGCAATTCTTTCTTGGATTGGAAAAAATAGCAGCTATTTCTGGGATTGCACTCTGTGATCTTTCTGATCATGGAAGCAGCTGCTACAGTCCTCTGTGCTCCTGGCACCAGATGCTAACTGCTACAAGAGTGGCCCATTATTTGTACATCCCAGCTGCTTGTGGGAACTTCTCCATCAGCTCCCTCATCAAATGTTCAGAAGAAAGAAGTCCTCCCATTCAGAATGCAATAAGCACTGTGTGTAGCACATGTTTAAATGTGCCTCTTTGTCAAAAATGCAATGCATGTTGTTTATGCGTATTGATTGAGCTGGAATCCTTCTCTCTGATGTGCCCTGGATGTATTTTGTGCATGCTTGTGCTGTGTGTGTGTATTTGTGAGCTCACACACACATCCTTTATGTTCAAATGTGCATATCTTCAGTGAAAGTGTGCATCTCAGAACTGAGACCCTGACACTGACTTCAGGGCATCCATCCAAAGGTCTGAACAGAGCCCATACACTGACAACTATCTATAGCCAGGGATCCTGCCTTCCACAGAATTTACAGTTATGTCTACACTCGTATAATTTGTACATAAGTTCTTCCAGAGGTGGAAAACTGTAGGCCAAGAGCCAAAATTTGACTAACTCCAGATGGTCACATTCATTTTTCCTGCTCCCTGCCAAACTGTGATAGTGTGATAGTTTCTTGACTCCTGTCTTGTTTGTTACATGCATCTACTAAAGTTTAGGTACTCTCAGGGCAGCATTAAGCTAAAATGTAGTGGCATTTTGTGTTTTGGCTCTTCCCCATTGCCTTTGACCATACCCCCATTGCCCTGATCATTCCAAGGGCATCCCCAAAAGTGAATGTGACCCTTTGCCTGAAAGAAGTCCTCCATATTCCTGTTCTATTGAGATCTTTGCATAAACGTATGATTGTCAGGAGTGGAGACAGAGGACTTAATTTCAATATCATTGTTACATTGCTATTTCATCTCTCTTTCGTGATAAAATTCAAGGTGGCATACCTAGAATTCCAAAGTGCTCTCTCATGTTTAGCTTTAATGGGTGAACTTCACTTAGCTTCCACATGATATGCCTTCCAACCAGACAATTCTGATCCGCCCCCAACACACACACACTTGGTGTGTGCTCATGATTCACATAGGGCCATAGCTTTCTGATGAATGCAAATTAATTAGAATGCAACTCTGTGAGAATATGTATGGGGATGTGGCCATAATATTGAGCTTAAGTGGAGTGGGTGGGTGATAGTCAGTTCCAATTTCTCTTCTCAACTAGAGTTGCTGAAATAAAACCCAAGCTAACAGTTGAGTAAGGGGAGGACCCATGCTAATGACCTGTAGTGTCCAACAGTAATGTGTATAAGTCTAACAATTGTTCTGTATCTTGCAGATCGGGAGAACCAGTCTATGCTCATCACGTAAGTGCTGTCTTTATCTGCACCACTGTTTCATTTGTATCATATTTGTTTTTGAGTTAAGCATTGAGCCCTGGTATTCTTTCCTGCCCCTAATGTTTGGATACAAACAAAACCAACTGTAGATGGAGGAAATTTACCATGTCTCCCTGCTAAGAAAGGAAAGCCAAAACGTTTGCACATGCTGCAGAATCTTTGAGGGTCATTGGTGCCTCTTTACACTTCTTTCCCTCTTCTAATTTGTTGCTTGAGCTCTCCCGCACACACCCTGGACAGATTTCCTGGCTCTTACATATCAACTAACAGCTGCTACAGCCCTCCCAAGAGGACATTGCCAACAAAAAGTGGGACAGAAAATTTCTGTCAGTATGTGGTTGGTAATACTTTGAATATTGTACTTCCTATTGTACCATCTGTTCTTTGGGCAACATTTCTTGTTATTCCAAGAAAATCTCATGGAAAAAATCCAATTAAAGAAATCCATTTCTGAAACAAAGATTCTGAGGCACCCATGAACATGACACAATAAAAAATATGTAGCAAGTCTGCACAACCTGAGACCCTTAAATTAGACCTAGTTCAAGCACTCATGAGCAGTGCATTTTGAGATTTTTGACAGCAATTTATCTTTTATTACAGCCACAGCAATGTTGTATCATGTCCCTGATAATGATAAGTTACGAAACCTGGCTTGTAGGCTGCCTTAGCTCAGTTGGTCACTGGTTGTGCTGGCCACCTGGACAAGATCCAGGGCAACAAAACACAACTTTGTTAATGACATATGGAATTATGGAGTAAACCTCTGAGGAGATTGGGTGGCAATATGTATGCATGGAGGGGGTTAATGAAAGGGGATGGAAACATGCTCTGGGTGGCCGATGAGTGGTGACAGCTTAAAGACAGGTTTTGGGAGAGCTCAGAATGAGTAGAGGGCTAGTAGGGGGCTGGTGGGGGAGCAAAGTTCTGTGCGGGGGAATACTTCACCGCCAAAGCAGGAAACATTGGCAGAAATGGGGTGAAGCAAAGGATTATGGAAGAGAAGTGGCTGAGGCCCAATTGTGAAGGGGGAGAAGTAGTAAGACAAGTTGACTGAAACAACCATGTTGAGAAAGCTATATAAAGCCTAATCTGCTGCCAGAACCCCCTGGTGCTTGAAGCCTTGGTCATGGCCTAATTAGGTAAAGCAGGGGCTGATAGCATGAGATGTTTGGCTCTTGTCCTGAGAAGGACTCGCTCACCCCCCCCCCCGCCCCCCAGCCTGGCTCTTTGTGTGCTGGGATTACAATGGAAGAACTGCTAACTATAGGCATGAAATCAATGCCCAGTCAGTGCCACAGGGCTTTGTACACAGGAAGATGATATTCACCCCAGTGATGAAGAAGCCTGGACCCTGGAGACACCCTGCTGGGCTTGTGCCAAAGCTTCTCTATTTTGAGGAGCTGCTTCTGCACTGTGGGTGAATGAAGCTTTCTGGGGATTTCTACTGAAATGAGAGGAAGGGCTGTTTCCTCTCTGCTCCTTCCCCAAGAGAGGGTTAAAGCATTTTCTACTTGAGAAATTTGTGAATTCAGTGCCTGTGGAGAAGGGGGTGGGTGGAATCCCCAAGCCTCTTTATTTCATACAAACGGAGAAAAAGAATGAAATTACTCCTCAGCGTGAACTGGTGGGAGGGGAATAGATTTAGAGGATGATGGTCAAGCAACACACATATCCTCAATTGTATTCTCCTTCTCTTGGAGGACTGCTAACCATCTGTGTCTCATTCATTCTTGCTCATGGCAAACAGGCCCACTATGAAGAAAAAAAAAAATGCACCAGTGCAGCTGTCTCGGTTCCTTTTCCTCATAAACCAACCTCTAGGCAAAGTGCCCCTTCTAAAAGCTCTGAGGTCACACTCTTTGAAAATGCTCTAGGCAGATGTGAGCAGAAAGTACATCTCCCATTATTTGTATTCCAAATTCCAGCATCCCTGATCATGGGCCATGCTGGCAGGGGCTTCTGGGAACTGAAGTTCAGATTCTGCAGATCTACCTTTGCCCATTCCTGTACTAGGTACAAGGTGTTGGTTCATCAAAACCAACCTGCCTCAGCCTGCCATCCTGCAGATGTTTGGGATTCCAATTTCTATCAGCCCCAACTAGCATATCATAGCCAATGGTAGGGAATTCTGGGTATTGCGGTCCAATAATTTTGGAGGATGGTGAAGGTTAATATAAATGAGGGGGTTTCTTTTTCTTTTTTCTTTTGGAGAGGTCAAATGCACTCTTGATCCCCACATAGAAATCTGTATAGATGTTTCTGCCTACATGGTCCCCCATCTCTCTGCAGTGGACAAAGGTTGATTATGCAGGCATAATCTTCCTAGACCATTTCAGGAACAATGTTAAGACAGCTCCATCATTATCCTTGCTCTTCAGGGACCTTGGAATATCTCATGCTACAAATGTACCCTGCATGCCAGATGCCACCTAACTCAAATAAACCCAAGACCAGTGCCGAGTCTATGCTTTGGAGGATCCTTGGGCAAGACACCTTTAGATGCCCCCCCCCTCTCATCACCATTATCTGTAGCTATTTTTGCTCCTTATTGTTTTTCTCATTAGTGCTACCACTTGCTTGCTTGACAAGCAGAGAGCCTGTAAGTAGATAATGGCACTTCCTGGTTCTCTTTTCCTTTGCACCATCATTGTTGTCTGGGCCAGAATGAGAGGCAAGTGAGCAAGCAGGTTGAACTGATGAAGAGGAGAAACAGCTCTAGGAGGGTCTTGTTGACAGGCAGTGCAGGTCCGTGGCAGATGCCTAACCATGCCTACTGTTGGTGCCAGCCTTGCCCAAGACTGGGTGGGATGGCTATGTGATAGACCTCCTTTGCCACCTTAACTTGATTGTATATTTTTCAATGTTTGGGATGTTGTCTGGCTCCTTCTGTGTGTCTGTGCAATCTTTGACAGTCACTGCTTCATGTTCTTGATCTATGTATTTCTGTTACTCTAAGCGGAGAATCTGGTGCTGGTAAGACTGTAAACACCAAGCGAGTCATTCAATACTTTGCCATTGTCGCAGCCCTGGGTGACTCTCCGGGCAAGAAAGGAGTAAGGCCTTCATTTGAAAAACGTGCTTTTTTGGCTGTTTTCTTTTGTGCATTTTTGTTTTGTTTTGGACTTCTTTCGTGTTTGGCAGCGTGTTTGGACATGGCCTTTTCTTTTACTTTGAAACAAGCAAGGCTTGAAACAGTTGCTTTTGGGGAAGGAGCTTCATAAAGTGGGTGCTTAAAACCCAAGCAGTGGCTGCCTTAAAAGTTTTTTTAAGTCACTGGCTTGATTCCCTCACCTCCGCACCTTTTATTTTTCTACTAAAAAAACAAAACAAAAAGGGAGCTGGAAATTCCCCAAGACAATCTTGTAACTCTTTCTTTTAAGCCTTGCTTTTTTGATCTTCCCCAACCCCATTATCTTTATTGTTCCTTTTGATTCTTTTTCATCCTGTATGTTTTCTTACTCTCTTTCTTCATCTTGCATTCCCTTTTTCTTTTCTTTTTCTTTCCTTTTTCTTTCCTTTTCTTTTTTCCTTAAATATCCTTGCAGTAGCTTATTTTCTTATTGGTTATTTTTGAACTCTGGGTACGCAAAGCCAAATTCACCAGCATTGTTTTCCTTCCCTGGGTTTGGATTTAACCCTCTTGCTTCTTGGTGCTGTTCTTTATCTTGATCTAATCAACTTAACATATTTTTGGTGTATTTTTTAATGTTGTTTTTTTTAAAATTGAAATTGTTAATCATTTTTGAATATTCTTATGGACAAAATTGGAATGTCCACCTCTTTGAATAGCACTTTTTGTGACTGATTTTATACTTCTGAACTGTAAATTTGTTTTTTTTAACCTTTTTTCTAGCAAGCACCTGCCACTAAAACTGGGGTAAGTGTTTAAAAGAAAAATCTGATTTCCAGTTTGAAGACACAGTTATTGGTGTGTCAGTAAATTATGCCTAAGGAGCAGGTAATAGTTGTGCATAAGACTCAGCTTTTTGCAAGCCAGCACAGTACTAGATTTCAGACCACTGAGCATTCAGAAAGATGACTCTCATATTTGACAGTGGCCGTGCATAAGCATTTGGCACCAGACAAGCAGCAGATACGCA
This sequence comes from Varanus komodoensis, assembly GCF_004798865.1. Taxonomy (NCBI): domain Eukaryota; kingdom Metazoa; phylum Chordata; class Lepidosauria; order Squamata; family Varanidae; genus Varanus; species Varanus komodoensis. The sequence goes on along the minus strand of NW_025336114.1, from coordinate 2,783,976 downwards.
CAGCAATTTTTTCTGGTTACCACAAACGCAATAGCTGTGTGAACTGGTTATTATGATTTAATTCTGTTCTCCAGTAATTTAAACATAGATATGTCCAAATAAAAGAAAAGGATATTCTCAAGAAGCTGTAGGAAATAAAATCTGCATTACAATGCATTAAAAGGTAGATTTTTGTTTGCTTTAATTTCTTCATTATTATAGTATGTTTATATTTAAATAGATATTTGGACTTTTTCATTGTATTTTTAAGACCTTAGCTTTCTGTTATCTTAAGTGTCTTCCATTTTTCAGCTTTAAAAGTCTGAAACAGAATAGGTCTCACTTTGTAATGAGTTAAATCTGGAAGGGGAAACTTGCAGAAATATACAATCTACACCTCAGTTTTTCACAATGTTTATTTTCAATGATGTTCACCAAGCAAAAAACTTGAAGTCTGAGGCAGAATTAGGACTGCACAAATTCTCTGCTATTGTTACATAAATGACTCAGATTAAACATCCACACTTTTATTTCCTACCTCATGTTTGTGGTTCGCCTCTCCTATATCCATTTGAAATCCATCCATTTCTGATGTTTTGGCACCTTCTAAAGTAGGGAAGGATGAATCAGTTTCACTTTATCTTGTATTCTATATTTTAAAAATCCAATTATTTCCTTCTTAAATATGAAAACTATGCAACTTTTTATATTCTTAAAGAAAAAGAACAAAATTGAAATTCTGACCAAGTGTTACTGGCAAAATTCAATATATGCCTGGAGGGAACCACATTGTCCCTGCCTACCATAAAGCTGTTAAAGATGAGGAGCCTGCAGAAAAAAGAGGTGGCAGCCCTACCCCATCACCAAAAATCTGGTTAAATACACAGAAATGTCAAAGCCAAATTTTTAAGAGCTGAGCACTCAAACACTTGGGCCAGGGTGGATGAATTGTTTAGTTTCAGTGGTTTATTCTTAGCAGAAAAAATATGCACATTAGGAATAACAGCAAGATCAATTTTTTATTGTTTCACTGATTTTTCAACTGTTTCCCCACTTTAAAAAATCATTGCATGTAGTAAACTAGCCTATCTAGGTTTAGTGAACGCCTCTCCCCAAGATGCCATTTTATTACACAGAGAGAGTTCTTTATGTGGAGGAGTGTTTAAAGAAAATACCAGTTTCCTTTTCCTGCAGTCTGAAGAAGCCTGCTCAAAAATTCTCTCCACCTCAGTCCATCATCTTGTTTCAGTAAAGGGCAGGCTAGAGCTGATCTGTTGGGTCCCTTCCCAAGGCTGAAATTTCCTGACACCTTGACGATGACGATTGCCAGGTGTCAATCGGGATGTAAAGGAGTCACAGTGTTTCCTGCAGTGTGTTCCACTGCTTGCTTCCTGCAGCATTCTGAGCAAATCTTCACTGGAACACTGGGGATCTGATCTATGCCTTGTTGTGTCTCCTAGGGTACCCTTGAAGATCAAATCATTGAGGCTAACCCAGCTATGGAAGCCTTTGGCAATGCCAAAACCTTGAGAAATGACAACTCCTCACGGTTTGTAAGTATACGTTAAACAACTATGGCAGTATGTATGTGCCTTTGTTGGTGAGCATACAGAAATGTTTAGAACATCACTGACCTTCCTCAGTAGGAAAAATATATCCAGTTTTCCATCCCTTTGTCCATCTTTGGCCTTACTACAGAAAATCCGTTTAGGCGGGAAAAAGATTGGGATGGCTGCACAGCACCTCCTCATGGCTAGAACTAGCAGCCCTCCCTCTGGAAGCACCTATGGAGTCAATACCAACGTGGAATTGACATGCATGTTTTCATTATGTAAACGGAAGCCCAGAAAAAGCCTGGGGAGCCTTGGGAAGGTGGTGGTGGGAATTTACCTCTTTGTCTGCTACATTTGTCATGAAGTCTCCCCTTCCATGAGGCCTCACAGTTTCAGGGCTGCTCAGGATTATGTGTGGTTGTTTTCTGCATAATAAAAATGTGCACAACTGCACTTATACGTGTAGCATTGTGTCTGTTTTGGCTCTTAGTGTTCATTTAGGTGGGATTCCTTATTGAGCTAGAACCCATAAATCAACTTCTGTCAGTGTGGAAAACTGTCTGCCTGCCTGCCTTCCTTCCTGTATCTGCATAACTTGGAGAATGGATATATCCATGTTCAAATCTGTGCAGTGCCATGTACACATGCTATTTCCAACATAGCAATTCAAGTAAGAAAAGTGCAAATAAGCAATCGCATGCATGTTTAGACAGAGAAAAAAACCTACAACTCCTAGCCAGCCTTGCAGGGTTAGATGGAGAAAAGGCCTACAACTCCGAGCAAGCTGCATAGTTCAGTAGCAGAACATGGTAAAAGCAGGCAAAGGCAGCTTTCTGTTGAAGAGCTTGCAAGCCATTGTTAGAGCCTTTATTCATTTGCTCAGTAAATGAGTCACTTTTCTTTCTGTTCTATCTTAGGGCAAGTTTATCCGCATCCATTTTGGCCCATCAGGGAAGCTGGCTTCTGCTGATATTGATATCTGTGAGTAGTGCTGGCCACCAACTTGCATGGCTTTAAAAAGGAATTAGGCAAATTAATGGGAAATTAGCTATGGGTGGCTTCATGATGGCTTCAACATCAGAAGTCCTATGTCTTTGCGGGCCACTTGACAGGGAGCAAGGAAGGGGAATGTTATCAACTCAAGCCCTGCTTGCGGGCTTCCCATGGGTATCTGATGGCCTTTCTGGGAAACAGAATGCTGGCCTAGAGAGGCATTTGGGCTAACCCAGCATTCCTGGTGTTATATGAAATCCCAAGTTGTCTTTCATTTGGCTCTGGTGTGTTAAAATAAAGTAGCCCCACAATGTAATATCATATCTTTTGTTTCTAGACTTGTTGGAAAAATCAAGAGTGATTTTCCAGCAGCCAGGAGAGAGGAGCTACCACATCTACTATCAGATCCTTTCCGGAAAGAAGGCGGAGCTCCAAGGTAATAGACGTTAAAACAACTGGCAAAGGCATTTGTCAGCCTGCAAAGCACATGACCCAGGTTGATAGAAGACGTCAGTGGTCTGATATCCATGCCTGGCTAGGGAAGTGTGAGGAAGCTGTTTTGAGGGCGAGTTCATGTGGTGCTCACCAGAAACAGAGCACAAGCAGCACCCCTCTTCTGTATCACATGCAGCAGCCTTTGTTGCTTGCTGGTTATGCCACCTTCCTTCCACAAGCATCTGCAGGCTTCCTCTTGGTTCAGCTTGCTTTCCAAGACAGGGCCAAGCACACAGGGAAGTCCTTGAATGCTGCAAGAACAGATTTTGCAGTTTTTCATCACAGTGGCATCCCTAGCTGCCATCAATGGCAAGAGAGGCTATTGGCCATGCCAGTTGGGAAGATGGGGTTTGTAGTCCAACGCATCCAGATGGCACCATGTTGGGGAAGGCTTAGTGCCTTTGAAATGCAGGCTTATCCAGTGTTTGGCCCTAGTGCAAAGGCTAGTGCTTTCCAGGGTGCTTATAGTGAAATTTGTTTCTGTGTTGGTAAACCACCATGGCCTAATGTGTTGTATGAACCCATGTATTCAACTGCATTATTGTGTGCTGGAATCTTGAATGCCAAAGAAAATGCTTTCTAATCTGTGATAAATGGGAAATATATCATTTTGGCTGGATAATTCAATTATAGTCCAATGGGATGCCTCTGCCACAACATCTGGATCTTCGTTGACCCACACACAAATCCCAATCATGGTAGAGCTATTACCAGCCACACTGAAGAACAGACTCTCTGGTTCTACAAGACACTAAAGCTGGGCCCTCCTCAGAAAGCAAGAATATTCACTTGTTCGGTGTTAGAGAGGTCCTTTGAGCCTAGGAATAGCATGGGTGATCCGTTCCACCTTTCCCAGTTATCACCAGCAAAAGCACTTCAGTATGAATCCTGGTTTTTCATGATTGTTATCATGACATAAGAGAGAAGGTACTTTGGAGGCACAAAGCTTCTTGGCATTCCCAACCCGGTGCCATCCAGATGTGTTGGACCATAACTTCCAGCTATCCTACAGCACAGTCATTGGGATGATGGGTGTTTTAGACCAATGCATCTGGAAGGCATCAGGATGGAGAATGTTGGCTTAAATTGTCACTGCTCCACAACCCAGCTGATTCAAATTAAAGAATCTCTCAAAAAACTAGACTCCAGATGCAAATGGATGCAAGCCAAGCAGATAGAGTGCATGAAAATCAGGCAAAATTCAAAATAGCTCAGAGAAAAACTTAAAATAGCTTTGATGGGCATATTCCTTAGCATCCCTAGCTCCTTTACTTTTTTCTTACACGTCTCACATAGATAAGAGTAGAGAAGCTTTTGCAATCATGTGCCTGCAGGATCTCTCTGAGAGAGAAAGACAAGGTTGCTCAGAAAGGATTTCATCCATCCATACTATGATCTGCACTTATGGCATCTTCTGAATATGGGACCAGATGCTATGAAACAGGAAATACAGAGGAAACTCTTTTCCGGCTCGCTGCAGATGCTTAGCATAGCATCCTGGGGCAGCCAAGGTTCTGGGCTATTGCCTCCTGCTCCTGCCCTGGGATGACAAGCAATACCTTATAAGGCAGATCTGAAGAGCGCTGCAAAGAAGACTGTAATCTTATCTGGTGGTCACAAGACCAAGGCTGACCACTTCTAAATCAGTCAGCAGCCCAAGGGTGTTCTTAAGATAGCCATCAGGATATGCAGCTATGCAATGTTCATGCCTTCCCAGTAGCCACATAATGGAGACCTTCCAGGCTCTAACCTCTAAGCTGATCCTGAAGTTAAGGTCCAGCTAATTGCTGGATCTGGGTCTGCTTCCATAATTTTTCTTGGATACTAAATCTGCCAGTCTGTTTCCATCTTTTTCCTTGAATACTAAATCTGCCAGGAATCTGTGGATTTTTTTTAAAAAAAATACCTGTACAATGTTACTTGCACATAAGCAAATTAAAATTATTTGTTACCTTAGACTGTAGAGAAACTCATCTATGTGGCCATTTCAGCCAACACATGCAGAGGACAATAAGTCTGGCCAGTTTGAATCTCATCCTGCAGCAATGTTTCCAAGCAGCTGTTTCCAAAGCTGCTTGGAAACTCAATGCTCCTTAATGCTTATGGTTTCTTATAAAAAGAGCAATTTCAGCAGAAAGGGTAAACCATCCTCAGTTTCTGATACTCCATATAAGAATGACAGAAGTTAATCAGTGAGAGGGCAGAAGAATCTGTTGTGTCCTCTCAAAAGAAAGAAGGTTTTATTCAAGCAGATCTTTGGCATGCAAGCTGATCTATTGTGGAAGGGAATTTTTAACTAATGCAGTCCATTTTTTCAAATTAGCAGTTTCCAGTGGGTAGCCATGTTACCCTCTACAGTAAAAATGAGTCTTATCAGAAAGACTAAAACGCTGATTATAGCATAAATCTTGGTGGAATGGAATCCACTTAATTTGATACTAGTATTAAAACTGGCTCATCTTAACAAAATGTAAATTTAGATTTGGTGCTGCATGCTCATTCCTTTCCATTAGTCCCATAGCTTCAATTTCCCCCCCTCCCAACAATATACCACAAAACATTAAAAGCTCATTTCTTATCCATTCTTCCTCAGATATGCTTCTGTTGTCTTCCAACCCCTATGACTATCATTTCTGCTCACAAGGTGTAACAACTGTGGACAACCTTGATGATGGAGATGAGCTCATGGCTACAGATGTATGTATTTATCCACTGCACAATCAAGCATGAGTTGTTTCTATTTTATTGGGGGGCGGGGGTGATCTACAAGCTTGTAATTTCATGGCCCCCAGAGGGTTAAAACTTTACCATGGGCATTTAAATGTTCTAGCTACCTTGAGCTTGAGCTAGCCATTTGGTGGAAATATAAATAAATAAATATAGCATCAGTAAATTTGCAATAACAAAAACCGAAATCTAGGTATCTTAAATCCATGATATTTAAAAGTTTGTCTTAATTTAATGAAAATTCCTTAATTTTAATAACATCCAAAATGCCAGGTATCCAAGTCATCCCAGTGTTCTTGTCCTTTGCCCCAGTATTTTCATCGCCCATCCATCCCTTCTGCATCGGGCTAGCACATGCCATGTTCATGTTTCTTTTTCTCACTGCAGTGACACTGTTCTTACAGCCGTATCTTGTTTGCTTTTTTCTGCAGCATGCCATGGACATCCTGGGCTTCAGCCCCGAGGAGAAATATGGCTGCTATAAAATAGTAGGAGCTATCATGCACTTTGGCAACATGAAATTCAAGCAGAAACAACGTGAGGAGCAGGCAGAGGCTGAAGGCACTGAAAGTAAGCGTCCATTCTGCTGCCTACGAGTGATAAATGGCTGGTGTCAGAGCAAAGCAGGACTGATTTCAGGGCCTACCACTGATTTTTTTTTTTTTTTTTTGGAATAGGTTTTATTCTTAATATACCTAACAAAAAGAAACTAAGAAACATCAATCATCGAAAACATCAGACCTACTGGGTCAGCCCCCCACATTTTTTCCTTTTATGTTATACTATAAACATGTTTAAGTCTATGCATAGTCCCGTTTCTCTAGCCAATAATAAAAAGAATCCCAGGTTTGATAGAAGTCTGTATCTTCTTTCTCCCTCAGAGAAGGGCCTACCATTGATGAATACTCTGCCCCCTGTTTTTAATACTCCTACTGGCTCTCAGTGGTGATTACTTGGGTTTCTGATAGTATTGCAGAACTCATTGCAACCTCTGGGACATCCGTATCATGTTTTAGTGCTTGAAAGCTAAATTGACTTCTGGTACTTTGTCAGGGTATTGGGATGGTAGTCCCCACAAAAACACAATGGCTTCTGTATGTTAGCCCTGGTGGCCATGTTTTTATTTATTTTATGTATTTAAAGTTTTTCTATGCCGTCCCATTACTAAGAAAGTCTCTGAATGGCTTACAAAGGACAAAAAACCAAAGAACAAAAACCATAACAACAACACACATCACACTGCATCTAAAAATAGTGATAAAAACAAGGATAAAACCAATTAACTGTTAAAAGGTCACCAGGGGTTCCACAAGAGATCATGGAGAGAGAGAGGGAACACTGTATTTTCACATTCACATGTGTGTGGATATTTAATAATATAAACCACTTGTCCTAGTTGCCTAGGTAATGGAAGGGGGCCCAGGAAAAAACCATGGTCTGGTGTGTGTGCCTCAGGGTTGTAGGAAGCAGTGTGGCAGTGATTTCATTTGGCTGGCATTAAATGACCAGTAAGGGCCCTTATTTCACATTTACCTTTCATTGCACACCCCCTTCATGATTTACAGGCAGGTGAAGAAGTGAGAATTGGGACCCGGTTGGTAAGCAGTAGAATGAGGAAGTGGTGTGTCACTGGTGGAGCCTCCATGGACAGAATGCCCTGTCTCTGGGGTGCAGTGCTGAGGCGAGGAGGAGGAGGAGGGGCAGGTTGCTGCCCTCATGCCCAGCTGGTGGACCTTTCCCACAGGCAGATCAAAGCAGTTCTTATGGGAAGCATGACAGGGTGGTATGGCACATCAGTAAAATGAACATCAACAGCAACAATAATTATAAATAATATTAAATGTTGTGCTTCTTCTGAGTGCCTGTGCATAGGTTGGACATGAGAGGTTAATCATCATCATTATCATTTATAATAATTTTTATGCAGGGGTTACCTCACAAATATTTCAAGGTTTCTCCAAGATAAAAAGGCTGAGAAAGTCTGGTCTAAATTACAAGCAGACTTTGCTGAGGGGGTCACTCTCAGTCACGGGGTTTCTAAATGATGGAAACCCATCTATAGTTTATTTCATTGACTTCCTGTTCTGATTCATGTCTCAATGTTGCATTTCAGGTGCTGATAAATCCTCTTACCTCATGGGGATCAGCTCAGGTGATTTAATCAAGGGGCTGCTTCACCCCAGGGTGAAGGTTGGAAATGAATATGTGACCAAAGGTCAGACTGTTGATCAGGTAAGTGGACCTGGGAAGAAGCTTGTACATGATGTAGGAAAGGTGGGGAATTTTATTTATTTATTTATTTATTAAAACATTTTTATGCCACCCCATTCGCCGAAGCCTGTAAAGGAATCACTGTAAAGGACAAATAAATGTTGGGTGACACTTCATTGCTGCTTTCTTAATCTGTGTACTAAGACTTGTAAAAGCATATTAAGCATATAATAGTTATTATACACAATGTTTCTTATAGGATATGAAAACCAAAGTCAGCTCTGCCTTATATTTTGTATAATTACTGCTCTGTTTACTTGATGTAACTTGTTTATTAACTTTCATCTAAAGATGCATTCAATTTTCATTTAAAGATAATGTATCCCCACCAAGATGAGTGGTTGTCCCTAATTTTTGTTTAATTAATTACTCTGTGTTAATTAACTACTAATGATCAAATATTATCAGTGATAAATATTACCTGAGTTTACTCAGAAGTAAGCCTAACTAGGTTTAAAGGGTCTTCTTCTCAAGTTGATGTGCACAGGATTGTAGCCTTAGATATCCAGGAGCTATTTCATCATTTCTCATAGTGATTCTCTTCTCGAAGTACCTTCTGTTTCCTATTCTTCTGACCCACTGTTGTCGCATTGCTTTTTGCAGGTGGTGTATGCAGTGGGCGCCTTGGCCAAAGCAACCTATGATCGGATGTTCAAATGGTTAGTTTTTCGTATCAACAAAACTTTGGACACTAAACTAGCCAGGCAGTTCTTCATCGGAGTGCTGGACATTGCTGGCTTTGAAATCTTTGAGGTGAGTTTCAAAATTTGCCCACAGCAGCATCCCAGCAGGAGTGGTTTTTGTACTGTGTGATGGGAAAAACAACTTCTGAACTTTGCTAAAAATAAAATACACAGACAAAACATCTCTAGCTCAGTTTCCGTGGTCCATGAAGCTAATGGCAAAATAAACTTACCTTGAGGTCTTGTGGACAGATTAATTTTGTCTGCAATAACCTTCCGTCTCTTTCAACTTGCTGGCTTGTTGAGAGAGACCTAGGTGAAAATTTAACTGCAGTCATACTAAAAAAACTGGTTTCAGCAATGCTCTGGCTGATTCACAGGCCCATTTCTATAACATGATGAAGTCACCATGATTGATTTCAACATGTCATAGTAATATGAATGATCATGCTAATTATTCTCAGGTTTAAAACATACAGCAATGTGTCTGCCCATAGGTTTACAAGCTAATGTTCAACTGTTTATTAATTCATTAATTAATTTGAAGGATTTTCACCCTGTTTCTAGGGGCCAGAGGGCCAATGGTAATTGTTTTTTCCAGCTATGAAGAGGGTCACAGAGGTAAATGAGCTCAGAATGGGACCATGAGTTAAAAAAAAAAAAAAGGTTGAGAACCCCTGCTTTAGACAATGTTGGGATTTTCCTGTCTTACAAAACGGTTTGGTTTGTTTGTTTAAAGAATGGATAAAACTGGGTTTTATATTAGAACCTTGAAAATTGTGCTGTTTCTACTTGTGTATTTGAACTATTCCTTTATAGTACAGTGCCCTCTAGAAGTCATATGGCAGAAAAGCAGGAAAGGCACTGTGCAGAGTTCAGATCTCAAGTGCTGTGACAAAATTGAAGTAGATAAGGGGATTAACAGTTTCTAAAGGACACTGCACCACAGAAAAAGATATTGTGACAAGAGAGTCAAAAGGCAAACTCAGGGACTTCTTCTTAGTAATAAGCTTGCTATAATGACCAGACCACTGGAGTGCATGCAATTTAAGGAGAACAGGAGCCAAGTTGCTAATCTCTCTACAGAGACATGGTTGCGGATCTCTCTAACCATGTAGGCTGGTACCAATCCAGAATGTCACCTCAGAGAAGGAGTTAAACTTGCCATGGTTTGTAGCCATTTCCCTTCAGTTGAGCTCAGCATGATCATGCAACAAAGTCAGTTTTATCATCCAGAAATGTATTTGTGGGCCAAAATTACTTGATGGCATAATGTGTCCAGATTCCATAAACATGGTACATGGAAATGTGTTACACTCAAACGGTTGAAATTGCATTGATATTCTTCTGAGGGTGCTGGAAGTAGTAGAGGTAAATACTGATGTTTCAAGCACTTAGGCGTTCATGTCCCTTTCTCTTTGCAGTATAACAGCTTTGAACAGTTATGCATCAACTTCACCAATGAGAAGCTGCAACAGTTTTTCAACCATCACATGTTTGTCTTGGAACAAGAAGAATACAAGAAAGAAGGGATTGAATGGGTCTTCATTGACTTTGGCTTGGATCTGCAAGCTTGTATTGATCTAATTGAAAAGGTAAAGGTGGGATAATGCGATACAATGTTAATGTGGTACAGTTTTAATTCTGGGGCTGGATCTTGATTTTCCCTGGATCAACTGCACTGATGGAATGGGATTCTCTTCCCAATCCTTCCCAGGGCAGCTTCCATACATAGAGACTAAGTACTTACAACATGATAACCCATCGTGGGCTTGTTGTGTCATGTGAACCCAGACTGATTCCCAGCCAGACTAGCTTGTTTGAAGGCACCAAGCCACTCTGACACATGGGATATAGTAGTATTTGTAATGCATGATTGTGTCTTCTGGACCTGTGTGACAAAGAATTGGCTACTGATTTGCTTGGCATGCTGTTCACTTGCTTTCATACCATCTACCAGAGGAGCAGTAGTTAGTCTGGTCATTTTTTTTTAAACTGAGCAATTTAAATTCCATTCAGTTGTACACAGACTTGTTATCACTGCATATTTCTGACTTAAAATTGGTTCCATACATTCTGACCAGCAGTTCCTTTTCCCAGAAAATGGTTTCATTTTAAGAGACACTTACTTGGTACGCTTTAATACAAATTGTAGAAAAAGTTTAAAGAAACACTTTCCATGGTGACTTCCTCATTCAAACTTCTGAAAATCATTCAAGGCTTCCCTTATCACTATATCTATTTGTTAAACATGATATATAATCAGTTGAAAATAATGTGTTATATTCTAAATATTGTAAAATA
>NW_025336114.1:2705249-2772871 GCF_004798865.1 Varanus komodoensis | reverse complement strand
TGCTTTTGTATATGTCTGGTGCAGCACTGGAATTAAATAAACATCAGCAGTCTTGCTTGGCCAGATCTAGGAGGACCTGGCTTGTTCAGCTTATGATGGCATTATTTATCTTTCTAGCAACTAAGCCCAGTGAAAACAGGATCACACAACTGCTCTTTGACACATCCAGAGTAGGGGAAAACAGCATAACTAAAACTTTTAAACTTTACATTTCATTTAAAAATGTCCCATGGGGCTCACAGGTTACACATAATAATTGTGCAATAATGCAAACATGCTATCTATAAAACAATAAACCAAAGTACTGCAGGTAAAAGAGCAGCTAAGAATAAAAGGGCTTTGCCAGGTATTCAAGGGCCATTCAGTCTGGTACCAGGCAGACTCACCTGGGCTGGGAATTCTGTATTAGGGTTGGGTCAGCACACCTGAGAAGGCCCTTTCTCAAGCCAACCACTTGCCTGCTCTCTGCTGGCAGGGACACCCAGAAAAGGGCCTCAGCTGAGGATCACAACAATGGGGCAAGTTTGTGTAGGAGAACAAAGTGCTTCAGAAACTTTGGCTGAACAGCCTTAGCTGTAACATATAGTGCTTTAAAAGTTAAACACTGTACTTTGAACTGTGTTCAGAAATGGAGAAGGAGCCAGTGAAGCAATTTAATCCTGTATGCCTGCTTTTCAGGAAAACCTGAACAAACTGATGACCAATTTGCGTGCCACCCAACCCCATTTTGTCCGTTGCATCATCCCCAATGAAACAAAGACTCCAGGTATGCAGATGCAAAAAAACCCCTACAGGATGCCTGTGATGGATGAGAACATTCAGGGAAAAACTGTGCACAGTTTATTTTGGTTGTTGTTTATATATTAAGCTTTTCCCTGGCAAACACTTGAACTGGCATAGAATGTATGCAATTTAAGTGGAGTTCTGTATTGTTTGTGTAAGCTACTCTGAGACTGTGTTTTGGGGTGGGAAGTGATACACTTAAATAGTAACAATAATAACATGCTAGTATCGAGGCTGATATCCTAAGCATTGATGAGACTCAGCTGAATCAAAGTCCTTAAAATTTGGCTTTAAACGCATCTATTTTCCTGTCTTATTGCTTATATGTGCTACCTTGTTTTGCATTCTGTTAATGCTACCTTTTAATTTTATTTCATCTATGTTTGTTATGTTCTCATTTCTATAGGCTTGCATAGCTGCAGACACTTTGGGGTTTTTTGTTTTGTTTTTTTGTTTTTGCTGAGTTCCTGAAGTATTTGTATTGCTTTCGAAGCATCAGTACTGCTCAGAGGTGTCAGAGCTCTTCCTTCCTTCCTTCCTTCCTTCCTTCCTTCCTCCTTCCATCCTTCCTTATGCAGGAGCTATGGACCCCTTCCTGGTGCTGCATCAGTTACGCTGTAATGGTGTGCTGGAAGGCATCCGTATCTGTAGGAAAGGGTTTCCTAACAGAATTCTCTATGCTGACTTCAAGCAGCGGTAATTCTCTTTTCCGTTTCCTATTGGTGTTGGTTGCTCACAATTGCCTACTGTGAGAGAGGTCAGTAGTGGGATGGCTGTGTGTATGATTGCAATTTTGCTGTAGTTGGTGATTAATGACACAGAACATGCCCTCCTGAGGTGGATCAGCATGCAAAGTCTCACACCAAAACATCTGTAATAGTTTCCTAGATATGTAGGAGGATCATGACAGCAGGGGGTTGGACTCGATGACCTTCATGGCCCCTTCCAACTCTTATATTCTATGATTCTATGAACAGTTACTAGACCCAGGAGTTCTCATTTCTGTGTTTCATTCTGCTACCATGTTTACCCACCCTAATCCAGAGAAATGCCCACTGAAATCTTCAAGGGAAACCACCTGTGTACCTGCACAATGAAGACCTTTACTTTTAGGAATGTTTTGGGGTGAACTTAAATGGGTGAACCCAGTGAGAAGTGTTACTCTCATGGTTTTACCCTGCTGTTTTAAGTGGCATAGTTGTTTTTAATGTATTATTATTGTTACACATTGCTTCTACTTCATGGTTTTGTGCCATCTTGATGTACAGATCAATAGGTCTAACTTTCATTGGTTAAATCATGCAATCACTGATACATAACCAGGCCTGAGAAAAACTTTTTTCTAGAAATCTGCATGTGTGCATCCTTGAAATGTAGCTGGCACTTCACGGGTAACAGCAGCTCAAACAAAGGGCAATTCACACCAGCTTACCCCACCCTCCTCCTCTTCTATGTAAAAGCACCCCCTCCTCCCCCTCTTTTGGAACATCTTTGGCATGCAAGTAGGAAAGACATGCCATTGTAACTTTTTACTTCTGTAACCTATTGGAAAGTCTTAACTGTGTTACATTTAACCCTTTAATGAACAGTGTATAAAAGGGCCAACTGAGGATCCCTCAGCTGTGCTATTTGGAATGATTTGTTGGTAGCTGCTTATTCTCAAGAAAAAATCCATTAAAAGAAAACCTTCCTCTGGTGTGTATTTTGGGCATGCTCACACCAGAACACAGACCATTTGTTCAACAATCTTTAACCATTATGAGGAAAGGTGGGATGAAAATGTTTTAAAATAGAAACAGAATCACTTACCTGCACCAAAGCAAGCCCTTTTCCTGTGCTGTTGATCTTTGAATTATGGGGTAGTGATGCATTTAAATTATGTGGTATTGGCATGTTCAGGCTTAGTGTGTGGTAAGGAGTCCGTCTTTCTTTCATTTGGATAACAGGTGTGAGAGAAAAGATCCTTCCTGTTACTCAGATTAGTGCCTTGGGGTTTAGGGTTAGGGTTAGGGTTAACGAATAACTCAGCCAACCAATCAGTACATGGCTTGGCCTCAGAGCACACCCAGCATAGTCTCTGCATGCACTAAACTAATCTCTGCTAAAACGGCCACTGCAGGTAGTCCTTAGATGAGGAAGGACTCTGGGTGATCAGCATCTCTTCCTGATGTCCTGTCCTGTATCCTTCCAGCTACCGTATCCTGAATCCTGCTGCCATTCCAGATGACAAGTTTGTGGATAGCAGAAAGGCCACAGAGAAGCTGCTGAATTCCTTGGACCTTGACCATACGCAGTACAAGTTTGGACACACTAAGGTACCTGGTGTGCAGATAGCATTTAGGAACTGAATGGTTTGCTTTTAGAGTTGGGAGAATGTGTAGGTATAAATTAAATTTATTTCTTAGCAATTTTATTTCAGATTCTTCTCTTCATCCTCCTCTTTCTTGTTCAGTATCTAGCCTACTTTTATGTTATGGACATTCACTTTCCTAACTCATTTCCTTGCTTGTTCTATTCACATACTATATAAAATTTAGCATAACCAATTCAATAAGAACATACTATATCAATAAGCATAACAGAGAAATAAAATTGATAAAAATATCTAGGAAAGTTTAATAATATACCAATAACAATATTTTATTTGTACATTATGATTGCATTTGTCTCCAAATTAATACATGTTGGGGTAAATGTTGTTTCCAACAGTTAGTGCTACATATTCTTGCTGCTATCGGTAATCTAACTATTAGTTGTAAATCTACTGTTTCTGCTTTCTCTTTATTTTTGGTTAATGGCTTTTCTCCAGACCTATCAATGTGTGAATAATCTTGATTTAAATTTGGAATTTGTTTTAATGCTGCAATATATTTTCAGTATTCCTTTTATAAAAACTGTTTTATACTTTTATTTGCTAAAGGGGAGCTTACAAATATAATAAATACTTTTGAGATATAAGAATAGAATTATTTTTAGATCTAAGAGTATCCTATATACCATTATTTGATATATAAAGGATAAGATATTTTTCCAATGTTCTTTAGTTTGGATCTTAGTTAAACATAATAAATGTAAGGAATCAGCCTGGGGAAAATGTCCTTCAGAATGTTTGAAACTGATGATTCAACATCAGAGTCCCCTTCATTTTGGTTCCACACATTTTTCCTTTTCACAGGTGTTTTTCAAAGCAGGCTTGCTGGGTCTACTGGAAGAGATGCGAGATGAACGTCTGGCCAAGATTATCACCCTTCTGCAGGCCAGGATGCGGGGACGTCTGATGAGAATTGAGTATCAGCGGATCCTCCGCAGAAGGTACAGCCACAAACCAACCTTGTCATGGCCCTTGCTGCTCATCACCAACTGAGATATGACAAACCATCACTTTTGTGACTAGTTAGCCATGGGTTGTTGAACCTCCTTCAGCTTGAGGGTTGAATTCCAGTTTTGAGAAGCTCGGGGCGGAGGGGCTGCATTTCAAAAATTCCAGTGTATTTTATCTGAACGCTTTCACCACCAGAGGTTTAGGAGAGGCATTTGAACCTTTTAGAATAGGCAAAGATATTCCAGTTCTGGGAAATCACAACACTATTGGTAGTTTGGAGAAATTGGGAAGGAGAGGGGAGGGAGTCATGGACAACTGGAGAACCTGGAGGGCCAGACTGGGATCGCAAAGGGACCACATTTTTCAGGCTTGAGGTTCTACACCCCTGAGTTAGCCAGAAGTGTTGCCACAAAGATTCCCACCCCTGATCTTATCCATTAATTCAGAACAGCCTTTCTCAGCCTGGTGTCATCCAGATGCATTTGATTATGGGATACTGGGAGTTGTAGTCCTGCACATCTGGACAGCACCATGTTGGGGAAAGCAGATTAGACCATGACGTCAGTAATACAAATTGTAAGTTTCACAATAAAATAGAGCACAATGGATCTGTCTCTCAGACAAAAAAGTGTGTTTACAAGCTAGACTAGTATACTGAGCTCCTCCACGTAGCTTTAGTTTGAAGTGGGAGCATGAATGTACTGCTTTGATATAAGCAGTGGTCAGGCAGTAGGAATGTCCACTGAATAGCATCCCATACTTTGTCTGTTCCACAAAGGGAAGCACTCTACACCATCCAGTGGAATATCCGTGCTTTTAATGCTGTGAAAAATTGGTCCTGGATGAAGCTTTTCTTCAAGATCAAGCCTCTCCTCAAGTCAGCACAGTCAGAGAAGGAATTGGCTGTCCTCAAAGAAGAATTACAGAAACTGAAGGAGGCCCTGGAGAAGTCAGATGCTAAACGGAAGGAGCTTGAAGAGAAACAAGTCAGCATTATCCAAGAAAAGAATGACCTATCACTACAGCTTCAGGCGGTGAGTTATCCATAGCCCTTCAAATGTGAGCTTTATACAAACAGCATTTCCTTTTCTGCTACATAACCTCTAGGTGGCATTGTGGTGTGCTAGGAGAGGAAATCACTCTTGATTTTCATGTCAGAAATAATACTCCATTTTCCCTGCTTTGTAAGTGCTGCTTACAAAGAAGCAGAACTGAAGGGTCACACTGTCATCTAAAGAACCCATAAACTACAATGAGTAAGGAATATGGCATATGCAACAAATGCTTTGTTCAGAGGAACTCTTAGTAGGTAACCATGAGAGATGAAGATTTGTTGTGGCAATTTTAATGTAAGCTGAAGTTATTGAAAGATCTATTGATTCTGTGCTAGTTACTTGGGTCTCTCTCTCTCTGTGTATGTATACACACATGCATGTGTGTGTGTGACAATTATATTTTAACTTCCAAAAATGCATGGAATGCATGGAAGAACTAGAGAGTTGAATGAGGTGAGACTCAAGTTCTTAACTTTCAAAGAGTTAGACAGAAGTGACAAATGTGCCACATGCAAGATCTGTATCATGATAGAGAATCAGCAGCACAGTCCAGTGTGGTAAATGCTGCTGTTGGATGCCTTTTACAGGAGCAAGACAACCTTGCTGATGCTGAAGAACGCTGTGACCTCTTGATCAAGACCAAGATCCAGCTGGAAGCCAAGGTGAAAGAACTGACAGAGCGCCTGGAGGATGAGGAAGAGATGAACTCAGAGCTGACTTCTAAGAAGCGAAAGCTGGAGGATGAATGTGCTGAGCTCAAGAAAGACATTGATGACTTGGAGATCACCCTGGCCAAGGTGGAGAAAGAAAAACATGCCACAGAAAACAAGGTGAGCCAAATTGTGCTAAATAAGAGCAGGCAAAATTAAGTCTGCAATTTAAAGCCTGAAAGGACAAAATTGTTTGCAAGTTTGGACAGAATAAGTTTAGCAATTCCTGGCATAATGCAGCCAGTATAATAAGAAACAGGTATTCTTATTTATAAGGTTTCTATCCTGGTAATTGTTTCTATCTAGAATTGCATAGGATACATGTCCCTGTATGGGTAAGCAGTTTTGGTTTGGCCATTTTGCACATATTAGGGCTTTTGTTCATTTGTTTTGTAGTTTGCAATTGTAAGGTAATTAATTATATTAGATTTAATTCTTAAAATGTTGTGTAGACTACCCTTTGGTGCTTTTGTAAATTGTAAAAAATACAAAAATTCAGTGACATATTAGCACTGTATGTATATGCAATTGAGACTTGCACCAGCTGAAGTTAAAATAGTTTTCTGAGACATACTGGACACTGCACTTCTTAATTGCATTCAGAAGCCTCAAAGCACCACCGCAAAGATAACATGTTCTTCTCTCTATTAGCAGAAATAACACATTTGGGATATTGGGGGTGAGGGTAAGGCATAGTTTCCTAGCACCTTTCATTATCAGTTGGTGAGATTAAGAAAAATTACCTTCTTTCATGATCTACATTTAACGTAGTTATTATATTTGCTAAAGAACCAGATGAACTTTAAGTCAGTGCTTGTGTTCCCTGCCCTATGATTTGTATATTCTCTCTTGTCACATCATCCTAGGTGAAAAACCTGATTGAAGAAATGGCTGCTTTAGATGAGGTCATTGCTAAGCTGACCAAGGAAAAGAAGGCATTGCAGGAAGCCCACCAGCAAGCTCTGGATGACCTTCAGGCTGAGGAGGACAAAGCGAACACTCTGGCCAAGGCCAAAGTCAAGCTGGAACAGCAAGTGGATGATGTGAGTCCATCAACAGAAAAGTCAGTAATGGTGGTAAAAAATAAAAAGACTGCTTTGATGAAAGAAGGGACTTTGAAACACATTAAACTTATTATTTCTATCTCTATGTGGATCTATATCAGCCTTCTTCATCCTCCTTCTTTCCAAATGTTTGGGACTATAGCTCATACGAGCCCAAACATCAGTGGGCAGTGGACAAGAATGATGGGGTTGTTCTCCAAACCACCTATGGAGCTACAGTTTGAGGAGAACTGGTTGATACGTTATGCTATTGTACAATACAATATGGTATATGACCAATAAGTTCTAAACAGTAGCCAGATACCTTGCTAGGAACTCACTAGGGAACAGATGGCGAGGTACAAATGTTTAGCTAGAAATGCTGTGCTAGGATGTTATCAGTATTAGTGGCCTAAACCATAGCTAGTTATCCAATTCTTTGACATTTCTACCCAGAGAAATCTATCTTGCAATTGTTTCAACCCCATCATAATGTGCCAGGATTAGATACTCTGGGGAAGTTCCAGCTGCAGGAGATAAAGCTGAGCTTTTGCGTAAGAAGCTACTGCTTTGGGGACATGTTAGAGAGAAGGGAAGAGGGTCAGCAGAACACTTCTGATCCCCTTTTTCTTTGTGCTGTCCAGCTGGAAAGTGCTTTAGAACAAGAGAAAAAGATACGAATGGACCTGGAAAGAGCAAAACGCAAATTGGAAGGCGATTTGAAGCTGACTCAGGAATCTGTGATGGATTTGGAGAATGACAAACAGCAGCTGGAGGAGAAGCTCAAAAAGTGAGCAAGCCATCAATGCAAATAGGAGCATACAGCCAAGCCAAACCTGGTCAAGCAGGCTTCACCAAGCTTAAGCAATCCGAATGGCAGAAGTAGAAGATATAGAGCTTAACATGGGGTGCTACATATTTTCACCTGAGATTTCTCAGCCATACTTATGGGTTGAAAAGGATTATTTGTTTTACTGTAGCATCTAAATGCCAACTTGAAAAGAAGGTTGTAGTGCTCATAATATTGTTCTAGGGCCCATTAAGAGAGAAATGGAGACTTGGTAGGGTTTTGTGCCTTACTTATTCCAGTGGGACTTAAGCACATATCTCCTAGGATTTATTCTTTTTACCTGTTGTACTTCTGTGTGTCCAGCTAGAGGCTTTAGTTACTAGGGAGAGAAGAGGGAGGATAAGATAAACTGGCACAATGCAAACAGCTGAGGTGCAAATTATGGCTTCAGAATTTTAGGCCTAATAGCCAGAAGTGAACCTGTCTTCCCCTGAGCCTCAAACCTCACGATTATCACATGGCTCAAAGGATTAAACATGGCGACTAAACAATACTTTCAACAGGTTTACAGTTTCAAACCACCAGGGTCCCTTCTGAGTGAACATTACAGCAACTTCAATGTAAGTGCATGCCATTTCTATTTTCCTTCATAGGAAAGACTTTGAAATGAACCAGTTAAATTCAAGAATTGAAGATGAGCAAGTCCTTGCTGCTCAGCTGCAGAAGAAGATTAAAGAACTCCAGGTAAAGCTATGATAGCCTGTTCAGGAGCTCTGAATGGGCCAGCATTCATCTAAGGTAGGCTGCTTCACACATGATGAGCAGTCATTTTAATTTTAATGCTGTGTATTTATTTATTTATAAAATTTGTGTGCCGTCCATTCCTTGTGTCACTGGATGGCTTACAACGTAGGTGTTCATGCAAGAGAGAGATGTGCCAGCTGAAGTTTCAACCAGGGGAGATGCTTGAAGCCCCATCGGTTAGGATGTTCAAGGATAGGCTGGACATAGACATGGTAGGCGTGTCATGAGGGAGCTGGCTGGAGCTGGGGGTCAGACTAGATGGCCCAGGAGATCCCTTCTGACTCGCTCTGTTTCTATGTTTCTATATTAGTGGCAAGCTGAATATGTTACCAGGACTGACCTAAGTAGCTCCATCCCCAAATGGCATAAAACTGTTCCCCTGGTATCTTCACTGAAAGAGGCATTTAAGGCTGAAAAAAGTGTGTGTGTCCACTTTGTGTACATCTTCTGTGGATTTGTAAAGCACCCTCTCTGGCAATTGTTTCAGGAGCTAGCATTGAAAGGAAGCAAAATGTTTGTCAATGTAGCTGACATAGAGAGAGGACAATCAATAGTAATCTGGCTGACTGAGATTCTCCATATGACCAGTTTAGACAGGACTTCCTTGATCTCAATAGGCTTAGTTACCATCAGTAATGTCACAGAGCTAAATCTGATGGGCTTTGTGGTCCACTACAATATGAATATTCTTGGCAATTCAGAACTTAGATAGTCCATTTGTTGATGGGGGCCCAGCTTGAAGTATTGAGTCATCCAATTCCAAGCAAAATCTTTGGAGTCTCCTCCTCCATTCTGGGCAGGGCTGTTCGGTAGTTCCTGACCTTTTTCCTCAACATCCAGGCCCGTATTGAAGAACTAGAAGAGGAACTGGAGGCAGAGCGAGCTGCCAGAGCCAAGGTAGAGAAGCAGCGGGCAGAGGTGGCCCATGAGCTGGAAGAGCTGAGTGAGAGGCTAGAAGAAGCAGGTGGGGCCACTGCTTGTCAGATCGAACTGAACAAGAAACGTGAGGCAGAGTTCTTGAAACTGCGCCGAGACCTGGAAGAGGCCACGTTGCAGCATGAGTCGACTGCTGCAACTCTGCGCAAGAAGCATGCAGATTCTGTGGCTGAACTGGGTGAACAGATTGACAACTTGCAGCGAGTCAAGCAGAAGCTGGAGAAGGAGAAGAGTGAGCTGAAGATGGAGGTTGATGATTTGTCATCCAACATTGACTACCTCACCAAGAACAAGGTGACTGGCTAAGTTAATGCAATCTACTGAAACCTCTGCTTTTTGGGCACCACTGTGTTGAAAGGCAGGGAGATGCAGCAGGGTATTTATATATGTCGGGTGGAGTATTTAATGCATGTGAATAGTTCCCACCCACTAGAGCTAATTCAGTGTTATAATTCTAAACCAAAAGGGGGAAAGGGGGGAAAGTACCCAAAGTGGAGTTACCAGCTCCTGGGGGCCACATTTCAGTTGAGGTTGGGGCTGAATGCAAAAGGGGTAGGGTCAAAATACCAAAAGTATTAGCACATTTTAGCTAAAAGCTCTTACTACCAGTGACTTAGGAGAGGCATTTCAACCTTTTAGAATGGGGAGATCCTGTGCAAAATTTTGGTAACTACTAAATGATTGGCATTTGTTGGAAAGGGGGTGGCATGGCCAGCTGGGGACCTCAGGCAGGCTGGATATGGCCCAGAGACATTTCTGGTATAATGCATGGCACTTCAGACATCCAGAGAGACCTTTTGTTGCTGTTCCAGGCAAATGCTGAAAAGCTTTGTCGAACATATGAGGATCAGCTGAGTGAAACCAAATCAAAGCTGGATGAATTCCAGCGCCAACTGGCTGATGTGAGCACCCAGCGTGGAAGACTGCAAACTGAAAATGGTGCGTTGAGCAAAGTCTTTGCTGATGCCAAAACTCTTGTTACATGATCAGGAGCCACGAATCACTTTCAGATCTGCTGCTTACCTCCAGTAGATACCTAAGCAGTAGATCCACAACTTTGCTTCCTGGACTTTTGCTTTCCAGAAAGCATAACCAGGCTAGATTTCTTACACTCAGAGCACTTTGGCTCCCTTTTGATTGATATGGCTACATCTTTTGTTGCTAGCACTCTGTTTAAAATACCTATCCTTGGGTTTATATGGTAAAATACTATTGACGCTGAATTTGAACCAATATAACTGTTTTCTGTGTATAGGGATAGTGAGTAGCTCCAGTCATTATTCCATCCATCCATCCATCCATCCATCCATCCATCCATCCATCCTATCACTTCTACTACTGCAACTATTATTGTTTCACTAATTTTAATGTCATATTAACACAACAAACACTGTCATAAAACCAAAAAGGCAAACTGAAGTAAGTCAGAAAATGTACTAAAAAAGGATGGGATGGGATGGAAGTGGGAGATGGGAAGGAGCCTTCAAAGTTTTTCTCATTCCCTGAGTTTCCAATGTATGGTGTTGTAATAAACAAAATACCTTTAATTCAGCTGCACATGCTCTTCAGAGCAGGTTTGTGTTATAACTTGGTAAATATCACAGTTCTGGATGAGGAATGAGGACAGGCTTTTTGTCTGTCAATGGCTTTCTAGGGCAGTGCTTCAGGGAGCAGTTATTTAGCAATGTGAGGTTGCTTCAACCTTTGGGTTCTTCAGTGCAGACAGATGCCAAGGTCTGCATTGTGTCCTGTTGGTTGTAGTAACTCATGCTGCCCACACCGGTAATCTTTAAACAATGTACCTTCTGTGCTGAAACCATATTTAGGAAATCAAGATCAAACCCAAAAGTTGCTATGTGGCTCTTGTTGATGCCAAAGCTACAGGAAATTAGGATTTTTCTAGTAAATTGATTTCACAAAGATGCTTTTGTTGTTGTTGTTTTTTACACAATTAGGAGAACTTAGCCGTCTTCTTGAAGAAAAAGAATCTCTAATAAACCAATTAAGTCGAGGCAAGACATCCTTTACTCAGACCATTGATGAACTCAAGAGACAACTAGAAGAAGAGACCAAGGTGACCGCTTATCTGGCTGGGGTTACACCTGCAGGGAAGAGCTGGTATTTCAGGGAGCGGGAATTTTGCATGCTGAAGCTCACTTAGGTTCATCCTACTACTGTTTTTCCATAGCCAATCCAAATACTGTAATGTCTAGTAACAGTAAAGAGAAGTGCCTCTCAACATATGGTGAAGGCTTGAATAACTGCAGTCCCCATGTCTTAGGACTTAGGAGCAGGGTTTCTGATCAAATGTTATTTAATTTTGACGCATATGACTTCAACCTTCCAGTCAAAGAATGCTTTGGCTCATGCTTTGCAAGCATCGCGCCATGATTGTGACCTTCTGCGGGAACAATATGAAGAAGAGGTGGAGGCCAAGGGGGAGCTCCAGCGGTCCCTGTCAAAGGCTAATGCTGAAGTGGCCCAGTGGAGGACCAAATATGAGACAGATGCCATCCAGAGGACAGAGGAGCTGGAGGAAGCCAAGTAAGTTCTAGCAAAGTTCTATTTCTAACTTCACATGCCACACACTATGTGGGACCAGGGTTCTGTGAAGGAATGAAGCAGCTTTGACATGATGGTGCTTTGCAGCTGAGTATAACAGGAAGGGGAGAACTCCATGCTAAGGAATGTTCCCAGAAGAAAGTAGGAAGAAAGAGGAAGTGTGACGGAGTCCCTTTTCACATGTGTTCTTTCCTGATTGCTAAGATCATCTTCAGAGGTTACTGGAAAAACAGTCTTTTCTATAAAGCTTTTCTACATGAGACTTTTAATCCCTCCTCGACTTTACTTCTGCTTCCAGATTCTTTGTGGGCTCAAGTTTGGCTTCATTAAACATGTTTTTCATTGGGGAATTTCTTTAACTACCCTTCTGATTTGTTCAGTTACACAACCAACAGGTGGCACAGTAATATAGAACTGTGTATATTCATGAGGGTTTAGCACTGTCATTTCTCAATAATACCACATTTTCCTTGATCTACAAAACAAGCCACAGAAATGGTTGCAAAGAACAGGAGACATCCTAGAGAATGATGACATTGTGCAAAGCACTCTCAAACTACTGTGAATGAGGAATCACAAATGCACAATGCATACTTTGTATAGAAAAACGTATACTGGCTTCTAGTCCGTGAAATGTACTTACCAGGAAGATCTGCTTGGCATCTTTACTGTATAGATTTAGATGCCAGGTTTAGACCTTCCTCTTTAAACAAATATTAAGGTTCAATCTTATACAAGTTTAGACAGAAAAAGGCCTAGCATCCAGTACTCCCAGAGTTGTAGGCCTTTTATCTGTCTAAACTTGCATAGGCTTGACCCTTTAATCTTTTATCTATTGGTGATTATTAATTTTACTGTAGGTTTCTCAATGTTTTAATTATTTTTCTCCACTTTTGATGTTCAATGTTATAGTATTTTGATACTTTTAAGGTTGTATATTTATTATTTTGTTCTTGCTGTTTAGGTTTGTGATTGTAAACCACCCTGATAGTGTTTGCCACTTGGGCAGTATGCAAATCTAATAAATGTATCCTAATTCTCCTGTTTCTTCTAGTTTGCATTGGTTCTACCAGTCTTCTGTTGAAGACTACTTTTCAGTCTAAAGATGATAGAGTTGGTGGGTGTGATTAGCAGCATTTCTGGAGCTTCATGTTTCATGTGTACACAGTAGTTAACCAAGTACTTCTATAGCTAACCAAGACAATTTTCAGGAAGAAGCTGGCCATCCGGCTGCAGGAGGCAGAGGAGGCTGTGGAGGCAGCACATGCCAAATGCTCCTCCTTGGAGAAGACAAAGCACCGACTGCAGACTGAGATTGAGGACCTGTCGATTGACCTGGAGAGAGCCAACTCAGCGGCAGCCGCTTTGGACAAGAAGCAGCGCAATTTTGACAGGATCATTGCTGAATGGAAGCAGAAGTATGAGGAGACACAATCAGAGCTGGAAGCCTCTCAGAAGGAGTCCCGCAGCCTGAGCACAGAACTCTTCAAGCTCAAGAATGCTTATGAGGAGTCTTTAGAGAATCTAGAGACTCTCAAACGTGAAAACAAGAACCTACAAGGTATTGCCAGCGATGGAATTATTCTAGTCTGGATCTAGAGGATGTTAATAACCACAGGCCAGTGGCCAACTTCCTTTCTTGGGCAAGGTGCTTGAGCAGGTGGTGGCAAAACAACTCCATAGGCCCTTGAATGAAACAGATTATCTAGATCCATTTCAATCAGGGCTGGTTTTGGAATGGAAACTGCCTTCATTGCCCTGTGGGGTGACCTTTGCCAGGAGAAGGTTTTCAAGGAGGGAGGGAGTCTCTGTTGATTCTCCTCTCAGTAGCTTTTGATACCATCAACCATGGTATTCATCTTGATAGGCTGGCTGGTCTAGGAGTAGGAGGCACTGCATTGCAATGGTTTCAATCTTACTTGATTGGCCAATTCCAGAAGGTGATGCTGAGGGAGTATTCCTTCGTGCCCTGGAGGTTATTCCATGGGGTACCAATGAGTTCGCTTTTGTTCCCTATGCTATTTAACAACTTCATGAAACCACTGGGGGAGGTTATCCATAGGTATGGGCTGAGGTACCACCAATATGCAGATAACACTCAGTTTACCTGTCTTTTTCATCAAACCCAGGTGAGGCAGTGCCTGCTCTGAATCAGTGTGAGCATGGTAATGGATTAAATGAGGGCTACCAAAATGAGAATCCAGCAAGACGGAGGTGCTGTTAATGGGTGGTTGATCTGTCCATTTGGGTGATATTCAACTTGTTCTGGATGGGGTTGCACTCCCTCTAAAGGACAAGGCTCTCAGTTTGCAGGTGCTCCTGGACCCAGTGTTGTCACTTGAGGCACAAGTCAACTCAGTGGCACGGAGCACCTTTTATCAGCTTAAACTGATATACCGACTATGACCCTATCTGGACAGAGATAGCCTAGCTACAGTTATCCATGCTCTGGTAATCGTTCCTTTGGGTTACTGCAATGTGCTGTACATGGGGCTTTCTTGAAAATGGCCCAGAAACGTCAACTGGTCCAAAACATGGCAGCAAGACCATCAATGGGGACTGGCTCATGAGAATATATTATGCCAGTCCGCTTCCAGTTGCACTGGCTGCCAGTTGAAGTCTCAATACATCTCAATACATGCTTGCTGGTCCCTTTTAAAACCAAGCTCCCCCTTGCTTGCTTGAAGGTTAAAGGCAAGTCAGGATCACCTGCACACTATGTATTTAACATGCATTAGTGATGAGTAATCTGTAACATGACGGGAAATAATCCAGAGCACAAGTTGTGACCACAGATCTTGGCCTTCAACTGAAAAGCAAGAGGTTGTGTCCTGTGAGCATAGCGGTGGTTGTTACTGTAGGCTGGGAGGGTGCTCTGAGGAGGGTGGAAAATGGCTTGGAGTAACCTGGGATGTCATGGCCATAAACAAGCCTGTAATTCTTGGCCATGTCTTTTTTCCAACCAGAGGAGATTACTGATTTGACTGATCAGATCAGCATGAGTGGCAAAACCATCCATGAACTGGAGAAGCTGAAGAAAGGCCTGGAGAGTGAGAAGAGTGACATCCAGGCAGCCCTGGAGGAGGCTGAGGTGAGTACCTAGCAAGCAGAGACCATGCTAATCCTATACTGCTATGCATTGGGTTTAAGTTGCATCTCACCTAAAGTGTAGTCTGCAGAAGTTTCAGTCAGTGAAAGAAGCAGCCTAATTCAAGGGATGGGTGTGTGAGTGCTCTATGGTTTAAAAAAAAACCCTGTAAGAACCTGGAAAGCACAAATCTTACTTTGTGAAGTATGGCATTATGAGGGGCTGTGGTACAGCTCAGAAACTGCATCTTTTTAACATGCAAAGTCTTGGAAAAACTAAAAACTCCTGTTTTTAGTCCCAGGTTTTGTGGCACGTTGGACACCCATGTGCACCAGCCCAGTAGTGAAGGGAACAATAATGATCTTCCTTGCTCTCCCCGTGCCTGTTGTTTTTGGCAGTGTTCCCTTCACCTGCTGCCCTCTGGGTCATGGGGAATTTGGGGTCCTCTGAACTGTGGGGTCCTGGACTTGACCTAGGGTCCAGCCTTGGCAGTGCCAATGCGCCCAGAGAAGAAGCAGGCTGTCTACATGGCTATATGGTGGCATCTGGTGGCCAGAAAAGTACAAATGATGCTTTTGCTCTTAAAGCATCTCCAGATGCCTGACAAACACATTGTAAGGAACTTAGTGAATAACCTTGATGGTGTCCAAACCTAAGGGCATGGTTGGGAATGGATGTTTCAGTGATACTTGTCACTAAAGACTTATTTCCCCTTCTCCCTCTAGGGAGCCCTGGAACATGAGGAGAGCAAGACCTTGCGCATCCAGCTGGAGTTGTCCCAGATCAAGGCTGATGTTGACAGGAAATTGGCAGAGAAGGATGAAGAGTTTGAGAACTTGAGGTTAGGAATATCATTTATTTGGCAGGTTGTTGCATAAAACTGCTGTACCTCTGGAGCTGGACAGCAAGGAAGGGTGTAACTTTGGTCTTCTAATGCCTTCATAACAGTCATAGACTGAATGTGCATGCAAACGTTCTTTTCAGAAAGCCATGCCATGATGGTGGATCCATAGCATGGTGTTTATGATAAAAAGTGCCTTTTCCTAAGTATCTTTCTTTGTAGGCGTAACCATCAGAGAGCCATGGACTCCATGCAGGCTTCACTGGATGCAGAAGCCAAAGCGAGAAATGAGGCTATCAGGTTGCGAAAGAAGATGGAAGGAGATCTGAATGAGATGGAAATACAGCTGAGTCATGCAAATCGCCAGGCTGCTGAGTCTCAGAAACTGGTGCGGCAGCTCCAAGCACAAATTAAGGTAAGGTTTGATCTGTAGAGCTTTCTTATGTTTCTGACTCTCTCCATGGCTTCCACCTTCTGAATCCATAAGAAAAGGCTGCACTCAATCAGTGCAGGAAATGAATGAATCAGGGTTCGCCCTGCCATTAGGCAGAGTGAGGGGGCCACTTCAGGTGGCAGATATTGCAGGGGGTGGCCAGATGTAGTGGACTCCTGGTTATGCCTCATGAGCTCCACAGCTGTTCTCTTCAAGGACAGAACTGTGTATACTGCACAACCTGTTCCGAGGCCCCTAAGCAAACCTTCTGCCTTGGGTGCAGTGAGGAACACTGTCCAATCACCACTGTTGAAGAGGTTTTTGCTGCCAGTCCAGCCAGCATCGTGCAAGGGAGTTTGGAGGGGCAGCATCTTGTCCTTCACAGCAAAAGGGTCTTGAGCTGGCCCTGTCCAGGCCTGGAACTGAGGATCCTTGAAGACTTTCTCCAATCTCTAGTTCTGCAGGAGGTGTCTAGCTTTTGTTTGTCTCTTAACTCCTCTTTTGGTGTGGCTGACAGGATCTGCAGATAGAACTGGATGACACCTTGCGCCATAATGATGATCTGAAGGAGCAGGCCGCGGCCCTGGAAAGACGCAACAACTTGATGCTGGCTGAGGTGGAAGAGTTGCGTGCAGCCCTGGAACAGTCTGAGCGTGGAAGGAAGCTGGCGGAGCAGGAGTTGCTTGAGGCTACCGAGAGGGTCAATCTTTTGCACTCCCAGGTGAGACAGAAGATGCGTTTCTAGGATGGAAAGCAACTTTTGAACTCAATTGCACTAATTCTTGATGTGTTCTGGTGCTCCTGCTCTGCAGCTCCTTAATTCAGGGATAAATAATCCTGTCAAAAATAGTTTCCATATTTATTGGGTTAAATTTACTGATGCATAAAGAGACTGTGTCCTGTGAATGGCTTAACACAGTGAGAAATAGGATTGTCCAAAAGACATTGCAACGTCTTGTTTGCCTGGAAAGGGATGTTGTCTTTTTTTTTTTTTTTTGAAAAACCAAAGAATGAGGCATATTTATCGGCATTTTATATTCATTACATTTATATTCCTCTTTCTTTCATTGTAGAACTCATGATGTACAAAATATACTTCAGGTGTAGTATGCCACACAGTGTATGGGATATGAAGGAATATTTTCTTTTGTCATTCTCAACTCTCCCATCATTCAGCTTCATATATGACCCCAAGTTTCTAGTATTATGAGGAAGGAGATCAAAATCCACTTTCTCCACATAGTACATAATTGTGTACATTTTTGTTGTGTCCACCTCCAACACTTCCCTTTTTTCTAAGGCAACCCACCCTGCCCTGACACACACAAGTGTTGTAACATTTTCTCTCATGGGAGGGGTATTCCAGCTCCTTGACTCTTTTGGTTAATCATTTCTGATCCTTTTCTGCCTCTCTACAATATGAGATGCAGCAACCAGAAATGTACTTCAAGAATTCCAAGGATAATTGCACCACTAATTTCTATAAAGGCCTTATGATATTGACAGTTTTATTTTTCAGCCACTTTCCTAATAATCCCCTAGCACTGAGTTCTGCGTTTTCAGAGGTGACATTCATTCTGTCAGTGTTCATACTGAAGTATCTACCATTGACCCCAAGATCTTTTGCCCATCCTTTTTTTTTTTTTTTGCCCCAGTGTTTGTTACTTTACAAGGATTTATACTGAACTGCATTTTCCATTTTATTGTCCATCTACCAGTTTGGAGATATTCTCGGTGCTCTTCACAGTCCCTTTTTATTTTCCTGTCCTGAATAATTTCTAGGAGGCGGCTATATAAATGGCACCCTACATTGAGGCTGAGGACATACAATGCTGGTTTGACCACAGAACTTTCTAGCGGGAACATTGTCACTAATGCATGCTGTTGTTCCCAGATCATCACTTTTTAGCATGCCCTTTCCTATAACACAGAATAATGCCAACATTTTCTGGGTAGAACTGGCACAGAAGAGGCAGATGGACTCCAGCTTACCTAGCTAATAGCCACATGTCCTTTGGCTAAGGGATGCATACCATAGTTAGTTAATTATCTTAATACACTTGGCTCACTTTTTTGTTTGCAAGCTAGATGGTTAAAAAAAAGTTTGAAGAGATTCCTCCCACTACTTGTAACATTTTCTTTTAAAGTGAAGTTTATTTCTAAAAAGTATTGACATCATGAGTGTAAAACTCTGAGAAGGCTGTTATCCCAGAATACTTGATCCACAATTTAATATATATTTTAAAGCATGTGATTTTGATCTGTTGCTATCATCCATGCACTGCAGCTTCTCCAAATCACAGTATAGTTTCTTAATCCATCTTGGATCTAGGCTAAAAGAAGACTGGCAGCGATGGCGTATACATAGCAGGTGAACTGTGTTTTACCATGCAGGGTAGACAGGCTTGGCTTGTTACACCAAAAATGTGTGAGTGACTTCATGGATTGTACATCAAAGCACATCTCATTTGTTGATTCATGCATGTTATGTCAACACCTGCTCTTAGTATTCTCTAGCCTTACCCACACAACCCTCCCCTGATATCACAACCAACGTGGAAATACCACAGTGGCTCAGAAGAAGTGTATTGCTTTGCATGCCAAAGATTCTAGGTTCAATTCCTATTATGTCAAGTTAAAAAGCTCAAGATAGGGAAAATCCTCTGCTTAAGACCCTGCTGTGTTGCTTCCCCGCCAGAGCAGGTGATGGACTATTGTCTACCTGTTGGTAATACAAATAGTCTGACATAGTAGAAGTCTTAACTTCTACTACTTAACTTCTTCTAACACATAGTAGGTGTGTTAATGTGGCACAATCCCTGTCGTCTCCCAGAACACAGGGCTGATTAACCAGAAGAAGAAGATGGAAGCAGACATCTCTCAGCTGAGCACCGAAGTAGAGGAGGCAGTGCAGGAGTGTCGGAATGCAGAAGAGAAGGCGAAGAAAGCCATTACTGATGTAAGGCGGCATGAAGAACATGGGGTGTGGGGATCCTGAAAGGGGAGCAGTGTGCGTATGTTTCAAGGGCCATGGTCACTTCTCACTTGGGGAGGAGCTGTACCTGATAGCTGACATACAGCCGTCCATAACTGACAGTGACTGAAAGCTGATGTACAGATGCAGTCAGTGTCTGATTCTATATGCAGCCATCAAGAGATTATAGGAAGCTTTTGCCATGCAGCATGCTCTGGATTTGTGCTCCCACAGTTCTCAGTCTGCATGGCCAAGTGCTGCTTTGTGGTATCTAACAGGTATCCAACCTTTTCCTTCCCCAGGAACCTCACCTTTCTTCAGACAATCCCTCCTAATGTTTATTTTGTCTTGAAATGTAAGAATTTGAAATGCATTTCAAAATAAAATAAATATTGGAAGGATTCTTTTTGGTGTACCTAAGAAAGGTAAGAGGCCCCTAAGGAAGGGAAAAACAGTTTTTATGAAACGTATTGGGCAAAATATTTCCTTCAGACACTTGAGAATTTATTTCTTTTTCATTTGGTGAAAGCTTTGTGTCTTGCATTTTTATTGATTTCTGTAATGAGCAGGAAGCAACCTCCTTAAAGAGAGGAACATTGGTCAAATGTCAAATATAGCACATTCTGATGCTGACTTTTGCATTCCACTTTTGGAATCAAAACTGGTATTGTGAACTTTGAAAGAAAAGCAAATCCAAGACTTCCATTTGGATTTTGTTTTCAAAAGACTATTGCACTCCTAGCAGTTTGGCAGAAGTTTTTGAAATGCGATGCCCAGTCAGATGACCAGCACACACCGCTTCTTTCTTCATAAGGACTGGACAGGAAGGGCACAGCCTCCTTGTTTTTGTAGGTGGATGCTTAGGGCGTCGCTTTTTCTTTTACAGTGGACAAAAAAGGCCTTCCTAATGTAGCACCACCTTGGTGCATAAGCTTAGGAATGGGGGTGGGTGGAGTGGTTGCTCTGAGAAGGGAAGTTCCTGACGACTAGTAATAAATACCTGACAGAGCAGGACGAGACAGGCAAAGAATCTGAGGCTTAGTTCAGGTAAATAAACAGCACATCAGGAAATCACAGACTCTGCATTAGTGAGATTGATGGAGCAGAGCAGAGGAAGCAGGCAGCTTCAGTCAGGGGGATCAGAGATGGATGGTGCAGTTGTGCCAGGAGGACCCAGTGAGATGGAAAAAGC
The DNA here is from genome assembly GCF_004798865.1 of Varanus komodoensis. Taxonomy (NCBI): domain Eukaryota; kingdom Metazoa; phylum Chordata; class Lepidosauria; order Squamata; family Varanidae; genus Varanus; species Varanus komodoensis. The sequence goes on along the minus strand of NW_025336114.1, from coordinate 2,752,338 downwards.
CAAATATATTGGGGAGAATGGACTTGGCACTGCAATATGCCGCTTGGTGGGTGAAAATGTCTGATGAGCAATACTATGGGGACTACAAGATTACTTAGAAAAACCTCTGGAAGTCAGAGACAGTGCCCTAAGCCTGGAAGGAGGAGCTGGAAATCCTCCGTGCTTTACAGCCAGGGAGGAGGGTACCCTGCCAGTTATTCTCCAGGGTCAGAAGAATGACTCCATCATCCTTTTGGTCTTTGCCTTACCAGGCAGCCATGATGGCAGAGGAACTGAAGAAGGAGCAAGACACAAGTGCCCACCTGGAACGGATGAAGAAAAATATGGAGCAGACCATCAAGGACCTGCAGATGCGGTTGGATGAGGCTGAGCAGATTGCCCTTAAAGGAGGCAAGAAGCAGATCCAGAAACTGGAAGCCAGGGTCAGTATGAGGGAGATGCCACCTTTTCTTGCAGCAGACATCTTTCTGCAGTGGGCCACGAGTCCTTTGAGTCATCAAGGCTACAAGCAGGAGAGATAATAGAGATATCATTAAGACCAGCAGAGTGTTGTGTACTATTGCCATCTCAGCCACCGCTACCCTGACCCACACACACATTCTAGTATAATTTAGTGTGCTTTCCAGTGAACCTGAAAAGCTCAAGTTACTGCAGTGTTGTGCTTCAGATTCAACTATCCATCTGACTTACCAGTCATAGATTCCAGTCCTTTTGATTGTACCCTCACTGATCCAAAGCCTCTGAACTCAGGGGTCTCTAATATTTCAGGGCCCTGCTGGGTTGAAGCCAGCTGGACCGCAAGAGGCAATCTTTGCTTCCCCATTTTCTGCACTTGGCAGTTTTGGCTCGATGGTTTTTTCAGCTCAATGAAGGAGGGTGCTTTGGAGTGGGGGGGGGGGGGGAAGGAAGCTCAGAATATCTTGTACTCTGGCTTCTCTGGTCTCCTGTCCCTGCCCACTGGAACCCCTCCTTGTCTCTTTTTACTCACTCATCTCTCATTGCCTTTATTTTCTGTCTATTGCTGACATTCATCCTCTATCCAGTTTAAATACCATATAGAAAATAGCCCTAAAGCATGCCAAGTTTTCTTTAGGGGGAGCTAGCTCTGTTCAAGGGAAGATAATGAAAGATAGATCTAGGTAACAGAAAGTCGGCCTGTTTACTCCTATTTTGCCCAAGTTTCAAGGCAGACACAACCTCAGCTGCAGAGCTACAGAAGTGGGCTGTTGCATGGAACTTTAGTACCCATGATGTGGCGGAATGCAAAATATACATTTAGCTCTTAGTGACTTTTCATTCTAGATCTCTGAGGTTCCCTCTCAATGGAGAAGGGAAAAGAGCTTACATTGAACATTCTCTTTTCAGGTGCGAGAACTGGAGGGCGAACTGGATGTAGAACAAAAGAAGAACGCAGAGACCCAGAAGGGTATTCGCAAATATGAGCGCAGGATCAAAGAACTGACTTACCAGGTACAAGTTTCAGTATCCAGTTTTCAAACCCCAATCTATTAACAGGAAGGCTGAGCCAAAAGTGGTGGTTGGGGAGATTTAACAAAAAAGTTTGCTTCTTGAAATACACCCTCCACCATTTCAGCAATAATTCAGGGAGATGGTAACATGTAGTTAGGACATTGATTACATAGCCCTTGGATGGTGGGATCATGTGGCAAACAAGAATGGCCCTCTTTCTCAGACCAGTTGAGCCAAAGCAGCTCTCATAATAGCAGTGAACAAAAACAAAATAGAGCACAAAGATCATGTTTTTTGGGTGGGATAAGGTGAGGGTTCAGAAACCTTTTTTTTTGCTCAGATGATTGCCCACAAAAAGTGGTTCATCATTAAGACCGCCCTTTATACCTTCTCCTGCACTTTGTTGATCAAATGAAAAGCCCAGAAGATACATTTGATCAGCTCATCCCATAAGAAGCATGTGCAGACACAGATCAAGGAGCAAGTGACAAAGAATAGAAATGATCAATTATCAAATAGATGAAAAAAGGGTTTCATTGGGCACCCTGCTGCTATTTCATTACATAAAATATAGACTGCTCCAAGAGTTAAGAGTAGCTTTATGCTGTAGAAAATGAAGCTGCTAGAGAAGAGGAGGTCAGAACATCCTTATAAAGTGTGGGGCAAGTGAGACTGGCAAAACCTGAGTCAGCTCATGTGCGACCATTGCCTTTCAGACTGAAGAGGACAGAAAAAACCTGGCACGGATGCAGGAACTGATTGACAAGCTCCAGAGCAAAGTGAAGAGCTACAAGCGCCAGTTTGAGGAGGCAGTAAGTGGGGCTCTGCAGTGGCACCCCAGCTCTTAAAGCAGCAGAAACGAGCCCTCTTCACTGAAAGCTCCTGAATCACCAACAGCCCTTTTGCAGTGATGTTTTACTACTGTGCTGCCACACTAATTGAAACCAGGAACCATGTTCCATAAGGGGCATGTCTGTCCTTCAGATTTTCCCATAGGCCACTACTTCAGTGTTGCCAAGCTCAGTATAATTTGTCCTTGCTTAACCCTCTCCTGGGTCATGTGTGTATGCAGGGTGATCATATCACCCACCCAATCTCTCTTCATGAACTTTGTAGGCCATATCCCCCATGCTTCTCATATCATAGCACAGACATGGGGCATGATCAACTGTGCTTCCATTTATAACCCATTCCATCTTCCACTCTTAGGAACAGCAAGCCAACTCCAACCTGGTGAAATACAGAAAGGTACAACATGAGCTGGATGATGCCGAGGAGCGGGCAGATATTGCAGAGACACAAGTGAACAAGCTTCGGGTTCGCTCTAGGGAGTTTGTATCACTGAAGGTAAGGGCTGAGCTGTTGCAACAAGGCAGGATTGGGGATCTCGCCCCCTGGGAAAGGTGCATTCCTTCAAGGGTAACTGGTGGGGGGGCATAACCACCCCTTTTCTGTCTCTGTGCCAAACACTTCCTAAACAGATTTTGGGCCCAAGCAAGCTGTCCAAATCTGCCGAGAGTAAAACACATGAAGAGTGGAAGCACACCAGGCTTTCCCTTCCCTCCATTATTAATTTCTGCCCATAGAAAATGACTTTGTGAAGAAGGTAGCTTTTCTGGCCATAGGAGCTCTCCTCATGATTGAGATGGCTCTTTTTTGTTTGTTCCAAGCTGTGTGGGGAGCCACCATGGATTCAGAAAGTGGCTCTCTTTGAGGAAACAGGTGGAGCCAAAATGCTCCACCCCATCTATTTACTGCCACCAAATCCAAATCCAATTGAAAGGAAAGCACCCAATGATCCAGAATGCAAGAACAACCAGCATTCTGTATCATATATTTACTTACTCATTGGATTTGAAATGCCCAAATGCCTGTTGTTGGAGGGTATTAAGGTATACCCTGCTGTCAGTGTGTATGTCACATGATGGTCAGGAGGGAGGGACTGATTAAAACATTGGGCAGGAGTGCCAAAAAACGAAAGACCATGGTGCAACTCTGGGCCACCATGAAGATGAGAGACAAAGCTGTTTATGTAAAAAAGGCAGGTTCTCATCTTGCTTCTTACCTTCCATGCTGGGTGAGGAGGAAGAAGACTTTTCTTCTTTACCCAGGCACAGAAACATAATGGGTTGTGGAGGACAGCAGAGCTGAGGGTGGGGCGAATGGATAAGGATGTGCCATAGGCTGCACTGTGTCTGGGTGGTGGTATCTCCCTTCCCGTTTTAGGAGAATCATTTTTGTGCATAATGCTAGGGGCCGGACAGGGCAGAACTGAGCCTGCTCAAGTGGTGGCCTTGAGGCATTGTGGCATTGCTTATAGACAGTAAGAACATAAGCAAAGCTCTGTTGGATCAGACGAAAGCAGCAGCCTTCTTTGCAAGAATGAGATGGCCAAGATGCCCCCTCCTCCCAGGAAGGCAGTGTTAGACTCTGAGAGCAATGATTGTATCACTGGCTTCCAAATTAATGGTGTGTGGTGGGAGAACCGTTTCAGAGAGAAATGGAGGAAAAAGGAAGTTGGGACTCTGGGAAACTGCTGTATACGGACACCATTCTAAACCAAGCCTTTTTTTAATTAATAGCATGAAGAATAAGAAGCCGCAGTGCAACACCTCTACTATCATGTGTGTCTTTGTATAGATGTAAATGGCTGCAACAGTCATTTTGGTCTCAGTAGTGAATAAAGCCTATCATTCATGAAAGCAAGGCTCTGTCCTATTTGTATGGTACATGGGAGAATGTGACATTTGTCCTATTAGAAACATGTTTGAAATTTAACTTTTACCTCCACCTTTATACATAAAATTGTCAAGTTCTTTTAAGGGGACACTGTGTCATTGTTTCTCATCCAGCTATGGAAGGACTTGAAGAGACTTCTCTTGTAGCAGTGGTAGAGTTGTTTGCAAGTACTTTAATGAAGGGAACATACCCCCCTAAAAAGTTTGCACACCAAGAAATAACTGAGTGACCACAGAAAGGGACTTCAATGAGATTGTTCTGGCTGTTCTGCTTTGCCTGAGGAGGTAAAGGAGGACATTTAGTGATAGGATATTTAACAGAAGCAGTACAGTTGACCAAGGCCTGGAACACACCTTTGTCCTCTTAGGTAATTGGGCAGATTATTATTAATAATGACAATGGATTAGGAAACAAATGGAGAGCTACCTCTTCTCAAAGCACACTATGTGATTATTCTCAGATTGAAAGGTCCTTGCGTCCTACATATGCATAACTATACCAGACCTGCAGATATTAATTTTAAGGAGAACTGGTTGTTATGTATCAAGGATCATTCAGACTGTTGCAAGTAAATAAAGAACTGGCAAGACCAACAATTTATGGTACTTATTCCTAAACCCAATTTGGGTTCTCCATACGAAGTGCAAGAGCTCAGCTGCTGTGAAGATTAGTGCAGAAAAGAAAGGCATTACTCCAGGCAGCTTTTTAAAATAAAATTCTTTTAATAGTTTCCATTTAATACATTTATGTGCTGTTAGTAAATCAGCATTAATCTGGGCAGCATGATATACTTAAAATTTCCAGGAACATATGCTGGCCTGGTGAGGACCACCCTTTTGCCACATGTCAGTTCTGTTCCTTTAGTGATTACAAAGCCAAACTAAAGCTGGTGCACAGCCATTAGAGAGTGACTTCATTTTTCTCTAGTCATACATTAACTGTCACTCATTGGTACCACTCTTTGACGCACTTAAGCCTACCATTGCCATCTCTAAATATTTGCAGAGAGGGTTCCACAGGAGAAGCCATGGTAGAAGTCTGACATACAAGCTTCCTAGAGCTTGAAGGCAAATGGTGCAGCCTGAGTCAAAACCCCCAGCCCATCTCCTTACACTTGCCTATACCAGTAAACCAAAAACAAATACAGGCAAAACCACTAAGCTGCCCCCAGGAGTAGATAAGGAATTTTCACTAGTGAGAGCAAATGTATAAAGGATAAAAAGCAGCCTGACCATTCAATGGCAAGGAAATATGTGGTGATGACAATTAAGTTTTAGTGAGTGTTCTTTGCAAATCCATGGCAATGCTGTTTGGCTGTAATGATTAATACTATTCAAAAGGCATTCAGATTCGTTTGAACCTTTTAATTCATAGCATTTATTTTGAAATGTATGGCTACTAGAGTTCCAGAATTGGCACATAAATTTAACTGAGGTGAGAGGGGGAGTAAACCTAAAGGTTGCTTGTACTGAACACTGTCCCAACATCTGCACTCTTGAATGACATCTGTTAATGGCATGTGCGTGTATAAAGCCAGTAGACTGGAAACAAAATTCTTCTCATGTGTCACTGTTTGCTTCTATTTAACAGACAGATAATTTGCTTCCAAGTTTCCATTTTAACTTTTGACAAGCCACAAAGGACAAGACAGATGGTAATAGTCTTAATAAAGTGCTGTTTTGTTTCACCAATAGATTCACAATTAGAAGTACTATACATTTTAGCCTGGAAGTGGGAGCTTCTAGGTTTTTTATTTTCTTCAGACCAATACTTCATTATTTAGGATAGCAACTGTGCCAAGTCAACGACAATAAAACAGTTCTTTCCATTATTTCTACCTGAAGGTAAAATAAAGAGTGCAAATATAAGGGAAAACAGTCCCTCATTCCCAGTTATTCTAAGTTTCTTGTGGATGTTTAAAAATTTCCTTCAGAACAAGGGCTGATTCTACGACTTAGTCTTCCTTTAAAGGATACACAAAACATACGGATTCAAGTTTCTCAAATATGTATTCAGATGTAGGTAATGATTCAAAACTGTAAATTTACATGTTAAGGGTCAATCAGAATAATTCAGAACTGAAGGAAAGGGCTGCTAAAGTCTCTAAAGTGCTATAGCACAATATTGCAAGAAATGTTCATTTCAGAAACTTTCTGGCTTTAACTATCAGCTATATTCCAAGTGACTTGCTCAAATGCTGGCAGTTACAACAGCAAACCCAGGACTTGCTAAGTACCTTGTCTTATATGGAATACAACATGCAACATCTAATACAGGTGCCAATATGATAAGGGACACTTCCAGTAACTATCACAATTCAGAAACATAAGTACATACACCAGAAAAAAAGGTGTTAATTTTGTAATTTTAGTCTGTGGCACTAGGTTCCTAGACAGATTAGTTAAGACTCCTATTCAAGATTAGATTTCATGTTCACAGCTAAAGCAGGACTATGGAAGGAAATGTTAATCTTGTACTGGTTGTTTATTGACAAAATGGTCAGGCTGCAATATTTAGAAAAAGAATTAAGTGATTTTAATTTATTAGTGCCTAGCCATAGCTAGGCTTTCAGACTAATCCAATAATCACAATGTATGCCCGTTTTAGACAACACTGTAAAATCAGTTGGAGACAAAAGATTTCCATAGAATGGAGGGACATATTTCTGTGTGCAATACCACAACCAAACAAAAGAGGAAGTTTGGACACAGTTTTGAAGGAAACAAATACCAAAATAGTTTACAGAGAGGCTGAGACAGCCACTACCTCCATGAATGTCAAGCAAAACCCACACAAAATCAACTCAGTCCCAATGCAAAGGAAAAAGCATGGAATTTTTCCCGGGAGGAGGGGAACTAAGGTGGCTTAACTGTGGCTGGTGTGCATTTGGTGTGCCCATAAACTGGCTTGAATGGCCTAAAAATTGTCTGCACTTTTAACATGTGATCCTGGTAACCAGGAGGAAAAGCCAGAGCTTGCTCAACTGAAGGATCCCATCTATTAGGCTCAAAGGGTCTAGCCCCAATGAGCAGGAAAAGGCCAGGCTTTTTTTTTGCAGACGGTTTCTTATAAAACACAAGAGTCCCTGAAAACATTGCCCAGGAAGTTTGTGACATCTTGCTCATCAAAACAGAGCTGGGAAGGGAGGCAAAAAATGTTTAACATGGTGACATTCCATAGCTCCAAGCTTGTGCACATAGCATATCCCTGAAAATCCATTGTCTGCAAGATTCCCTTGGAAGCACAGTCCCACTGGAAGCCAGAAGTGGAAGAACTACTCTTCGGTGAAATCTCTGTCAATGTCCATGTATGCCTCATCAATGTAGCTAACTATGGCACAAGGTGATGTCCGGTCTGGACTAAGCAGTATAGATACAGTCTCTTTCCAGTAGGAAAAACTAATACATGAACTCTGCAAAGGAAAATAAAAGCATGTTTAGGCTATAGCAAAACAAGCACCTCTGAGCATCACTCACTGTCCCTTGAACAACCCCAACCCTCACCAACAGCTCTGAATAGAAATCTAACACACCCTTTATTAAGCACAGAGAAGCCAAGATGTTACCCAGAATTCACTTTAGAACATCTGCATGGACAGTTTACTTCAATTGGTTTAGGGAGTAAGTTGCACATAGGAAGTTACAGGACAGAGCAGAAAATGGCTCACATGCCTTTTGACAACTATGGTGGTAAAGAAGGAGGTAGCAAGGTTGAATGTTCAACTCTGAAGAGCTCTGTACAACTTGAAAGCTTGCTACGCCACGCTGTGTTCACAAGTGGCTCAATGAGTTGTTAGCTCACACAGACAGGTATTTCCATCTAAGAATTAAGTAACTGATCATTTGACTAACATAACTAAATCCAGGTGTTGGGATAATCCTTTTTAAAGACACATATTTGGTATCTTTGTGCTGTATAGAGAGCCAGTGTGGAGTAGTGGTTAAGAGCACAGGAATGGGACTCAGGAGCTCTTGGTTATAGTCCCCACTCAGCCATGGAGCTCATGGGGTGACTTTGGGCCAGTGACAGACTCCCAGCCCAACCTACTTCTCAGGGTTGTTGTTGTGAATATAAGATTAAAAGGAGGAGAATTATGTAAGCTGCCCTGAGTTCCCTGAAAGAAAAAAAAAAGGTGGGATAGGAATAAACGAAGGCATGCTTCACTTTAAGTCCAAAACTGGGCTGCATACCCAGCATAAATCTAAGTCATAGAACAAGAAAAGCTGATTCTCCTACTTACAGAAATTGCCCACATTAAGTTATATGCTTAGCAAAATTTATCCTGTTTATGATAAAATTCAGTTCCCTCACTTTTGAAGACCCTTTTGTGCCTCATTCTGGCTTCAAGGATTTCATCTTACCCACACACACTTTTCAAGCCTATCTTCACAATTGTAATGATAAGAAACAAACTTTTCATTTTGAAATCAAAATGATGTTTCTCAAGATGAAGAAATTCATATGTACTATACATGCTTGATGAGAATAAACACAGAACACGAGCCAGTTTGGAGAAGGCCACCTGTTCTAACATTCAATTTCTTATAATGCCTTACCTGAAGTCTCCAGAAACCTCAGAATGAGAATGTTTTTCATTCATATTTTAGAAGGACACCTGTTCTAACATTCAATTTCTTATAATGCCTGACCTGAAGTCTCCAGAAACCTCAGAATGAGAATGTTTTTCATTCGTATTTTGTCTCGGGAAGTTACACAACCACTTGAAGACATCCAGGATTCCTATAATTCATGCATTTTATAATCTCATTAAGCTGCCTTGTGAGGCTGCTACTGTCAGAACTGGTCACTACACAGCACAAGGCACCTTCTATGCCAGTCATGTGACATTTGAGGTTATGCTGCGAAATAAATCAAGCAGAAACTCCTTAATACATTCTGGTACTTTATACAGCCTAGAAAAGCATGGATTAAGCTTGGGACAAACCCTAGGGGAACATGTCCCTCTAGTGTTTGTGAATTTCCTCTTGTGCTCAGTCTGAGCCAAGCTAAGAGGAAGTCCATGAACCATTGCAGGATGAAGGATATACAACAGGCAACCTTCTTTGCCAGGGAAAGGGATCTCAGGGTACTGGTTGACTCCAAGCTAAACATGAGTCAGCAGTGTGACATGGCAGTCAAGAGGGCGAATGCCACCCTTGGATGCATAGCCAGAAGTGTGGCTTCTAAATTGAGAGAGGTACTACTACCACTCTATATGACTCTGATGCACTCGCAACTGGAGTATTGTGATCAGTTCTGGGCCCCTCATTACAGGAAGGATATACCCAGGTTAGAGTCAGTGCAGCATAGGGCCACAAGGGTGGTAGCTGGATTGCAGGGAAAGCCATATGAGGGAACTGGGTCTTTTCAGAAGCCATATGAGGGAACTGCAGAAGAGGAGACTCCGATCGGATCTGTTGGCGACATATAGGTATGTGATGGGGTTTCACTCGGAGGTGGGTAGAGACCTGTTCTCCCCTGCATAGGAGGGAAGGACGTGCTTCAGTGGAGCCAAGCTCAAGGAACCAAGGTTCGATTTGGATGCCAGGAAGTACTTCCTGACAGTTAGGACCCCAAGGGTATGGAATGGGCTTCCACGGGAGGTGGTTGAGGCCCCATTGGTGAGGGTGTTCAAGGATAGGCTAGACATGCACATGGTAGACATGTTGTGAGCAGAGCTGGCTAGACTGGGGGTCAGACTAGATGGCCCAGGAGACCCCTTCTGACTCGCTCTGTTTCCATGTTTCTTTTGCATCAGGTGCAGCAGCACAAACGGCTGCTACCCATGACATGGAAGAGGGGCGTTGCTAGTGGTTCCGTGGGGCTCCATTCCTGGTAAGCCCTATGTGACCAGCCTTCTTCTACATCAGGTGCAGCTAGCGAAATGAGTGCTGCATGTGGCATGGAAGAGGGGCGCTGCTTTACACAGTGCATGAAGCTAGATTCCTGGGTGAGCACCCTGTAAATGCCACGTGCACTTGCTGGGAACGCTGACTAACTCCACTGCAAAATGAACTGGAGTCTGGGGAGCTGAGTGCAGGGAATCTGACAATTTCTACCCCTGGACAAATTCCTCACATATCCATAGCATGGACCAATCAAGCAGCAATTTTCTATAACAAAAAATTCAGCATAGTTTAGATCCAACTATAGTAAATATGGAGTTTCACTCTGACAATGTAACATCTACTGGAAAGTAGCTCACCCTGGTAAAAACAGTAGCAGCTTTCCTCTTGATTATAGCATTAGAATGTTTCTGCAACATTGCCACATCTGTTCTACTCACACATAATGGGGGAATGATAAAAACACAAAGTATGCATTCTATTTTCTTGTGCACACATTTAAACCTTCTTTACATCTCCCACATTATTTCTAAAACACATCCTGATAAGTAGTGTGGCTGTCATACTGGACTGGTTAGGATTTAACAGCTTAGAATGTCCATTTGTAAAAAACAAAACAAAACCAGAAACCCTTGTTCTCCACTAGGCCAAAATAATGGAATACAAGGAAGATATACCAAAACAACTGCATTTTGGACGTACATTTTCTAAGCAGGTGCTGTCTTTGTCCTTGTTGAGGTAATGTTGTTGCCAGAAACGCAGAAGACTGTGAAAATTATTCAGGATGAAGCCTGGGTATTTCTTTTTGTATTCCATCTCCTGGAGCGTATGCAGATAGAAAGGGAGCTTGTCTTTCCTTCTGGCCAGCATTAAGATAACTAGACTTGTGTTCAGACAACTTACATTTTCCTAAGTTTAAAAAAAGAGATTATTCTAGTAGATCAAGATAAAGGACCATTATGATTAAATAATCTGAAAACCTGATAATGGAATTCAAAAGTCCAAAGGATATGAACTTAAAAGAAAACATCATATCATCAAAATCTATTTATATATGATCCAAAGATTTATTTATTTATTTAGAATATTTATATGCCGCCCTGTCACGAAGGCCTCAGGACGGTTTACATAAATAATTAAAAAATTATATAAAAACATAATACAAATGAATTTCACATCCACCCTGGCTGCAGATTAAAAATGTATTAAACCAATATTAAAAGTTATTAAAATATTGTTGGAATAAAAAGTTCTTAACCTGGCAAATAACGATGGCGCCAGGTGGACCTCTCTGGGGAGCGCATTCCCTAGGTGGGGCGCCACCGCAGAGAAAGCCCTCCTCCGGGTACTTTGCCTCCTAATATCTTTCATGGAGGGTTCCCGGAGGAGAGCCTCTGCTGCCAATCTGAGGGGGCGGGAGGGCAAATATGGAAGAAGGCGTTCCTTTAGGTATCCAGGTATCAAGCCATTAAAGGCTTTATAGGTAATAACCAGCAGCTTGAATTGAGCCCGGACTTCGATGGGAAGTCAGTGAAGCTGGTAGAGGACTGGAGTTATATGAGAATAATGCCCAGTCCCCGTCAGCAACCTGGTTGCTCTATTTTGCACCATCTGCAGTATCCGGACTGTCTTCAAGGGCAGCCCCACGTAGAGCGCATTACAGAAATCCAACCAGAAAGTAACCAATGCATGTGTCACTGTCGCTAGGCAATCGTCCTCCAGGTAGGGACGCAGCTGATGGATTAACCGAAGCTGAAGGAAAGCGCTCCTTGCAACCGCAGTCACCTGAGCTTCCAGGGACAGTTCCGGGTCGAGGAGCACTCCCAAGCTGCGGACCCTGTCCTTTAGAGGGTGTGCAACCCCATCCAGGGCAAGGTCCAGGCCACCTACACAGGAAATCGAACCACCCACCAACAGGACCTCTGTCTTAGTGTCAGCATTTTACCTGTGTAAGTGTCTGCACATGAATAATATTAATTAGCCGGAAAAGGAAGGACATCCTCATAGACATCTGTGACATGTATGATAGCAGGCGGCATTCAGACAAGACCTCTGCAACTGTAGGAAACAAGGCATTTGTTATGAGTTAAGTAAATCAGAATGTCATGTTTAAAAGGTGTAAAGGCATTTACAATATTGATCCCATCCACAATACAATCATTAGACAGAATGGACAGGTTGTTAACTGAGAAAAGCTATCACATGAAGGATCTCTCAAAATTACCACTTTATGGGCTTCAAAGAAAATCTCCCAAAGTAAGAGATGTGATAACATCAGCAGGTACTTATCCAGGGTAAACAGGTAGATTTTTTTCCTTTGGTATGATCAATGCACACAACCCTTCAGCACATGGTGGCTGCTGAACATCCTCTTGAAGTTGCTAGATGTGTAGGCTTTCAATATGAGGCAAATATCTTAATGGTAACCAGGATTTCAATGCATTTTTGAAAGCCCAATCCCATATGCAATGTCACTGCAGAAAGACCTGCTAGCTTTGGACAAGGAACTAATGTGTTCAGTAACTTTAGGTAGATTTCCAGCATCCACCATATGCAATAGCCAGCTCATGGTTTTTAAATGCTTCCTTGGCCTACATTACCTTTAATATCTGACTGGCTCTCAAATCGATCCAGAGACAAGGTGATGCAACGAACTAACATGTTGGAATCAACCAGTGAACTGTTGATCTGATTCAAAAATATCTGAAACTAAAGTAGTAGAATCATTAGGCTCTGCCCAGGTTGCAACACAGCAAAACTCTGAGTTTACAATTTGGGATTCTGGGATTTTAGTTTTTACCTTTTCGTCTGTATTGATGTATTTATTGAACCTCTTGAAAGCGTCTATATTGAATTTCATTAGTTCTCCCAGAAGGTCAAAATAACTCTGAAGCACATCTCGTGACTTGCACTCACTGTCAACAATGCAGTAGAGAATATGCTGGCAAGGGGAAAAATATTACCATGAATTCAAGACAATAATTTATAATTTATTACATTTATATCCCATCCTGTTAGCCAAAAAGACTCTTTGGGTGGGTTACAAGATTACAATGTCTCATGGACATAAATAAATAAAAATATTTTGTAACAGGAATGTTCTTCACTTTTCTTGGATATTGAAAAGGTATTTGGCAGAATAGAATAAAGCTACTTGATATTAATAGGAGGTATATTGAAAGAATGAGTACAATAGGACATAGGAGGTATATTTGAAGAATGAGTACAAATATTGGGCCAGTTTGCAAATTGTGCTTGGATGCACATTGAGCAGAAGCTGCTTCTTGGCTTACACACCAGGCAAAATAATTCACAATTTGCTGCCATAACATGCAAACTGGTCATTATATGATAAACCTACTATTAAAGTTATTATTGTTAATGGATATGTTTCGGATAACTTTTTCTAAAGAGAGGAAGTAGGGCTGCTCGCCATCCCACTACTGCTTGTTCTGTTCATAATTATGAAATATCTCAAAACTTTAGGTTCTTTTATGTCAATAGTAACTTTATACGCAGATCACACTATACTTTCTTCATCATAACCACAGAGATCTCATGAGCAGCCAGGATGAATAGCTTTTAACATTCTATACAGAGCTAAAGAGGAGCAACTGGCAGCTCTTCTTGGACACTGAAACTTGTAGAATAAAATGAGCGGAAAGATCTGAACCTTTAGTCTTTCTTATCAATTTATTTGGTGGAAAGGATCTCAATTAAAATGAGTGATATCCCCAAAGTAGTAATATTCTACTCCAAGTTTCAACATCAATTTTGAAAAGCAAAAGTAAAAAAAAATGTTAATACTATTTATCTGGACTTGAAAGTCACCAAGAATGGTAGCTAAAAACTTAACATGTGACAAGCAAGTTATAAGAAAACAGGAAAAGGGGCTATGGTAGTTCCTAATCTTAGCTAGCTGTCAAATTAGATTTATTGGAAACTTTCTGATACATTGTTGGAAGCAGAAGAAAACCATCATAGAGATTTTTAAAGTTTAGTATAGTATCAGGAAAAGCCCAATCATTTCCCAATTGATTCTTTTAGATTAAAACATTTTGTTCCAGGTTATCACCATATAGTTTTATAATGAATGATTAACATATATTTATACTGTGACTGGTAATGTGTTATTATGAAAGCAAAATTATGAAGGCTGACCAGAAAACTTGTGAAATAGTCAAGATATTTTAACTGGTGGTTTATGGTATAAGACCTTCAAACTTTTTGTATTTTTGAGCATACTTATCACAATGTGTTCATGCAGAAAATATAGCCAGGGAACAATTGTTTTAAAATATTGATTTGCACTGCTAATTCCAAAAGCCAATACTATGTTTTGTTTATTACAGTACTGATCTGGTACTTTTATTAAAAATGAATAAAACATTTGGGACAAAAAGCCCAATAAAAGAGTGAGAATGGAGATAGAGGAATATATTGAATAGAGCAATATCTACTGATTTGCAAAAAAAAAAAAAAAACTTATTAAAAATCACTGCTATTGACATTTCACTTCCCCAAAGAGGTTTGCCTGGTGCTGAGCCTATATTCTTTTTGGCGCCAGGTCAAAACCTTTTTATTTAAGAGTTATTTTAAAAGTTAGTTTTTTAATAGTTTTAATCACTCACTCTTGATTTAAAATTTATTTTTATTGGTTCTATATTGCTGTATATTTGTATCAATTGTTATTCGTTTTTTATTTTAATGTTTGTAAGCCATCCTGAGATGCCACACATAGAGGATGGCATATTAAAGTTCTAAATAAAGAAAGAAAGGTTAAGTCAAATTTATACTATAGCTCATAATTATTGCTGGCAATTCAACTGTGAAGTCTGTGTAAATGCTTTGCTTATATTTTGGAACTGTCCAGTTATACAAACATTTTTGGTCATATCACAATGTCTTACAGTAGCATTGCTGTGTTACTTTCAAGACTTGGGCAATAATATTGACCTGCAAGTGGTAAACCTGCTCACAGCAGCTCAAATGTGGTGGCAAACCAGAAAAAAGCTGTTGTGCCTCCAATATCTGGATAGCATGGTAGAACAGAATATTACAATTTTATAAAAATTAACCGACAACAGACAAATATGTTTATTGATAAATGAACTTTATTTACTTAATATTCCAGAATGTTGTATCAGGACAGTATGTGGTCATATAGTTTTCTTTACTGCAGAATAATTCCAGTCTTTGTGCATGCTCATATCCTTGATTATTTTATATGTAGTGTGTGTGTCTGTATAATCTTTGTAGAATAGTTTTATATAATAAAAAACTATAACCAAGACAATATCATGTTTTGAGGTCTAACCATTGTATGTTGCTTTACAGCCCAGTAATAAAATGGCCTTGTCTTCCTAACTTTCTTACAAAAAGGTGTTATTACTTGATAGAAGATTTAAAATGACCATTTATATCTGTGGGTTTAGTGATGAGAAAACACAGTAAGGTGAAAAGCTTCAGAGAGAAAGGCTAAACGCTAAATTATATATATACAGTAGATATTGCTAGTTTCCCTGCTATAAAAATAAAGTATTAATATGGGTTTGACAAACATTAGTGCTCAACATTTAGATTACCTCTAGGAGCCCTCTTTTTAGCAGGAACATTTGGTCTGCATAGGAAGTAGCACCTCGTAAGAAACTTTCAACTGCTCTGGCTTGCCAAAACCTAGGAAACAAAGCAAAATGAAGTTCTTGTTAAGAAATATCAGGATAACCTTGAATTAGGAAAACAAAGTAACTTTGTATCAGTTAGGCCTGATAAAAAAAATATGTACTATCTTTGAACGTCTTTTTTTATACAAAGAACCTAATCAAAATGTATTCTTTTCAACCACGGGTCAGTATCCAGAAAAGTGATGCAGACATGTGGGGGAGTACTGTACATGCAACTGGCTGAAGCCATTTCATTCCCTAAGAGACAATTTGCTAAGTGATAAGTATTTTTGAAAGTGGGAACTGTTGAAAGGGAAAACAAGAACAAACGCAATGCTGGATCTTCCTCACAAGTGTGTTATCACTGTTTTGGATTCAAGACAATTATTCTAAATTTCACATTTGTAGACCAAGCAACTTAAAGTCATGTGCAAGACAGAAGCAACACTGAGTAAAAGACTGCTGCTTCTGAGTACCATTCACCTTCATTCTCTCCACTTCAGAGACAAAGACAAATGAAACCATAGTTTTCTAATAGGAAGTAATGAAATGTTCTGCATGGGCCCTGAAGTTCAAGTTCTCCTACAACAGAACACTAGATTAGAACTCACCTGAATGATGATTCTGCAGGCTCTTTCTTCATTACCTGAAGTAATCTAGTTAGTAAGCCTCTTTTCCCGTCACAGACTAAACTTCTACAATATTAAGAGAAATTACAGTGAATAAACCAACTGGCTGCAGTGTGAAGCTCTAAAGAAAATGTATAGCACTTTTTTCTGCAATCCTAATACACCACCCTGTTCTATGCAGCAATAATCAAGCCCAATGTGTCAGCTCTGGCAGCCAAAAACTAAATGCTCTTGTATTTTGAGTATTTTGTAATTTCTGTACTATTGCAGTCAAACTCCCCCTGCTGATTAATGATTTTGTACTTAACTCTAAAAACCTTTTCAACAGTGCACAATTTTAGGTACCTTAAGAAAAAATCAAAAGAACACCTTGTCTGAATACACTTCTGTTTTTGATGGTGGTCCATAAACATAAGACTTCACAACAGTAAATATTGGGAACAGTAAATATAAGCTATTGACCAAATAGCACATGGCACAGAAGGAAGTGCAAAAACAGAAAGAAATGTGAACTGGTGTTGGCCCTATGGCTATAGTTCAGGCAAGCTGACAGCAACTCCTTGGAAGTTAAAAGGAGTTAAAGTTAACACCAGAGGGCAGATACGGGACCCAGGCTGCTTGAAATACAACCCTAGCATGCTACTGCTTATAGCTTATGTGGATCCTTTTGATGCTGAACCTACAGAAACATTAACTTCACTAGCTTGTGATCACAGTTTCAATAGGCAGGTCTGGTACAATGGAACACATGAAATTTCAAAACCAAGTTATACACACAAATGTACATGAATTTCTTTTTTACCTGTCCGTGTTGACAACTGCTTCTACCTCGGGGATGTTGGCTTTGAGGGAGATAGCGCTCAGTTCATTAAGTTCTTGGCTGTTTAAAAGCAGATACTTGTTCCTAATATAAAGATTGGGTCAGAGTGAGCTCATCTATTTGCTTTTTAAACTCATTATTCACACTGCATTTCCAAAAATACATACAATTTATAACTGCCTGCTCCTTCGTGGTTTGAAGGTTCTGCTGAATTGTAGAGAAAGAATGCAGTGGAGGCAGCATTAGTACTATCTTGGACAAACAACCCCACAATATATCTTTGTTTTGTACTACTTAAAAGCTTAAAAAGCCAGAATATGGAATCCACAGCATAAATCATATAGCAGAATATATGACAAGAGCTCCTAGAAGGCACAGGATTGAATTTCAAGACTGAACCTCCTTTTCCCCAGAACCTTTTGAGGAAGAATATCTTACAGATAACTTTGGATTTGGGGCAATCAGTTGGAGTTTTAGGTTTATGTGGACATGAGTGCATATGTCCCAGGGTGGGGGAGAAGCCCTGCCTCTCCAACTTTTTTAAAAAATCAGATTGCTAGTGGTCTCAACCGACAGCTCTCAGAAAAAGTGCTGGGTTCCATTTTTCCACCTTCCCAAGCACCAAGAATTTCAGGAAAGGTGGAAAAATAGCACAACCCTCACAGCTGTCAAGACAACCCAAAGTGAAAAATAAAGCTCTTGACAGCTTCTTTGGGTTGAAGCCACAAGGGATGCCTGATGCACTTTAACAGCAGACATTCCCCAAGCAAAGCATGCCATTTTTGACCAAGTTTAACAAAAAAAAAGGCAAGAAATTTAAAAATGCATGCTTGGGTTATTTTTTTAAAAGAAAGACTGACAAACTAGTGACAGCTCCTTCAACACACAGCTTGGGCACTTTAAAGGAACTGTCACTAGCTCTCAAGTTGGAGACTGCTTTTCTCAATCTCTGAAAAAAGAAAAAAGCATTGGAAAAGGGTCAAGGATGTTGTGGCATGTGAGAAGGGCAAATGATTGCATGGAACCAGTGCAGGTTTCTCCACTACTCCACCCCATTGTGGGTCAACTGGCATTGGCCTGGCTGAGCGCAGCAAGAACAAGCCAAGTGACTTGCTAGTTGTTTCCCAGTTCCCACAATGAGATTGATCACTGGGATTTGGATGACATGACAACGCATCACAGGTATAACAAACCCTAGATCATGCCATGTGTTGCCATAGAGACTGGTTGCCTGTCAACATGCCATCCTGTGGGGAAACAGTCTGGATTCACAACAACCTACCATGCTTTGGCACCCATGAGGGGCTGTCATGCCATGCAAAGCCAGTTAGAAATTACTGACAGTTCTTTTTTGTGAAGGGTAAGAATAACTACCATATTCTTTGACTTCACCCATGCCATTATCAGCTGCACAGCATGCTCATCCCCAGCAACTGTAGCCAATTTCAATTAACTGAAAAAATGCAAATCCATTTTAGGCATGCTTTTTGTATTCTAGTGATATGATATACCCTAGGCCTAGGGAGAAGCAATTCAGAGCTTCACCCTTGCATCATCCTTACAACAGCACATAGAGGGCATGGTAGGCTTAGTGCACTGGTTGGAATCCACCACTGAAGGGCACAGATACGTCTGAAACAACACTGGTTCATTCTGCAAGGGACAGGAGTGATAGGAGAGACAGCAGAATAAACAGTAATAGGTGAGAGTGAAACATTCACTGGGTCAAGATGGTTACCCTGTGCTTTAAGAAAGATCCCCTGCTTTTTATGAATTTCTCACATCTCTACTGTTTTGCTATAATAACCATATTCATTTTATTAGCAATATTTATTAGCCAAATAGTCCAAGCTACCAGTGAGAAAAATGGAAAATAAGGTTGCAAAACCCTGAAGAACACAAAAGTACCTACTTCTTAGGATTAGTTTGCCTTTCCTGCAAATAGATTAAGGCAACATAAGCAGTTCTCCCTGCCCCTTTATTTCAAGACATTCTTTGCACTCACTCCTTTGGAATGTAATCAAAGGCAGCTATTGCCTAAACTCTTGTCTGCATGGCACCTTGGTTCTGAACATGTGAGTCCAAGTTAGATACACGAACACACAATGTTTATGGCAAACATCTTCGATACTCACTCATGATGATCACTAAAACTCTGAAGTAGTCTCAAAAACTGTATCTTCAAGGTAATATCCTGCAGAATAAACAGGATGACAATTTCTTTCACAAAATATCATTACTATGTGACTGTTGGAAAAGTCAAGTTCTTACAGGCAGTCTTTTAAAAATATTTATGGCATTTAGAGAGAGAGAGAGCGAGAAAGAGAGAGAGAGGAGGCTGCTATTATTCATCAGAAAAAAGAATGATATTTTCTTGTTCTCTGCTAAAAGGGCCAGTTGTTATTGTTGCATACCTGAACTCTTAATGGCTAATTTCAACCATGTCCAGATTGATAAAGATTAAGATTGTGCCTAATTCATTCAGGAAAACACAACAAACAATAACTGGTAACAATCATACTATGAGAGCAGAGCAGAGCATGTGCATAATGATTAATACTGGAGAGCCACTGATGTCATAAGGAAGTGGCATATATTGCAGAATCCTATTTAAAAATCAGATCCAGGAGGATTTCAGATCTTTGTTTATGTTTCACTGTGTGTGTATGGGGAGGAGGGGTTACTGTTCAGTCGAAGTTTAATTTGATGGAGGCTGCAGGGCTGGGTAAAATCCAGGCAAATTCACAATGTTCCATTTTTATTTACTAGATTCAAATTATCTTCCCATTTCATGAATGGTCATTTTTATTTATTTATTTTATTTATTTAGAAAATTTCTATGCCGCCCCATTTGCCGAAGCCTTGGGGCGGCTCAAAAACATAAATAAACTTCGTTAAAATAATATAAATTAACAGTATAAATTAAGTTGCCCTGGCCAAAGAATAAAATAAATAAATACTATTAACAGTTAAAATGACATTTGAATAAAAAGGTCTTTGCCTGGCGCTGAAAAACAAGTAACGACGGCGCCAGGTGGACCTCTTGGGGAGCACATTCCATAGATTGGGCGCCACTGCAGAGAAAGCCCTCCTCCGAGTACTCACCCTCCTAATTTCCTTCACGGAGGGTTCCCGGAGAAGGGCCTCTCCTGCATATCTCAAGGGGCGGGCGGGCATATATGAACGTAAGCGCTCCTTCAGGTAACCAGGACCCAAGCCGTTTAGGGCTTTATAGGTCATCACCAACACCTTGAATTAGGCCCGGACTTCAATGGGAAGCCAGTGAAGCTGACGGAGGAATGGAGTCATGTGAACATAACGCCCAGTCCCCGTCAGCAGCCTGGCAGCTCTATTTTGAACCAATTGAAGTATCCAGACCGTCTTCAAGGGTAGCCCCACGTAGAGCACGTTACAGAAGTCAAGTTGGGAAGTCACCAACATATGTGTCACTGTCGCCAGGCAGTCGTACTCCAGGTAGGGGCGCAGCTGATGGATCAGCCGAAGCTGAAGGAAAGCGGTCCTCACCACCGCTGTCACCTGAGCTTCCAATGAAAGCTCTGGGTCAAGGAGCACTCCCAAGCTGCGAACCTTGTTGCTAAGAGGGAGTGCAACCCCATTCAGGACCAGGTCAAATCCACCCTCACCGAAGCCCGATCCGCCAACCAACAGGACCTCCGTCTTGTCTGGATTGAGCTTCAGTTTATTGGCCCTCATCCAGCCCATTACCTCGGCCAGGCACCGGTTCAGCACAGCCACTGCCTCACCTGGATTGGTGGAAAACGAGAGGTAGAGCTGGGTATCATCAGCGTACTGATGATTCCACAGCCAACACCTCCTGATGACCTCTCCCAGCGGTTTCATGTAGACGTTAAACAGCAAAGGGGACAAAATGGATCCCTGCGGTACTCCATGGCATAGCTGCCATGGTGCAGAGTCATAGTCCCCCAGCACCACTTTCTGGAATCGGTCATTGAGATAGGAGCAGAACCACTGCAAAGCAGTGCCTCTGACCCCCTATCCAGAAGGATACCATGGTCAATGGTATCGAAAGCCGCTGAGAGGTCCAGAAGAACCAACAGGGACACACTCCCCCTGTCCTTCTCCCTGCACAAGTCATCGTACAGGGCGACCAAGGCAGTCATGGCCTACCACAGAAGCCATGTTGTGGTAGCACCCATGACATTTCTTAAAAACTCCAGTCTACCCACAGGCCCAAAAAGGGTGGGGATCCCCACTTTATATCAATGATAAATCTAATACTCACTGGGCTACAGTCACAGTTTTGATTATGTCCATGCAAAACAAGGGCTGATGCTGAATGCTTCCGCCAGATCAATTTATCAAACAAATTATTAAGGCCAGGGATCAATCTGAATTCTGCAATCATCTTGTGAACCTAGGCAAGAATATATCTAGTCAATGCATTACGTTTATGCTTCCAGTCACTGTAGTAAGTGGTCCCATTCATGTATAGATAATAGTTTTGTACAAATAAAGTTGCAGTAGCAGCAGCAAACAGTTAGGGTGCCATCCTAAGTATACTCAGATTTGTTTCTTGGGCTTTAGGACTTGTTTCCTGTTTAAATCTGCATAGGATTGTCCCTTAGACATATTATATAATAATAATATTTTGGCATTGCTTCATTTATAAGAGAGCTATCAAGACCCACCCACAAGTAAAATCTGAGTATACTTAGACTGTTACCTTCCCACCGAAATGATACCTATTTATCTACTTGCATTTGCATGCTTTCGAACTGCGAGGCTGGCAGGGACTGGGGCATCTAAGGGGAGCTTATTCTGTTACATGGCACTGGGGATTTGATCTGCCAAGCCGCCAACCTTCTGACTGACAAGCTCAGCATCCTACCCGCTAAGCCACCATGCCCCTTAGCTATTATACCAACTTCCCAATATGCAAGGTATGTGAATCAACACAGTTCACTACTGCTTTATCTTACAAAAGGAAAATATACTATATATACATTTTAATGTTACTAGCTCAAAACGCATTGATTTATAATAATTCCAAAGTTTGTATTTGAATATGTATATAAATTTACAAAGTAAGACATGCAT
Organism: Varanus komodoensis; assembly: GCF_004798865.1. Lineage (NCBI taxonomy): Eukaryota > Metazoa > Chordata > Lepidosauria > Squamata > Varanidae > Varanus > Varanus komodoensis. Next base: position 2,730,092 of record NW_025336114.1, on the reverse strand, counting down.
TTGAATTTGGAAAGCTATTGCTCATTCAGAACACTGCATATGTCTGAGCATTTAAACATAGAGTCTCACCTGATTCCTTTGTCTGCCCATTAAAAGAACACAAAGAACATACAAAACTTCCAGCTTATACATGATCTCATGCATAATCTTCATGGACTGTGGAAGCTGATTCCTTGTTGAAGTGTTGGCAAATCCACTCTCATCTGATGATTCTAAGAGAGAAACTTTTTTTCAACTTGGAAGCCTTCACAAGAAGTTAAATAACAGCTATTAATGCACAAAAATGTAGAAGGGAAAAGGTTGGTTTGTTCTTTGCAACAGAAGTAGATAATATCATAGAGATGAGTTGCTGGGAATAAACTGTGGGTTAAAATTGTGGGCTGCTTCTACCTCAACAAACCAAAGTTCCAGATTCAGACATTAAGGACAGCAACCTGAAGACAGGGTGTCCCTAAGCTGTTCAGCAATGGGGAAATGGGCAGGGAACAGAATGCTTGCTCACACTGCTTGCTGCCAAATCACCTATGGTTAACAAATGGTAGGGCTGTTTGCTGTATGAGAACAGGGTCTGTAGGTCAAACATACATATTTAAGTTATCTCTCTAATTAGCAAGAGCCATATTAATTCTCTTTGAATCATACATGTGACTGCAAACATAGTGAGAGCTCACCACAATGCCAGTAAGAGACAGACATGGCTCTCAATACAGGGAAGCTGGTGATAACAGCATGGATATACAAAATATACAGGAATCTGTCTATTTATGCAGAAATGAAGTAAGTAAATCCATAATTAACACAATAGTAAACTTTCAAACATGCATTATTCTGAAGCATAGCTACTTAATGGCTACTGAACCCATTTCTCTTCAAGCAGGTACCTGTGCTGCTTTGCTCTGTCTCTTCATCTGCCACACGCATTAGTGCATCAAGGACAAGTGCATTATCTAGCCAGGTGTACCACTCCTCCAACTCCTGAAGAAAACTAGGATTCCCTGTTGTCTCTGATACTTTTCTGGTTGCTAGTTTGCACAGTCGTTCAATGAAGCCTGGTATATTGAGAAGTGTAGCTATGATAGGAAGAAAACAGAACTGGTTTAAAATACTAAACTGTTGAAAAAATACTAAACTGTTGATTTAAGTTTGTTTAGAAATAAAAACTTAAATCAGGTGCTTCCATCTTAAATGCAAGTACACACATTAATTTTAGATTGAATAGCTAGGATTTCTTTTTCAGTGCAAAACAAAATGAATTTCTGCTGCAAATTTTGCTCTAGTTTTCAGAAGAGAGATGACCTTTTTCTCCCTCTCCCCCAGCCAATATTCTCTGTCTCTTGATACACCCAGGCTTCAAACTTGAAAATGCACACAGTCACTTCCTAGACTTCCCATTTTATGACTATCCTTGTTTGAAGTTTTTACCTTGATTAATTTCTGCCCGAGAAGGACCCAAGTTCTTCTTTTGTTGAGCATTTTTTGCAAGTAGTGTATGTTTATCATCACTGCCTGTGTCAAGTTCTGAAATTGTAACTGCAAGGATCCTGCAAAAGTTTGCAAGCTGCTGTTGGTCAAAGCTAGAAACTAGATTGGAGAGATTTGGAATATCCTCTAACTGAATCATTTCCTGAAAGGAGACAAGTGATATATTGAGTGTTACAATAATATCATTTGAAAATAATCAATTTTTTTTGTGAATTAACATGAACCTCTTCTATCAAGTGAGAGTAGCAAATTAGGTTTGCTAAGAGTTCAACATTCAACAGAGGCCAAAAATAGTTGGGACAGAGGATCATCTTGTTTAATTAGCCAATTAATCTTAATTGGACAAGAGTCTATTCTGTTTGTTCTGATGACTGCTTATTTTTGAAAGTAAAATTAAGAAAGGCTTTTTGCTAGCTCAAGGCTAGTAAGTAAGCCATTTTAGCTTATTAAAAGCTGTAGCTGTATCCAATGATGTTATGCAAATTTCTGCTCTTTTTTGTGCAACGAAAAACCATATTAAGTATCCATCTTCCTGTATCAATTATAGTAGGCTTTCTAATACAACAATTCTACAGAGACTAACCCCTCAGCCAGAATCTCCATAGGACAAAATCCATCAGTCTCTTTTTTTGGGGGGAGGGGGGGGAGGGTCTTCCCCAGTTTATATAAGAATGCAATCCAGACAACTTGCCAAGTCTATGGCACTGAATTATTATGCATAATTTTATTGAAAAGCTTTATCCCTTATGGTGTTACTCGGTTAGGGTAAGTTTTTTAGAAGGCTCCCATAAAGCCATCAGTCCCATGTGAATTAAATATAAATGCTTAAAATAACCTTGTAAATCTAAAGAATCCTGATTTAATTGACTTTGGTGTTCAGCTGACATCTTTTTTATATTTTGTGAGAGGCTACCCCCACATCAAAGTTTCAATGTGGTGCTTAATAGGAATTAAGAAATATGGATTGCCATTCATGATGTAGGATAATCTTCTGTTATTTAACACATACATTTCTACTTTCAAGCCTCAAGATTAATGATAACATGCCTACTGATAAATTTTAAAGAATTAATGACAAACCTTTTTCACTCCTAAAATGTCTTCAATAAGTGTGGCTGTTTGTAGGAATGTCTTTTTGTTTGTCATCAATGTAAACAAAAACAAAACAAAATCATTTCTTTCTGCCAATCGTTTAGTAACCCCTTCAGTCTACAAGAAAAAGAAAGTCAACATACACATTAGTAAAAGCCATTGTTGCCATGAGAAACACCCTAACTTAATCATCTGTTGGCAAACAGCTATCACGAGATATCCATAGCCCTTGAATTGTGATATGTGGTATGCTTTCTAGTAGTTCCCAAGCATACCATGAAAAGAAGAAACTCAAAACTTTTAGCAAAGTATAACTAATGCTGAATTAATGCTCATCTGTGCACTCCAATGCAGTTGTCCTGATGTGTGGATGAAAAGAAAAGAGAAAGTCATATCAGGGTTGTGCTTGTCTGTATCACTAAGACAGGACACTATTAAAAATAACAATTCTTGAATTGTGCCTCAATAACATGGAGTATAAATAAATATATAGAGTCCACTTCCTTCCAAATATACCTATATCTAATGAATTCATTTAGTTCTGAAGTTTCCAATTGCCTTCCTGTTAATTGAAATAGAAAATGACATGCGAACACCATTCCTTCCACAATTCTGGGAATTAACAACCCTGGAATTGATGGCTGAGATGTGTAACCCAGGTCTATGTCCAGATAAACTCACTGCAGCTTTCTCTGTGGGTGGTGGAGCCAGAAACCCTCAACAAGGAAAGCTAGGCTGCTGTAATCTAGTGAATATGACTTGTAGAACTATCTGAGAAAAGCATCTAATAGTCTTGCCAGTGCCTGTAAAAACTTCAAGAAGTATCAACTTTTGCTTTCTTGCAGTTTATTAATATGAAATCAATATTACTATATATGCTCAGCACTAAATATAAATTGATAATTGTTTGAAGAGTAAACTTTATAAAGCCAAGACATAGAGTATTTCTAAATACTATGAATTTAATTAGCAAAAAATGAATAAACAAATCACACATATCAGAGAACCTCCCAATGCATTTTAAAAGTAGTTGAAAATACTTTGTCAAGGGAAACAAATCACATTCCTGGGTAAAATAGTGTGTTACTAAGCACTGACTTACTTCCACTGGTAATGGTATCCATATAAAAAGGATATTTAGACAATATGCAAGTAAGAACAAGTTTCTTGATATATTGTAATATGTGAAATGTCATAGAATTATTTTAAAATCTGTTGAAATTTACCAGATTAATATACCACTTTAGATTTTTTTTTTTAGCACATCAAGAATACATTACGCCTAGTTGCATTATAAAGCAAAAATTTCTGTCAATACACAGAACAAAACTTACACATATGCAAGTGTTGTACAGTATGCTCAGGCAATCTTTGATAAGGTCATCGCTTACTGTAGGAGATAAAATGTTAGTTAGTCTCACACTCATACCTTTATGTATAATTTCACAACATACTGCTTTATACAAATAAACCCAAAAATTATAAAAACAGCAGGCAACTCAGTAAAATCCAACATGTTTAGATTTAGTGATGCAGGGAGCTATCCAATGCTGCCTGTGCACTGATAGACATACTGTTAATGCAATGGAAAGCTAGTAGTTCATAAACCAACTAGAAATCAAATGAAATGCTAGTTTCTGGAGCAAGGGCAGGTCAGCAGAGCTCACCAAAGAGACTGCTTTGGGAAATAATATCTTTCTGTCACACCAGTGATCAGTTCCATGAGTGTAATAGAATGAGTGGAGGGGTAGTAGCAGTATTGGATACTAGTGTAGGTGGTAACCCACCTACCCCATTTCAATGTTGACTCCCTAACTTTGGAATACAACCAGTCCCTTGGTTACAAATGAGTTCTGTTTTTGCAAAAACAGAAATTTGTTTTTAAGTCAATTTTTTATGTAAGTCTGATCACATATAGTAGGTCCTCTGCATTCATGGGGGTTGGGGTATAGGACTAACCCTAACCCTACCTCCCCACCCAAATTCACCAGTGCCTCCTCTTGCTGCAAGAAAATGCCAGAGACTTCCCTCTACAAATGGGCAGGACAGGAAGGCATGCTTTGGAGACCCTCCCCTTTTCCCCTTTCACTTCTTCTCTTTCTTTGGTGATTACAATTTTCCATAATAATATTTTTAAATTAATAGACTTGATGGCAGTTTGTTTGTAAGGGTTGTTTGCATCTAAGTGATTTGTAACTTGGGACTGTCTGCATACCTACCACCCAGGGCTATTTGTCCTACACATGAGTTTTAGGTACCAGATGAAAGCATGGTGGTTTACCTCCACTTTTCTTGTGCTGGTTTATTTTCACTTATGAATCTGTATTGTGCTTTTTTATTGATTTCTAAAGTCTCTGTAACTAGGCTTCATTTTACTATTTTATGTCTAATTAATGTCTAACTAAAAGGTGTGGTAGAAATGTGGTAGAAACCTTAAAATATACAGACAAAATTAGAGCCAGTTGGCAATTTGTTCAGATTAATATCATATAGTAAATATGAGGTAAATCAATGTTTCTGTATTTTTCATTGTTTATACAAATATGTATACAGCTGAGAGAAAAACTACAGTTATTGCAATATTGCTACCCTGAAAATAATGGCAACTGTAGATAATCAATCAAATAAGAAATTGTGAAACTAAGATACCTTAGTTATTTTTATTTACCTTACCTTTAGAAAAGCATTGTCTTTAATTTAAAAATTTCTGGCTCAGAAATTAGGAGAATTTAAATAATCCTGGAATAAGCCTGAAATTTTCTTATATAGCCAACTATATGTACAATATAAGCAAATTATATTCTTGACCATGCATGCATTAAGGCAGAATCAAAATATGGTTTAGTGATAGAATTATGTTATTTACTTACTCTTCTGTTTCTTCTTCTGTGTGATAAGAGTTGGTCTCATAAGTATTTCTACTAGAAGCTGTGAATTGAAACAAGATTGCAATAGTAAAAATAATGTAGGCATTATTTTAATAGTAACATCAACTGATTGGTTGTACTTCTAAGTAAACTATGAAAACTGCTATTTGTATTTTGACTTTAGTAAACTTTTCTTCACAAGTTCAGTCCATGAGTAATGGTTGTGTTCACACATAATTCTAAGTCACTGCTTAGTGGCATGAGTCCAAGTTTTAGTCAACTTGATTACCTCTAGAATCATGTACACCAGTTGCTGAAGAATATGGGCAGGACAATGCTGATACATTCATGCATGCTTAGGGGATTGTTCTTACAGATCTTATGTTTTAAATCATAGTTTCACATCTTTTTTGGAAGCCATAACCATAGTTTCCTAGTTCAACCATAACAGGAAACAGTGGATAATTAGATTTTCAGGCTTGTTTCACCACACACAAGGCCTAAAAGTCATGCAGCTGTGTGTAAATATACTGGCTTACTAAATGAAGATCTGATTATTTAAGTGGGGTTTATGAAGATGTTGGTAAACAGAAGCCAAACCTTCTGATCCCCTCCTTGTAGCCACACTGCAGGAAAAAGGAATGGGAAGCACATAGCCCAGGTCTGTGCACCTACTGTTACAATCCATCTTAGCATTGCACAGAAACCTATCCAGAAATATTCTGAATATTTCATCTGCAAAATGAAAGTTCTGTGAACAGGTCATCTAGACATACACATTTCAGTAAGAACATGCCACCTCCAGAGCACTGGACCAGCAGACCCTGAATAACCTAATGGCCCTCATAGTTGCAGTCAAAACTTCCCCACCTAAGCACATTAAGGTTTTTTTTAAACTACAAGTACTTACTCAACACACAAGCTTAAAACATTGCCTTATATAATCAAAAACATTCTAATATACATCATATTGGTTATAAATATTAAGCAAACACTAGACAATGGATAAGGACACAAGACTTTCATTCAATAGCTACCTTTGCTTTAAATTTCAAAGGCAATCTTCAAGACTAGATTAATAAGAGATTGGACAAAGAGAAGTACATTGTTCGTAGAGGAAACTGTTACCCAGAAAGCATTGCAGAAAGTTGTAGCAACATTGAAAGAAGGCCCTTAGATGTTCCTGCATCTTGTAGGAGTTACCTTATCCTCCCCTTTGGTATCGATTCACACACTACCACTAGTAGGTGATGTTTTCTAGAACAAGAGGCAGGCTGGCTCCCATTGTAGTCTTCAGCAGTGGGTAAACATAAAATCTTATGCTTTACTTCAAGGTGCAGAACTGGACCAAGAATCTGAACACTACATTTTTTATTAGAATGAAAACCAATTTCTGATAAAATCTGAGCAGAAATTTTAAATGCAGTATGTTATTTAGAGCAAAGTTTATGTTGTGAACCCATGATTAAGAAACTATTTCAACCAGCGCTGCTATATATTCTTTGTATAAACTACATAGTTTTTAAATGATATTCACAAAAAAAGCTTTTCATAACCCCAAGGGACATTTTGAGATAACAGGAAACTCAATGTTTTAGTGTGGAATATCTTAAATAGTTTTTGCACTTCAGTTGAAGCCAGAGTTATGAAGATTTCTTGTTAATACAAGATACTCTACATTTATATTTAAAGACACATGCATGTTATTTTGCAAGTCATGAACTCAGGCATTCTGTTTAATTTTCAGACTTCATCTCGTTTCCCGGCCAGGACTGCGCAGGGGGAAAAGTCCAGCAAGTGCAAAAAAGCCAGATTCTGGCCTGATCACATCTTTATTCAACACTCCACCCCACCCCCATCCCTTACAGAAGGATCCAGTTACCAGATTCATCATCTTCCACTAAAGCTGAAGTGATATTAACAATTTGTAATCGAAGATGCATGGAGAAACTATGCATCTTGTACCTAGTTATTTTCAGTTCAGAAACTATTATATATGCTTCTGTATTCTTTCAAAATGACTTACTGAGAATTATACGTCACTTTTGACACAGGCTGCTCTAAAGCCTTCCAAGCACAAAAGGGATGTCCTAGAAGACTTCTGGAAGGTTGAAGGCCTGTTGGATGACTAGTCAGAGGCAATGAACTATGTATTGCTCTTCTCGCCCACAGCATTTGACATTACCCAAAGCAGAAGGGCATAGCTCTTACGTAGCAGGAGGTTAGATAGAACCAAATGGGTTGGCTGCATGTATAATGCATGAGAGGAACTTTTCAGGTGCATTAAAAATCTGTAGCTGGCCCAACCCAATTCAAGTGAATACATCAAAAGCAAACAGAAACCATACATCACTTACATCAACTCCTCCAAAAAGGTCAAAAGTATATGTATTTGGAAAAGTGGATTCTTGAGCATTCTTTCTCTCTTCTGTGACAAATGCCATGGCTTCCATTGAAAGGAGGGGAGAAATTTCCTGGCAAGCAACAAAATCAAAGGTGCACATATTCAAATACACTTCACATCATAATGCTTTATTTAAACCAGTTGCAGAAGCTATTCTTCATAGAACATATTTCCAAAACATCCATTTATATAATCAAATAACTGATTTCATCATAAAAACACTGACATAGATAAAAGTAGTGCACCAGGTAAAGGTAACAGAAATACAAAAAAGTGCTCTATAGTCAGAGTAGTCACTGTAATCAATGGGACAAGTTAGACAAGTTGCAATTATTTTAATCTGCACACTCTAAGATAACCCAATTATGTTGTCAGATTTATCAAACTTCTAAATATGGAAGATTAGGACAAAAACATTTCCAAGCAAAGGTGCGAAACCTTTATTAAATCTCAAATTTTGAGTGGGATATTTAATATTCAATATTTAATTCTGTCCCTATTGCAAAAAAAGGCAATCAAAATGATCAAGAGGTTGAGGCATCTACCCCATCTCACCTCTCCCCCACCCAAAAGGATAAAGTTTTGGACCTTTTTAGCATACTAAAAAAGACAATCACTGCAGAAGTGAATACAGGTTTGTAAAATCAAGACACAGTATGGGGAGAGTGGTATAATCTGGATATCTCACTGGAACACAGTTAGGAAAAACAGGATTGTGTACAACTTGTGAAATGGCATAAAGTATCTGAGACAACTAAGAATTGATTAAACATTATAAATCTGTCTCATACAACACGTTGCTTGTCAATCAAAATCTTTACCTTCAAGATGCTTTGGCACTGGGAAAAATCACTGTTGGGATGACTATTTTCATACAGCTTCTGTAACAGCAGAGGAATTCCATTCCACTTTGCTTGTTTATCTCTTTCTTTTAACAAAGCTTCTGTGATCTACAAGATGCGAGAGGTATATTTTCAGGTTTAAAATGTGTTATACCTAAATTATGCACCATTATGCTTCCTGATTATTAAAGTTGATCATTCTATTGGACTATGTATGTTCACAACTCTACTGAATATGGGAAATAAATTGGTCCTTCAGTTTTTAACCTAAAGTTGCAATGAATGTCTATTAGGCAAGAAATATACATTTGACATACTACAGCTATTTAGGGAATTTATAATTTTCACACAAAGATGGATGAATTCTCACTGTAGTAGCCAAAGGGCTTGCTCCACCTTCACTGGTTTGCTGAGGACTACAAGGGGTAGGGTGGGGACAGAAAAAGCAAACCTGTTCCACTAACAAGATCCCTATAGTAATTTACAAAAATGAATTTCAACTGTTTGCAAAAGGTAAAGTTGATATCAGTTCTCCTAATTTTCTCTCAAATAACAACTTTGTTAACATTAAATAGTCTACATAATCTCCAAACTGAATTCTCTCTCCTAGCAGACACAAAGAAGAATTTTTTATGCAGATGAAGAGCAGAATTGATCATCTCTCAAATGTGGATAGGTACACTCTACCTACAAAGCATGAGTGTTTCAATTTCTCCCCCCAAAAATAAACTTCTCTATCTTGCTCAGAAGCTATTAGATCATTCTTCAGTCAATCAGTCAAAGGCATTTTTGTAAGCCACTTTGTTTGTCCTGGTAAAACTGGGACAAGGAATACTGAAACAGAAAGGTGCAACAGTGTAAAGAAGATATAAAATTATCTAGTGTACAGTTTCCTGTATTTTCATACCTAGTCTCACAAACTATCCAGGATGCTCATTGTAACAGAACCTAGGCAGAAATATTTTTGCAGTATTCCTATATGTGAGGTTGGAAAGTGTATGAAGTGAATACAAAGACTGAAGGACTGACTGTATGACTGATGCAATGTAATGCTCTAGTTGCAAAGAAGCATGTCTAATGGTCAGATTTGCATCATTGTTTATGCAACATATGAAGTGATATCAGTTAAAAATGAGTTAAATGGGACTTTTTCCTGCTCATTAAAATTGCCTTGATCTAAACCAGATGCTGTTGGACTCCAACTCCTATCACCTACTCCCTAGCCACCATGGCAACTGGTCAAGAATGATGCAGGCTGGTCTTCTACAACATAGCAAGGACCACATGTTTCCATTCTCTTCAATGATAACGACATGCAAGTCCCATCTTTTATTCATTTAACCTATTTTAAAGCACATAATCTGTAGTATTATTTGGTTCTGGACCAGCTACTAAACATTCAAACATATTTTGAACAAGTGAAAATTCTTTAAGAGTATAATCCTATGCAAGTTTAAATAGAAAAAAAATCTTTAAATTCTAACAGTCATGACCAGAAAAAGCTAAGATTCACAGAACCCTAACAGGAGACTTCAAAACAAGCAAGGATGTCTTTGGGGTTAACATCATACTTTATGGAAACAACTTAAGTGTTGCCTATTATCTGGCAAACACAAGCAACAAAATTTTATTCCTGGAAGAAGAAAACAGTCAGCTACTTCTACTTAAACATATACTACCCTGATACATACTGCTATTGTCAATATGCTCAAGGACCTCAGATTGTTGTAAGACATATTAGTCAAAAAGTATTCTTCCTACCTCTGTATATCAAAGATTATCAAGATTAAGAGAAAATTAAGACAATTAAGAGAAGGTGTTTGAAGCTTACAGTATTGAATCAACAATGAATCAATAATTAATTCATCTAAAATTATTACTTATGATTGGGAGTAGAACAGAATAGAGAGCTTTCAAATTACTCATTCCTGTAACTCTGTTAAAGAATGCAGAATTTCCCTTAGTTTCAGACCAGATATTACCCCTAGGTCCTGGCATCTTCTTTCTTTAGAAAAAAGCAGCCACAAGTAAATATGACAGCCAATGTGGTGTAGCAGTTAAGAGCACAGGACTGGGACTCAGGTGACCTGGGTTCTAGTCCCTGCTTGGCCATGAAGCCAACTGGGTGATTTGGAGGGCCAGTCACAGACTCTCAGCCCAACCTACCTCACAAGGTTGTGGGGAGAAACTGAGAGCAGCAGGAGGAGAATGATGTAAGTCACTTTGAGTTCATAAGATAAAAGCAGGATATACCTCAAATAAATAAGGTCCAGAAAATAATCAGAAAAGGCAACTTTCCCCCTGACTCTTCTCTCCCACAAAAATACCACCACCAGGTTTATAGAATATTTTCTTTCAGAACAATGAATAAAATATTTTAGACAAGGTGTTTGTATCTTTACTCTAACAAAATGTTTTCTACAAAGCAAGTAAGATTTTTATGCAAGACTATGTATCAGGTCATTACAATTCTTGTCCACTGAGGACAAGCAAGTCTGAGATTGAAAGCTGAACAATTCTCAAATGCAAGAACAAGATACATTTCCACCTCTAGAGGGAAGTGTCACTATAGCAAGAAAAGGAAGGAGGTTTCACTTTCTCTTTTGCTTATAGACTTCTTCCTGTTGAAATAGTTGGTGGATATGTTTCTGTTCTTTTTCCTAGCTAGACCTGTAAGGCCTGGGTGAAAATATAGAGTACCAAAAATAAGCCACAAGTAAATATGACAGTAAATATGATATGGTTCAGAAAAAAATCTTATTTGAAAAGTAAAAAGTTAAATGTATCTGAAGTCAGAAAACTGAACCATATTTTAACTATATTTATTTCCATAACCTACAAGCTAGGCTCCAGCAGTATGTGGACCAAGAACTAGCAGAAGTACAGGCAGGATTTCGAAGAGGGAGAGGAACTAGAGATCAAATTGCCAACATACGCTGGATCATGGAGAAAGCTAGGGAGTTCCAGAAAAACATCTACTTCTGCTTCATTGACTATGCTAAAGCCTTTGATTGTGTGGATCACAACAAATTGTGGCAAGTTCTTAAAGAGACCATCTTATTTGTCTCTTGAGAAACCTATATGAGGATCAAGAAGCAACAGTGAGAACTGGTCACGGAACCACTGATTGGTTCAAAACTGAGAAAGAAGTTCGGCAAGGCTGTATACTGTCACCCTGCCTATTTAACTTATATACAGAGCACATCATGAGAAAAGCGCTGGGAGATTACATATGTTGTAAATTTGCGCTATATAAGTAAAATTGAACTGAATTTATTGCTTTTCCTGTAATGTTAATGTTTTTGTGAATATTCTTTAAATAGTGTTGTTCTGTGCTCCACATTTTCATTGTATCATTGTAATGTTTCATTTACTGTTTTTATAGAGATATATATTGAGCAGAGCTGTAAGTGTATTGGTCTGGCCCTTAACAACTGTCAAAGTTTCTCATGTGGCCCCATAGGAAAATTAATTGCCCACCCCTGCTCTAACGGGTGCTTCATCCATTTTCTGTTCAACTGTATCCAGTTATCCAACAAAGGATAGATTAAGTGCAATTGCATACAGAGCAGAAATATACAGGATAATGTATATAGACTGACACACATCTGCATAAAACACAACCAGCAGGAGCTGGTAAGAAATAGACAACAGTCAGGGGCAACATACTGCCCTATTGTATTTAAAAAATTTAAGCGAGTTTTAGGATTTCTTTCCTTTTAGTGTCTACACGTAGCAAATATGATTGAGTTGGCACTAGCAATGCTTCTACAAGAATGGAGAGTTTTTCATAGTAGGCAAGATGTGAAAACACAACTTATCATTCATTTGAAAATCTGAATACAATATGCTATACCATGTGACCTTAATTAGAATAGGTCCACAGTGCCAGGAAGATTAAGATTATAGAGGTTTGCAGAAGAGCACCCCTGATATTCATAGAGACATTCTGATGCTCAGCATAAACATGCTTTTATTCAACTAAAAATTGTAGCTTTGGTTAGTATGTCTTTAAATCTGTATGTTCATGCAAGTGCTTGGCTACTTTGCATTTTTTTACTTACTGTAAATGAGTACAGTTGTGTGTGCTGAGTGTCTTCATTCTTGCCCAAGCGGTTTTCTAAGGCCTTGTGGAATTTCCATACCACTTCTACACACTCACATAAATAACCAAAAATTTAGTATCCTGAGTTGCCATAAATGGTAATTGACACATTTGATACACACAATTCTCTTCTGAGAGAATTAAGGCAACTTACAGGTCATACCTCTACTGTTATGTGCCATCAAGTAGTCCTGACTTATGGCAACAGTATATGACATCCTAAATGTCCTGTCCTTTACAGTCCTGCGCAGCAACTGTAAGCTCAAGGCTGTGGCTTCCTTTATGGAATTGAGCCATCCCATAGCTGGTTTTTCTCCTCTTCTTCTGCCTTCAACTTTCCCTAGCATGATTATTTTCTCCAATGAGTCTTGCCTGAAGTATGATAGCTTCTGTTTTGTCATTTTGGCTTTAAGGGAAAGTTCTGGCTTGATTTGATCCAGAACTCACTTGTTTGTTTGTCTTTCTGTCAGTCCAAGGTATTTGCTCATCTCTCCTCCAACACCATGTTTTGAATGTGTCAATTTTCTTCCTATCAGCTTCTTTGCTGTCCAGCTTTGACACCCATACCTTGTGACTGGGAATACAATAGTGTGAATGATCTTGGCCCTGGACTCCAGTGAAACATCCTTACATACACTCAATTATCTCACCTAAAACCTTCACTGATGCCCTTTCAAATCTTCTTCAAATTTTTGGCTGCAGTCTTGCTTTAAATTGATGATTGAGCTGAGGTACCTAAAATCATTCACAATTTTGATTTCTTTATGAAAGAAGTTACAATGAAATTGTCTAATTCTGTATTCATGATCTTTGTTTTCTTAACAATCAGCTGCAGTCCTGTTTTTGCACTTACATCTTTCACTTTCATCAGGAGTTGTTTCAATTCACTGCCGCTTTCTGTCAATAATATAGTATAACCTGTGTATCGTAAATGAATGATGCTCTTTCTGCCTATTTTCTTTCCTTCCTCTGCTGATCCTAATCCAAGCTTCCTTATGATATGTTCTGCATTACAGATCAAACAGACATGGAGTTAAAATACACCCTTGCCTGCCACCTTTGCTTATAGGAAACCATTCTGCTTCTCCATATTCTGTCCTAACAGTAGCTTCTTGTCCATGATACAAGTCATACAACAAGCCCATCAAATGCAGTAGACATCTATTTCTTTTAGGACCATCTACTGTTTCTTATGACTGGTACAGTCAAAAGGCTATTGTAGTCTATAAAGCATAGACTGGGTTTCTTCCGAAATTCTTTGGTGTACTCTAGCAACCTGTCTATATTGGTGATATAATCTTGGTGATTCTTCCTTTATGGAATCCATTTTGACTTGCAGGCAATTCTTACTCCATATAGAATAACATTCTATGTTGCAACACCTTTAGAATCACCTGACTTGCACAGGCAATTAGTGCAATGGTTTTGCAGTGCTGAACTCCTTAGCATCTCCTTTCTTGGAAACTGGCATGTATATTAAGCGTTCCCAGTGTGTGGACCACTGTTTTGTTTTCCGTATTTGTTGGCATATTCTTGTTAGTATTTGGACCAACTGAGTCTCTGCAGCTTGGAATAGTTGTGCTGGTACCTGTCTACTTCAGGTGTTTTATTCTGAAGTGCTTTCAGAGCAACTTTCCCTTTGTTTTCTACTATTGCAGGTTCCTCTTCATATGATTCTTCTTTGAAAAGTCTGTCATCCCTTTATCTCTTCTGTATAGCTCTTCAGGTATTCTTATCACCTGCTCTTCATTTTACCCTGGTGTGATACTATGTTCTCCTGTTGCTCTTTCAACATTCCTAATCTAGGTTGATTTTTTTCCTTTAATTTCATGGATCTTCTGGAAGAAATCTTTTGTTTCTCCTCTTTTGTTTGCTCTTCTATTTTTGTTTTGCACTAGCCACTGCAATAGTTCTTTTTGTCTTTATGTAATAGTCATTGAAAAACTGCATTCAAGATTCTGACTTTTTCTGCCACCTCTGGCTTGTTGTCTGTCCTTAGCAATTGTGAGAATTTCTTCCATTATCCATCTAGACTTTTTTTTTCTTTTTGCTACAGCAATTGTCTTTTTGTATGTCTCTCATTTCAGACAACAGTTCTTCTGGTTCATAGTCAATTGAGTTCAGTAATGCAAATCTGTTCTTTATGTGGACTTAATTTTAAAACAGAAAATGTTAATCTTTAAGTTATATTTTAGCAATGTACTTCACTGTTAGTGATCTTTTTCAGTTTTACCCTGATTTTTGATAGTAGCTCATGGTCATTACTACCATAGAAACAGAGCGAGTCAGAAGGGGTCTCCCGGGTCATCTAGTCTGACCCCCGGCTCCAGCCAGCTCTGCTCACAATGCATAGCAAGAATGCTACTTCTTTATCTCCAATGTCCAATTACATAGTCTAGTTGATTTCTGTATTGGCCATCTGCTGATGACTATGTACAATTGTCTGTTTGGGTGTTTGAGGTATGTATTTGCAATAAACAGCTGGGTGGCTTCACAGAATTCTATGAGTCATTCTCCTGTTTCTTCCAAGTTCTCCCACATTATTTGACTCTGTTTTGTTTCCTACTTTTGCACTCCAGTCACCTATGATTATCAGCATGTCTTGTTTTGGTGTTATCAATTTCCTCCTGGACACCTGCATAAACATTTCTGACTTCTACATTTGTTATTGAATCTAAGATTAGAATGATGGTTGTGTTGATAGGTTTTCCACAAATTCTGATTGATATTCTTTGGTCAGACTTTACATTATAACCCCTACTTCTTTGTTAGATCTTCTCTGTTTCTTCTGAGTTTGACATTTCCAGAGAACGCTTTGTGTTTGACTGAAAATGCCTCATTCCAGTCCACTTTTTGCTTACACCAAGTACTGTGATGTTCAACCATTTCATTTCTTGCTTCAAGGTTTCCAGTTTGCCTAGATTCATATTTTTCAGTCTATATTCCAATTGTCTGTGTTGCAGTGTTGGACTTGGCTTTCGCCTATCTGCATGCCAGCCATTAAACTCCCTTTTGACTTTGATCAACTTGTGTCGTTAGTTACAGCAGTAACTGTACTTGGCCTCTGATCTCCCAAGCAGCTGGTTGAGTGCCTTCCAACCTGAGTGTTTCATCTTCTGGCACTATTTCTTGTTTTAACTTGGCTTGTATAATCATAGTGTTTTCAAAATTAGAAATATTCAGAAGTAGATTTCCATTACCTTCTTCTGCACAGTACTAATCAGAGCTAGTTCAAGCTTCACTGCTGTTGTCTGTGAAAGATTCCACTCCAGTAACGCCTTCAAATACCACTGCTGTCCAGTGGTTGTGATCGAGGGGCTTCTCCAGCCAATCATCATTAGATACATCCATTCTCTTCTGCTGATGTGACTATTACTTCTGAAGAGGGTGGATGTCTGGTGTTTCAGGTTTGACCATTCTGCCTTGGCTGAACCTGCTGGGAGATCAAACTAGTCAAACAGTTTTGACCTTCTGGTGGCACTGCTCTTGGTCCTTCTGCCATTCTCAAAGTGTCTCATGACATTAAAGTGTTTACCTAAGAGGGGAATACCTCTACTACAGGCCAGTAAATGAGAATTCAGTTTTTTAAAAAGAAATGTATATCTCACAATATGCTTCTAACCCAGAACCAAAGCATCTATTAAAATAAAGCAATTCTGCTTGTGTTTAAATTCAGAAATGTCAGAATGTATAGTTACTATCACTGTTTTTTCATGCTACATCATTCCCTCAGCTCAAAAACCATACCCTTAAATCCCAAGTATATATGCATCATGTATTATAAAGCATAATTTAGAAGACATTAGGTCAATGTGTCTGGGCTATAGGATAAGCTGCAGAAACCTTTCCACAAACCTTTTTTTACTAAGGTGCTTCAAGATGTAGGGCAGGTGAAAAGTCACCATTAGTGGATTTTCCACTGGCAAAAGCCCCAAAACAAGGCCTTTAAGGGGTGGGAAAGGTCTGTTTAATTTATCCCCATTGCTATCAAAAGCCCCCAAAACAAGGTATTTCAGGGGTAGGAAGAAATCTAAGTGCAAAAAAATATTAGATGTAACCCTAATTGTATAAAACTACTAGAACATTTCCCATAGTACTGAAAATAAATCTGACCATTTTTAATGCCACACAGATAATCATTTAGATAAGGACTTTGCTTTCAGTGCCCAATGTTCTGTGGAATTCTGTTGTATTTGTAAGAAACTATGGACTATTTTTTGAGGTATACTAATATTCTATAGCTTACCTGTAAGACTTTAGCAACTTAGAATTAATATTATACCTGACAATTGGCACACAGACTGCAAAAAGTATGGCAATGTTTTAATTAGGTAGAATTATCCATGAGAAAATACAGTAATCTGCAACACTTCACTAACTTAGTTGTTTATGCTCACACTTTCTAAAAGGTGCCATGAGAATAGAAATTTTCAACTGTATTAACTTTTATTAATTTATCGATTTATATCCTGCCTTTTTCCTACAAAGGGCTCAAGGCAGCTTACATCATTCTCCTCCTCCATCTTATCCCCACAACAACAACCCTGTGAGGTAGGTGGGGCTGAGAGTCTGTGACTGGCCCAAAGTCACCCAGTTGGCTCCATGGCTAAGCGGGGACTAGAACCCAGATCATCTGAGTACCAGTCCCATGCTCTTAACCACTACGCCACACTGGCTCTTTAGCCACTGGCACTGGCTCTGTGCCCAACCCTTTTGAGTATATGGGCACATCTGGCATTTTGATATTACCTTAGATATCACAGCAAATTAGCTGTTGTAGGAGTGTGGAAGGCCAATCACAAAAATGCTTGGAGAATGCACATGATCTGTGTTTGTATGTGCATGCATGTTCATCCTGTTTGCTACCCACTTTGGCTTCTCTGTCTGCGGCTTTTCTCTCCTGCCTGCCTCCCTCTGGTTCATCATTCCATCTCTCTGGCTTTCTTTCTATCTTCCCTTCCTATTAAAGCCAATGGTGCAATTCATCCACTGGTTTTAACAGAAAGCAGAAATGACTGAGTTGGACACAAAGGTCACTCCCCCAGGATATCCTGTTTTCTCAAAGGCCCTTGGTGTGAGGGTGTGGACTCTGCCTTCTCAAACATTCTTCCGTGGGGGGAACTTTTCCTCTGCTTATTAAGTAATGGAGCAATTTCACTGGAAAGGAAAAGTCTTTCTACTAAAAAAATTATCTAGAAAGGGTTAAGGTCATCCCCTGTCAAGAAGGTGGTTGCCCCAAGCTTGCTTTCCCAGTCAGTTTTCAGCAAGGAGGCTTTTTGCCTTTGTGCAAGTAACTGGAGAAATTGATGCATATACTTGGTAGAAATAGCTTGGGAGGTACATCAATATGGTCTGCTGAGCACAACTGCACCCATGGGATCTGTGTTGCAGTCCCCTGCTGTAACACTTATGTCTGCTCAAAACCAATGAGAGTTCTGGATTTCCAAGCCAAACATCTCATAAGGTGGACATTCTAGAATAAAATTTCAAAGACAGATATTAATATGTAATTGCTGAAGTACAATTAATCCAAATTCAAATCAATTTTTAAAAATCACACTATACATAAATCAGCTTACCACTGCAATGATGTCTGTTTTTACCCAACAATGTTCTGAGAATGGCAACTGTTAGGACAATCATCACTGCCTGTACTTTTTGCATTTCAATTTACTATCAACACCATATGTATCAATCTCCCTGTCACTGCCAAGTACATAAATCTACCAATCTGAGGTAAATACTTCACCCATCTGATGACATACACACAAAAATAAATTTGTTAGTCTTTAACAAAAATAAATTTGCTGACCCTCTAGAAAATAGCAGTTCATCTATATTTTCTACCAATACATTGTTTCTAAGCAGTTTCCTGTCTAGAAACCAATATGGGCACCTTGTGCATACAATGTTGTCGTGTTCTAGATAGGCCTGGATTCCTGAATTTATTTGAGATTTAAAGATTTGTTCATACAGCAAGATTCTTTTTCAGAAATATATCTTCCAGGAGAGGGGAATAATAATACTGGTCATGTCATGTATCTTGCTAAACGTACCTGAACTGGAAATCCCTGACTTTCTCCAGCCACATACCATTTCTTTATATTTTTATACCACCAATATCTGAAGCTGTCTTGGCAGTTCACAACTATTACAAACATTTCAATCAGAACAGATACTCTAAACTGCCTTTTTTCTCCAGGTATGCCTTTCATGTACAAAAGTTCGGTGTCTGTCCAAAATCTAATTGTGCATGTCAACTGAATCAGTACAACAACACAGTGGCAAGAACCTTCAGCTTCTACATAGGAAGTAACTATGTGGCACTGTCTCCTAGTTGCACTATAGAAATAGTTCAGCAGGACTGGCAGCTTTATGCTGCTGCAGCTCTTCCTGCAGCTCATAGAAATATGATAAAATTCTGAAAAAATAAGCATGCACATGTAACAAAACTTTTAGCACCACTATTTGCAGAGAAGAGTCTGAATGTAATTTGGAAAGTGTAATAGTAGATGCTTCCATACCAAACTAGTTGGCAGTCATTGTGTAAAAAGGAGAGTTAATGATGCAGCAAGAAAACACAAGGAGGAAAGAACATATTTCTGAAGAACATCTCAAAATCCATTCATGAAACTGGAGTAGGAGTTTAAGAGGAGCAATGTCACACTCCACTTTCTATTAAGAACTAGACTAGTTACCAAACCAGAGGTCCTTTAGTGTCTACAAGAATTTAGCATATTGCATTGACTGAATGGCAACAAAGAAATTGGACAAGGCTTGTTACCCTGGTAACCAATTCAGATTTTCAGGTTAAAAATGGACAGATTTTACACAGCTAGAATTTAACTCTTCTTCAAAGCCACACACTAACATTACTTTTTTAACATGATAAATCTGCTCCATCTTAATTATAACAAATATTATATGAAAACCAGTGTGATGTAGCTGTTAGTGTTGGGCTGGGACTTGGGAGATCCAGGTTCTAATTTCTTTCTTAGCTATAGGGTGACTTCGAGTTAGTTGTTGGCTCTCAGTATAACCTACTTCAGTGATCAGGACCACTGTGTAAGCCACCCTATGTTCTTTGCAAGATGGAAAACAGTGGAATATAGATGTAGCTATATAGTCAAAGATTATACAGCCACTAGCCAGAAACCAGAATAGAAAAAAATAAAGAGATTCTACCAGTAGAAAAATAATAGGTCCCTGTGTGAATATTTATATTGAACATAAAGTTAAATGAACTTTAAACCTACTGAAAATAAACCTTCAGAGTGCTCAACTGTGCTGGATTTCAGCCTTTATATACAAATGCCATACATTTTAAAGTACCACATACTGCAATACTGTATTAAAGTATTTCACGTACATTATTTCTCAGTGATAAAAATTACACTACTTACTTATGAGCTCTCAACTGACAGCAAGTGTAGCATGGTGGTTAGAGTATTTGACTGGGTGACTCTGGGCCAGTCACAGACTCTCAGCCTATCCTACCTCAAAGGGGTGATGTTGTGAGGAGTGGCCAAATGAGCAACTTGGAGGAGAAGCTGTCAAACTTATCATGTGTTGTCAAATTGTCTTCAATTTATGGTGACCCTATGAATGAAATCCCTTCAAAATGTCCTATTCATAATGGTCCTGCTTAGCTCTTATACATTCAAGGCTGTGACTTCCTTCACTGAGTCAGTCCATATCATATTTGGCCTTCTTTTACTTCCTCTGTCTTTGACTTTCCCTGGCATGATTGACTTCTCAAAATGAAAGCAGGCGTGGTGGCAACTCCAGGCTTCTCCTATAGGCTGAGCGAATGGGAAGGTGAGAAGCATAAAGCCACCTTTTGGGGGGTAGGGTAGAGATGAAGCAAACAGCTCTAAGTTGCAGTCAAGGGGTTTCGAGCTCAGCATCCCTGTGTAGCTGTGGGGTCCCAAAGAAACATACGTGTGAGAGCGAAACTCCCCCAACCTTTCCACTCTGCTAACAAAGAAGGGCCATATTTCAAAAAGAGCACCATCAAAGAGAGCTAAAACGACAACGCTGCCGCCTCCGCAGAAGAGCGACCACTCCAGCCCCAGCTCCTGAAGAGCGATGTGGCTCTTCTCCGTTCTCTTCTTCTCATCGCAGTAATCCAGCCCAGCCTCCCAGGAGCCTAAGCCCGCGCAGCCTCTCTGAGGCAGGGAGAAGAAAAAGGCGATCTAGAACTCCCTCATTCGAGCCTTAGACTCCGCTCGGCCTGGTCCGGCCTCCCTACTCAGCCCGCCTCCGCTTACGATACCTGAGGCCCCCGCGTCAGGCCCCAGCCGCTGAGCTGCGCATGCCGGAGCTGACTCAAGATGTTGACCGGCCCTCTGCGAGCTCCGCGCCGGCCTGGCCCGCGAGAAGCCGGGCCTGTTTCCGACGCTGCCGGCGAGAACGTCGTCCCTGCTCCTCCTGTCCCTGCCGCCGCCATATCCACTCCTGCCCCTGGCCAGAGACAAACAGGAAGCGCCCCTCCTTTCGGCGCTATGTAAGGAACGCCTCCCGGTCTGAGCCACAGCGCCACCAGTTGGCACGCCGCAGCCAGCGCCCTCCTTATTGGCAGGATGGGGCTCGCACCTCCTCCCCCAGGGGCTGACGGGAAAAGTAGTCTTCGGCTGAGGACTGTTCCGTGCCCTCAGAGAAAAGGAAGTCCGAAAGGGAAGATGCACTGAGCGGTCGCAGCCAGCGGGGGACGTAGCTGTCAACTCCTCGTTAAACCGAGTGAGGACTTCCGGCGTCTTGTGATCTGTGTCGTCAGCACGAACGCACGTGGGACTCTCTCTGCATCCACTCTGAAATTCGCGAGGCTTGTTTTATTTACTCAGATTCCGGACCGTCCAAATCCAAACCAAGAACATGCCCATGAAATGGAGAGGACCATAGCTGTATGATAACGAACTTACTAGGGTTTGCATAGCGTTTTAAAATATTTGAAGCGCTTCATATCCATTATCCAAATAAGGTTCACAACGACCCTGTAAGGCAGGGACGGGGAACTTCTAGCCCGATGGCAGCTTAGTTTCAGAGAACAGTTTCCCGCCTGCGGTCTGCTGGTGGGTGAGTCCAATGAAAAAGAAGCAAGCCAAAGTACAAAAATATATACAATATTGCACCAAAAAATGGTTTTGCTGGTGAAGACTTAGGACAGACATTTCAACCTTCCAAACTGCGGAAAAGGCTATTTAAAACCAGGAAAACCAATTGGTGAGAGAAAGGCGGTGGAATTAGGGAAAAGATGTACCTTCATCTGGAGAAGCAGGAGAACTGAATTTGACTCGAGGTTCAACATTCCTGCTGTAAAATAAGCCAACTTATTATCCTATGTTTCTGCTTGGCTACTGAGGTGGAGATGATAGTGAATAGCTCACCTAAGGCAATTTATCTTTCAGTCTTGTACAGTTACCTGAGAGTAAGCCTCTCATCATGGAAATTCCTATGTCCACCCACAGTGACAATCAAGTGAATGGTCCTCCATAAATACTAGATTGCTGCATGATCTTCTACATATTCACTCAGAACTAAGTACTAATTACATTAGTTTGATGGGCTTACTCGTAAAGACTTACCAAAGATGAACCTGCATAGCTGTGGTTTTGTTTTGTGTTTTTTTATTTTCTACTTTTTCCTGCAGCTGTATTTGAATCATTTCTTACATGCAGAAATCTCAGTTGATAACTGGGGAAATAGGTGCACATCTTTGACCTGTAGTCAGCATATACCAGCAGTTCCAGTCTCTAGAGTAGAAAATATGAACTATATGGGACATTTTGTAGGGATTTCCATCAGTAACTTTGCACATGTAGTTCAGTATGGAAAGAGAAAGCTGCTGCTTGGATTTACCTTTATTACACAGATTAGTATTAATAAAGGAAGTCCATACACTTTATTTAGCCCCAGCCTGTTAAATAAAAATATCCATGTCGATGCATTTCAAAGCTACATCTTGGTTCAACAGTACCAGTATAATTGTCTCAACCTTTGTCTCTTATTTACTCTAAAGTGATAATCAATGCAACATTGTACTTAGCCAGGCATGTTTTGCTTCAGAAAGCTAGGGAGAGAACACTAATCATTCACTATACTATAGGGCAGACTACCTCAAACCTGTTGCTATCCAAATGCTTTGGACATCAATTCCCATCAGCTGTAGCCAGCATGGCAAACAATTAGGAACACTGGGAGTTATAGGCAAACATAGGGAGGACACCAGGTTAAATTCCATTCTTAATAAGAAACAAATTGTATACTAATACTAAATATTTTGATACAGACGCTTGCTGAAAGTCTCAAATAGCGTTGCTATCAAATTCTAGAAGTTGTGATTTGGCAAGGGGCTGAAAAGAGACATGCTGAAAGATTTCTGCCTGGATTTAAACTGTGTTCCCTATTGAGCCAGGCCACATTATATTGCTTGTATGCCAGGGTCACAAGCCTTCAGGCTACATGCAATGACATTACGTAGCATACAGTTGAACACTTCTGTGTTGGATGGATCAGTTTCTCTCTGAGTTCCTGCCAAAGGATAGCAAAGAACCAAAAGCCATCCTGGACTCTGAAAAATAATTTATGGGTGATTGCATGCAGTTGTTCTCTTGGGAGGATTCATCCTGCTTTAGATGTAAAAATAACTACTCCTTTATATTGATGAAAATCCTAAAATGGAACATTGGAAGAATATGTGGGCGGAAAGAAAAAGTAAATCCATGTCCCTCCTCTGTAATTAGAATCACCCATAATCATAAAATGGGAGCTTTTCTCTTCTTTCTAGACAGAATTCTAGACAGGATGTTTAGAAAGAACAATAAAGAGAAAAAGTTATTTATACATTGCAAATGTATAGTTTCTACTAGTCTCATCTCTAGCCACCCCCATTAGCTCATTTATCAGTTAAAATGCCTTAAAGCTATAGACATTGTACAAAAATAGGCGAGTCCATAATCCAAGAAACAAATCAAAAAGAAATGAAGGAAGATGGGGGAAATACTGTGCTAGCTGGACTAGAGTATGAGGAGCGGGAAAGAGTTAGCATATGCAACAATTAATAGGAAAATAAGTAAAATAAAAGGCCAGCCAGAAAATACAAGAGATGCAAGAGAAAGGGTATTTTGAAAAATGACATAAAGTGCTAAGCCTTACTTCATGCTTGTATACAAAGTAGCATTTCTCTCTCTGTTTCAAGATCAATCAGAAATAAAAGTTTTAGATAGAGATTTTTAAAAACATAGTTAACACAGATGAATGGAATTGCCAAATGAGAGAACTGGCTTCTGTGTTCTGTTGGGTTATCACCAAGAGCACTTTACACTAGGTACATATTAGTAATTCTAAGTTAAATTAAAATATATTATCGGTACTGTGACTATTGTCCACAGAAGTAAAATGCTATATTGAAAAGCTACAGTACATGGATTCAAATCCTTCCTTTAATACAGGGGTCTCAAACTCGCGGCCCGCGGGCCAATTGCCGAGATGGGCGGGGCACAGGGGAGGGGCCCTGCGGCCTTCAAAGCGCCGGCGTGCCTGGGCCGGCCATGGGATGAGCGGCCCACCCCCACCGCGGTGGTGGAATACTTGATGCGGCCCAGCCTCACCCAGACTCTACTTCCAGCGGCCCCCAGGTAAGTTGAGTTTGAGACCCCTGCTTTAATAGAATGAAGGCTCTGCAAAAAATAGATACATGGCAATGCCTTTGCAAAAATAATCACATGTTTATCAGAAGCCAACACTGTTTCATTTGGGAGGTCCCAAGTCAACAGATAATTACCCTTCTCTTTAAGTTGTATGATAGGAATGACTGGAGCTCTATTAACATCACCATCAATTTAACATTTATATAGAACTTTACAGGGAAGTGTATATATATTAACAATCTTTGCAATAGCCCTTTAAAATAGGATGACATGGTATGACAGATAAGAGGGAAAGGCTGGTAGCATACTGCAGGCATAGGGAAATGCTAGTCCATCAGCTTTTTCTTTAGGCCCCAACTTCTCCCTCTAGGCAAAAGGACTTACCTTCAACAAACAGCTGATC
>NW_025336114.1:2666774-2705149 GCF_004798865.1 Varanus komodoensis | reverse complement strand
GAGGGAGAGGGCAAGCAAGCACATGGCTCCAGAGAGGTTTTCTGGGTGACCACTTCTGGCATAGTGGGTTGTTTCAAGCTATTGAGCAGAATCTGAGTCAAGGTGAAATGTGCATTAAGTGATTTCTAAGTCAGGACTAATACATAGCTACCACAGGAAACTAAGGGTTGGAATATTACTGACTCTCAATTTTTTAACTCTACCGGTAACAAAATGGCTTTGGCTCCTGCCTCTGCCACCCCAAATTACATTGTTGAAATAAAGGAAGCTTGGTGTAACCAGGAGAAGCTATTTGTGCAGAGGGACTGTGAGCGCTATTCAGTTCTGGGACTCTATTAAAATCCCTTTTGTACCAGACTCTGCTTGGTGGATCTCAGGCTTCTGCTAAAAGAACAAAAACAACAATGACAAAAAGCCAAGTAGATTTGCCCATGAATACAGAGTGGCATGTAGCAGAGTTCCTTTCACACTAACAGAGGCAATCTTCACAATTCCTTACACCTCATCCCTGTGGTTCCTGCAAAGTTGCTCTGGATGGCTGGGATACACTCCAGAGCAGCACGAGAAACAACATAGAGCATTAGCAAAAATAACCTGCCTATCCCTTCCACTCTCCACCACTGGATACTGAGGCCCTTTGTAATGAAAGGATCTCTTCTATTCATGGAACGGCCAGTCTGGATCCTGTTTCTCCCGCTGTCTACGCCATGTAAATATCTACCTTGTGAATTATAGGTGATGTCTTTTATTGGAATAATTCTACAGAAAGCATTCAAACTTCAGCTTCATCAGTCCATCTACTGAAACATTATACTTGTATAAGATCCAGAGGATTGCATTATATTCAGGTACCTGCAACCATTAAAAAAATCTTTGCTCTGAAACCTATGTCCAAAGAATATTAAGTTTGAAAGCTTTGCTTGCAATATTTTTAATAAGATACTAAAATCCCATGTTGCATCTTTGTCATCACACAAGACACAGATATTAAAGCCAAAGTGTTGTTTTTTTCTTACTTGCTTTTCATTATGCAGCACAGACCATTTCTTAAAGAGAAAAGGGGGAGTTAAAAGGCCTGTGGAGGGCTCGCAGAATGAGAGAACTGCAGAGAGATCCAGAAGTATCCCAACAACAGGTGGGTCTTCCATTCTCAAAGGACTTCAGCTTTTCGACGTGGATGTCAAAATAGAACTGACTCCATGATGAAGAACTACATCTCCTAGCAGCATGAATGATATATGGACTACCAAAGAACCACAACAGGAGGTGAAAATAAAGCATCCATTTATTGGCTCCAGTATCCCTGAATCAGAGTAAATGAATCATGCATTGTCAAAGAAGACCTGTCCCAAAACAGCCAGTTTTGAATTAAAGGGTTGACTGGGGCAGCTCAGAAGCGGGACTCTTCGTTTTTCCTTCTGTTTAGACCCCATGTGTCCCTTGCAGCCTTCAGAGGAAGCATCTGCAGAATCTTTTTGCCTCCCTGCTTCTGTTTTATCTGAAGTTTTTGAGAATGTGAACTTCTTGCTTCTTTTCAGAGAATAGAACTCCCTCATTAAATCTTCTACCTCCCACTGCTCTTCCTTTTGTTTCCTGCAACAGTGCAGGGCAGCAGGATCTATAGGATGAGCTTCTGTATTGAAGATGTATCCACCAGCACCGAGAATACATTCACCATATGGTGTCAGCACAATGTCAAAGGATGAACCATTGTTATGAATGAAGTTGTCAGGGTCAAACAGCAGATACAAGTATTTCACTGTTTCAGCCAGGAAGAAGGATTCCATCCGGTTATCTAGCCTGTGATCTCTCAGGTCTTTGATCTTTGAAATAAAGCATGGAGGAAGACAGTGGTTATGCTATGTGGATCAGAACCCTACATACCACTATTTTAGCCAGCTACACTGGAGGAGGTCACAGTAACAAGATTGAGATTAGTTCAGTTCTACTGGAGAAGAGAAATGGAACCTCCATCCTGTAGCACTTCTAAAGACAGCCCACAGAAATGTCCTTGGGTTTCTCGAGGGGTGAAGGTTAAGAGACCAAGCCCAGCCCTCTGGAGGAATCTCCATTGTTACCTCCAGTCTAAGCTTGGAGATAATGGGGGGATTCCCCAATGTGCCACTGGGAGGGGATGAGCTCACAAGACATTCTACATGGTTTTCACTGATCTTAGAATGGAGGTAAGAGTGGGGATCTGGATCATGACTGACTTGGTTGGCCCCAGAAGAAATGCCCACTCTTCCTGTCTGTGCCTTTCACCATCCTATAAGAGGTGCATGAAAGAGGTGCCAGCCTCATTTGGCATTGGGAGGGGTGTTTTCTTCTAGCACCACCTGCATCTACCTTGACACATCTTTTCTACCTCGGACTGGAAGAATGAGAAATGAATGAGATATTTGACTAGGCTGGTACTGGGAGTAGCTGCTGTTCTTCCTGGCTCTGGCTGAGACCCTTCTTCCATGCTGGAGAGGTATGGAAAAATGGAAAGGATGACATTGACACTGGGCATGGCCACACCTCCTAATATCCATTCTGTGGAGAGCCTGGTGAGGATCAATTGAACCCCTGCTTCTACAGCAGAAATTTGCAGAATTGAATCAGGATCAGTACTGGATAAGGAGAGGAATTAAGCAAGAAGACACATTCTGATAGACTACTAGTGGCAAGAAAAGTTTGACAGAGATAAACTGAACTATCACTAGCAAGAGAAAGAAGAGCAGAAGAAATACTTAACTGTTGCAAAGCCACATTCAACCTTGCTGATTTTTTCTATTGACTCTACAACATCTCTGCCAAGCTCCAGAAGGGTGGGATCTCGTGTTGCTCGATAGAGATACATTGCACTCTCTATCAGTTCTGCAAAACCCAAAAAGCAAAACAAATGAAACACATTAGTATTATCATTTAGCCAAAGTTCTCTGGGTAGTTCACAAAAATGACAAGCCACAAATACAAAATAGAAAGAAAACAATTTCTTTATAGACAAAATTTAAAATCAGTTTAATGTAGTTACTTCCTTGCATGTTCAATACTTAGATCTGCAGTCTCAAGTGAGGCCAGAGGCTCCAGCCGCTTTAAACTCATGCTATCATTTTATCCCGCCACTTTGAAGCTTAGAATTTGTTTTATTCTGCCTTAAATGGTAGTTGCTATTCAAGGCAGCTTGCCTTGGATAATATCAGGGAACAATACCCATTTCAAGCTTATTCAATAGTTAAGCCATTGGGCTTTCCTCACCCTGCAAAATATTTTTAATGGCAAACAGTACTAGAACAACTTAAAAGTATGTCTCTTTTGTACTATGGATTCTTCTACAACCAAAGCAAACCATAAAAACAACTTGGGAATTATACAGTACTATATTTGCATGAGTCTTCTACTAATGAAAGAGGGCACCACAAATAGACTAATTTCATACTTAACCAGGTCTGAGGGGGTATCCTTCACGCTTTTCCACCGTATAACCCTGGGGAATATTGTAGAACTCAGGCAGTCCACCAAACTGTTTCCAAACAGTGTAATAATTTAGAAATGTTCGCATTGCACTATCTATGTGTCCAATAAGGCTCTAGAAGGGGAGCAAAAACAAAAACAAAACCCCCAAAACCTCTGGTCAGATAACGATAAGGAAAAAACAACCACGCAAGAATCAACACCAAATGTGCTCACCTAAACAGAAACTACCATTAAAAACAACAAATACTTAGTGGACTACTAAGCAGAACCCTAATGGCAAAACCGCTTCCCCCAGCCACCCACTGTTTCCTGTTTTCACAGTTTTTGTGAAATTTTGAAAAAGTTGAAATGCCTCACCTAAGAATTAATTACTTGTGGTAAGGTCTTGAAGCTAAGCTTTCCTGGTATTTTTGGCACTGACCTGGTGCTACTCCTTTTGCTTTTGGCCCTGGCCACCATTGGAATGTGGCCCTTGAACACTTCTGAAATGGAATTCAGCCTCTAGAGTTAAAGAGGTTTGACACCCTGACTTAAAGAGACGCGTAGAACTACAGTAGTAACCACTCCATTTCATTTCATATCATATCCATTTCACATTAGTCAAGGAGGGAAAAATAATAATCGAACCCAGGCACCACAAGTTCTTGTTCAATGCCTACTATGTTTAAGAAATCATTTATTTCTATATACAGGAATAGCTTTAGATAGCAATGCAGGCAAGTTATCTGTTGCTTTGCATTTTATTTATTTATATTCTGCCTTTTCCCCCTGGTGCCTTACATAATCTCTCTCCTTCTCTCCATTTAATTCTCACAATTAACCTGTAAGGCTGAGGGTCAGTGACTGGCCCAAAGTCACCCAGTGAACTTCATTGCCGAGTGAGGACTAGAACCCAGATCTCTTGTATTCTGGTCCAAAACTTGAACCACCACACCACACTGCCTTTCTATTGTGAGTGCTTTCTATACTGGGAAATTCCAGCTTCTGATTTTCCCAGTATAGGCATTTTCTCTCCTTTGCTTTTACCTTTCTTACTAAATATGATACTATCAAATACATGAGAAAGATCGGATTTATGTTCTACCAACTATGCTAGAAGGCTGTTTTGGTACAGGTCCCAGTTTTTACTGTGCTAATGTCTTGGGAAAACATCAGAAAACTGTTTATTCTACTGCAGCTCTTACCTGTAAGCCAGGCCAGTAGGCTTCCAGGGACTGAAAAACAGGCATGGAGACTGTCCCTTTGTACATTTGAACCCAGAGGTACCAATCATCAAATTTTGTGTAGTTCTTTATAGCTTTGTTATAGTCTACATAAAGAAAGGCAAGTCAAAATCTAGTGATAAATATAGGATAACAGATATAAAATCTAGAATAAAAAGGCTTTTGTAATCTCTAAACATTTTCCAACAATTAATCCATGAGGAAACACAACATCAGAATATCATTTATTCTTAAATGTATCAAAAAATGGCAAAGATGAACCTGTAGGAAATACGTTTGCACCATAGGGGGTACCCAACTATTTTGGACCAGCAGGCACATTTGGAAATTTGAGAAATTGCTGTGAGCACCGCAGTAAAATGCCTAATTAGTGGATTGTTGCTTTCATGTCTACCTGTTACATCTATGGATTGTAGCCTGCATCTTATCCAGAAACACAATCTCTCTCTCTCTCTCTTTCTCTCTCATTCATTCACATTCAACACATCCATGTTTCTTTAATAAGAAATTGTCTGATTTGCCAAATTGTGGGCTTCTTTTAAACATATATTTTGGCAATGTTCTATAGTTGCCACTTTTTGGAGGAGTTAATTATACAGATAAATTTTATACTGGAACAGTCTTTAACCTTCACTGATGTACTTACCTGCTTCATGAAAATTATCAAATGGTCAGAAAAAAGACTGATAATTGCGGCATCATAAACACTTATTTCTTATAATGCAAAGGATTAAGGACCTTACAATGCTTTTGATATTTGAATGGGTAACATATAGACATCCCCTTCAAATGGATATTTATCTGGATAATTGGTCCAGTTTTGATGAGGCATATAAAACTTTTTCAGGTGCTCATAGGGCCCATTGTGGGAACACTTTGAAATGTACTATGGAGATGCATCCATGGGACCACTTTGGGGACTCCCAGATGATGGAACAGACGTTATTATGGAGGGGAAAAGATTAAATGCTCACAAGATATCCTTTAAGCTGATGGGACAGGCTAACAAAAACTGGGCAGACTGCAAGAAATGCTGTTTGATTCAGTTCACTGTTTGTACAGCAGCTTAGATCTAGGTACCTCAGAAGAGGCAGGGCCAGATGGCTGCATAGCTGCTGCATTAGCATGCTGGCAACAATACTTTATAACAAGGATAGGGGAATTCGTTAAACCCCAAATCAAATTGAATTTCAAAGCTTTTAGGGGCTGTATTCCAGTGGTGTGTGGGGCTGATGGCAAAGGGGGAAGGACTCATGGGGAGAAGCCAAAGTATACCTCCCCCTCCCACATACAGTAGTTTAAAGCTCTTACTACAGGTAACTAGGTTTTAGGAAAGTAATGTAAAACATTATAGAATATAGAAAAGACCTCCAAATAATGAGAAACAAACACTTGTGTATGCAGGAAGACCTTGGGTAGGGAAATGGAGTCACAATCGCCTTATCATAATTTGATCCTTCTGCTCAAATCTTCCATCTTGTAATCTTCCAGTTTTGAGTGTCTATCTGAAGGTAGGTGCTTGGGACAGAATATAGATTCTGTTAGAGAACTGCTCATCCCACTAATCAAAAGTTTCCCTTCTGCAGCTAGCTAAAGTGGTTTCAAGGGTGGTTGTGGACTCTCCAGCTTGGCAGGAGTAGCTTAGGATTTCATGGCTTACATGGGGTCTGCCCCAGTTAGTAACTGTACCCACTGATTCAGCAGGGCAGGCTTTTGATCCAGTTTTCTGTATAGAGTGGGTGATGGTAACTTTGGTATGGAGAAACTTCCCATAGTTCTATTGTCTTGAACAGATTACCTGTTGGGATTTAGACTTGCTGGGTTTTGCAGCCTATGCAGGGCCAGGGGGCCAATTAAGATGGTCCAGTCCAAGAGACTGATATATATGAATGGTTTTTTGATGGCTCTTGGGGATTTTTCTGTCTGTTGAAGCCCTGGATAATCTCTGAAACAGAGAAATGGCTCTACAGTGTCATCATGACCATGACTGAGTATCTTCTCCCATTATTTTTAGGATGTTGTGGGTGAATGAACAAGAGGGACATTGACTAAAGCATTACTGGTTCCATTGCCAACATGTGGCACCAATTTAGAACCAACACAGTTTCCTCTCAGGGGAGGCTACCTTCATTCATTTTCTGCTATCCACCTGCTAGCAGCAAAACCCATGCTATTTAGAGGGAGTCCTGTATCCTGTAAGTAAGTCTGCAGGCTGTTTGCCTTTTTTATTCTTAAATTATCATTTTTGTGCTTTAATGTGTTCAATTGTTTCATAAACTGTTCTGAGTGCCATTTTTGGTAAAAAAAAGTGGGGCATAAAATAATAAATAAATACATGGGGTTTTGGCCAAGGAAAGGGGGCAGGACTATCTGGAGAAACTCAGAAGTCTTGATTGGAAGTAGGGGAGGGGTAGATTTGCCCCCAGGGCAAAGGTTCCCCACCCCTACTTTAAAAAGCCTGAGTGGCTTATCAGCTGAGGCTTAGGGGGACTAGTTGTCAGGATGGGAATCAAATCCTCTGACTAGAGTGAGGAATGAACTGTTGCACTGATTTAGAAGACTTTTCTGCAGACCTATGGGTAGGTTTCTTATCCAACAACTAAACATACTGTATTGACAAAACACTGAAGAAAGATTCTTGGGTATGCATCTACTAAACACAGGGACATCTCACCTAAAAACATGGACATCAGCTCCTCATCATGCAACAATATGGCTCCTTTAACTAGATACTCAAAGTAGGAATCTACTCCTGCTCCAATGCCAGCATCTTGGGCTACCCATTTGGCAGTTATTACATCGATATGGTTACCCACCTGAAGAAAGGAAAAGTTCACCTAGTAAACCCATGGTTTGAGATTAGCATAGCTATACTTTTCAGTATAGTTTGGCTAAAGCAGATCACAGGTTGCTCGCAAGGCTATACCACCTTGGAGGGGAAAAATGGAAAAAATGTAACTTCATTGCAGCTACAAAATTCTTAATTTCTGCAGCATCTCTTAAACTTCTAATGCACACTGGTACCTTTGTACACATGTGCCATCCAGGCTAATGTCTCAACCAGCCGTATTAATGTCCCATTAATGATTTATTAGTGCAGTCCGTTTGACTCAGAACTTTTATCAAGGCATACACTCTGTTAAAACTGCACTGCAGCTGTATTCAAAATCTCAGATTTCAGCAAGTCACAAGATGTTATAGGTGAGGGCAAGCAGCTGATTTTCAGCATCAAGTTTTATAAACAACTGATTTGTAAGAATGTAGAGGAAACAACTGATTACTAGAAACCATATTTGGATCTCTGGTGTGTATGTGTGCACAGCACACACCATATCAGACCAGTTTCTTTCTTAGATAGAAATATTTGGTTTAGAGCTTAACCTTATGCATGTTTAGACACAGAAAAGTCCTGCAGCTCTCAGCATCTACTTATTCCTATCTAAACAGACATAGGATAGTGCTCTTAGAAAACAAGGAGCACAAGTGATTATATACCTGGACTTTAGCAAGACTTCTGATATTATCATGCATGTAAAAGCTTGCGATATCTTGCCAACATGTTAGGATCTATCTCGTGCATGGCTGCAATGGCTTTGATGCTTTCCACATGGGCAAATGAAATTGGAGATGTTTGTCAAATTCATCACATACCAGCTTGTGCATGATTAAAGCATACTGTTTACTGAGCACAGTTATACTTGTGTTGTCCCGTGATCAGCATATTTCTATGAGCACCATTACCTGGTAAAATATGTAATTTCTGTGGAAAGGAGACCTCCTCTGTGTGGTCTCCCTACGCTGGAACACCTTCCTAAGGAAGTCTGACTGATGTTAACATTACAATTGTTTCAGCATCAGGTTGAGACATTTTGATTTGCCCTAGTGAACTAAAATATTTTTACTGCCTTCCACTGCAATGTTATGGCTTTGTTGTCTCCCAGTTCTATGTTAAGTGAAGGATGTGATTTTTTTTTTAAATAGAAATTACTGTAGACCACCTGGGAAGCTATTAGGATAAAGGGTGGTCTAGAAATGGAAAAACAGAGCTAATTAAGGTAGCTACATTTTAATTGAATTCTGCCTTACTAAGGTCCCCAAGTACTAGAGTTTCCTTAGAAACTTTAAAGGACAAACCAAAACATGAGCATTTTCACTCACCAAGCCGATGTCAGACCGATTTTTCCAGAGGGTTTTAAGAGCTTTTCTGGCAACCTCCTCAAATATTGCATCACCAGTAAGATAACTTAATGTAGCAAATTCCACTATAAATGTACCAACACCAGCAGTACAGGTGACTGGCGTTTCCCCAGGATTTACTCCATGCAGCAAATTTACTGTCCCATATGGCATTCCAGTTGGGGTCTGAAAGGCTACAAAAGAAAGGTGCATAGGATCAGATGGCTGGGAAAAGATGTCTATATGGTCAATTATCTATTCTATGAAAGAAGACAGAATTAAGTGGACCAGAACAATTCAACTTATTTATTTTGGTGCCATTTTAATTGTTGATTCTCTCGCTTCATTTTGGCTTTTAAATTGTTTGGTATACTCGTTAGTATTTATTGCACTGTATTGCTTATTATTGTTGCATATGCCTGATAAATTTTATTGTATACAGATGTTTTATGGCAGGCAAGTCTATTTTAAACTCTTTTAATTGTTGTATTTTGTATATTTAATTACATTTTGTAAACTATTTTGAGAGCATTATGCTAATCAAGTGGCACAGAAATGCTTTAAATAAATAAATAAGCTCATACTAGTGCCTATTAAACAAAGACAGTGTGCATTCTGTGCTTTCACAGATTTGGTGCATAAGCAAACAAGCTGTTTTCTGGTATAAAACTTGGCATCCCAAAACCCCCAGCCTTCTCTGAAATTAAAATAAGAACGCTTCTAGCCCTCGCAGTTGTATAGATGATCTTGTAAGTTGCAAGATGGAGTAGTATAGCTTCTGAAATTAGGTTTCACAAGAGCGTTACTATCCATGCAATAATTGTGTACAGCACCCATTACTTTTCCAAAGCTATTGTTACATGCCCTGTACATTCGTCTCCTGACATTTTTCTGAGTCAAGAACTCTGAGTTCATTGGCTCTTTGTTGGTTCTAAGTTTCCCAGATGCCAGTGCTAACAGTTTAGCATGCGAGTCCCATAACTTCAGTACTCTACCTCCTGCTTTCAGCTCCCAGAAATAATCTCATTCTGAAGAACTAGCTCAAACAACTGAAAAATACTAGTAAACGTTGGACATGATAATCCAGTATAGGCTCTTAAAATGAGGATGCAAAGAGCATATCCAGATAAAGGCATTTGAGGGGTGTGAGGTACCCAGATTAAGTGTCTAATATCAACCAACTGCACAGAGAATGCAGCAATCTCCACGCAGATTCCCAAGTAGGAACAGTTAGTGGGGTAATACCCCCCTACCCCGCAACAATAGCTGTTCACCTTTTGGTTCACACTTTATTACCAGTTTAAACACTATGGGTATGACTCTTTGCATATTTAAACATACAATCTACAGCTACCAGCACCCCCCATCCAGTCATGTTGGCTGGGGGATCTTGGGAGTTGTAGGGCTTATTTCAAAGTAAACATGCATATAGTAGCACCCTAAATCAAATCATAATCTGCCACAATCTAGCTGACAAAGTATAGAGGGAAAATATTATGGAGAGTTGCCACTATCAAACCATTATAACATTCAGGTCTGTAAATAACCTCCCATTTAGTCATCTGGGGTACATAAGCTCAACATGATCAGAAAGGGTTCAAGCCTAGGCATATTTAGACAAAATGTCCTATAATACCTGGCTTCCTTTCATTTAGGTATGCTAGCTTAGACTTGCAGGGAACTGTAAGATTGCATAGGATTGCATCTTATGTTTGGTAGAACAGTAACCTATAAGGAATTATTATATGCTCCCAGCAAGAGTCATATTGCTTTAGCTGTGTTATTTCTTCTCTAGATCCACATCAGTGTCTTCATGTTTCCTAACACTTCAATAAGCTGTTTTTGTTGCTTTAATATGTTCATTGGCAAGGGTAATGCAGACACTTGAATCCATATTGTCAGCTTTCATTAATATACTGTTAAATATGCATCAGAGACACCCACACTTCTTTTCAACACAGTAAAGTGCTCATCACCTACACCTCATTTGTGTTCAGTGAAGCAGGAAAATGTGGTTCCTGGGTCACACCACTTGGGATTCCGTTCATAAAGCATGGATAGATCCAATATACATTCTTTATAATAAATGAGTACTAACATTATGCTTAATATTTAAATAATACTTAAACTACATGTAATACATAGGCTACAGTGTAGCACCATACAGGAAGGCTGGAAATGAGTTCTCAGTTTGTGCAAGGAAGCTCACCTGGCAAAAGTTTTCGAGCAGCATCCTCTGCCATCCTCAGGAGGGGCCCAGAGCATGGCCATCCTGCTTCCACTTTAACACCTGCCTTCTTTGACAGCAGGTGAGCAGACAGGAGGCCACCAACCACTGCACAGGGACACACAAAGCATATTTAGAAACAAAGTAGCATCACCAGACATATTGCTGGCCCCAGCCTTGCCCCCATCATAAGATATATAAGTGGACCAATCAGACAGGGCAGTCTGATTTTTTTTCAGTTGTTACAGAAGAATCACATAATAGATTCAGCTTCTCCAGGATACACTGTCATTGTTTTCATCCCAGCAACCATTTTCCCTGTGTCACTGCAGGGAATGAAATATGCAAGTCATGAAACATTCAAAATAGAGGGTTGAAAATGAATAAAGAAAAGCCACACACCAGAGAGCATTTAGAATAAACACACCAGCATGAAGACTACCTCTGCTGATCAGACCAAGGGCCTGTCTAGCTCAGCATGCTGTTTTTGACAGTTGCCAGCCCAGGAAGCTTACTAGCTTACTAGTCAGGCATACAGATATCAGCCCTCTACTTTGGTTTCCCCAAGGGATGGGGAATTGGGGCTCACACAGCCAACATTGAAGTCTGATGGGTTTTGGACTACAACTCTCATCATCCCTTGCTACTGACTAAACTGGCATTGGCTGATGGGAATTGTAGGTCAAAACATCTGGATGACCACAAGTTGCCCAACCTTGTCCTAGCATCCGGTACAGAAATACATTAGCTCTGAAGGAGGACTAATAGTCTTATTTTCTCAATATATGGTCATCTGCAGCACAGATCCAACTTTTGTTGTGCAAAAGACTCCAAGTAACCTTTGGAGTTCAGCTCACCCCTTATGTTAGTTTCAAAGACAGAAGCGTTTACATCAATATCGAAGTTCACACTCTCCTGCAGTACACTGACCACTCGCTGGAACTCTGAAACGTTCCCCAAAATCTGGAACAAAATGTAAGTAACTGAAATCACAGTTGATGGTTCATGAGATAGAAGACTTCTACATTCAAGGAAAGGAAAGATGAGAATGGGTGATACGGAAATAAAGTATCACACAGAATAAAGAAAGCATTACCAGCTCCCAAACCCCTACTGTGGGCTCTTTTTCCTTCTTTGTTCCCCACCCTTCAACATTCCATTCAGTATGTCTGTCCATGCCTCAGTTTTATGCAAGAAGGGACAACTCTGCTGCCAAATTGTTCTACAGGTGCTGCCTCAGTGCCCCTCACACAGCAGTGACTTGTGAACATGCACTCCAGGCTGAGATTTGCATACTGGATGAACAGTTGTGTCAGGTACCCACATGTCTTTTCTCCCATTCAAAGGTTCTTGCTCAGTCTTTGTGTCTGAATGGGAGTGGGTAACCAGGTCAGATGTGCAAAGAGGAAGGGAACTGGGGTGAATAGTTAGTGTTTTAGTTGATAGCAGCAAAAGAGGAAGAGGAACATAGATGGACATGCCCAAGGCTGCTTTACCTTTACTTCATTTTCACTCTGTTCTGTTTGTCTGTGACTCATCACAAACTAATACAGAACATTACAAGATACATACAAAGTTGGAGTACTTCAGTGTAATGTTTTGTAAGTTGGAAGCTGTTTGCTTTGATGGGAATGCAACCTCCTGTGTCATGAAGTGGAAGGCACAGAAATGCAAATCCCCCCTCTCTCAAACTTTCAAGGTTGATCTAATGCCAAAGGTGCCTAAGAACTGGGAATGGTGTAGCTAACAGTGGCAGTTCTTAATTGCCCCAGAGTTGAAATAGTAAGCCTGAGGAACAGATATCATGTTCTACTCACACAGGTGTTTTCAAAGAAATAAGCAAGACACAAAACTAAGACACAAAACATAACTAAGAAAGTTAGGGAGGAATAAATTATACTTACTAATAAAGTATCTAGAGCATCAATCAGAGTGAGAGAAAAACTGGGGAAAAAAACAATGCCATTTAGAAAAGGTGGCATCAACCAACCAAAAGACATTGAAAAGTACATATTTTGAATTTCAATCAATGGGCCTTGGACCATCCCCCAAGTCAGGACAAAAAAAAAAAAAATCTACATAGCTCTTGCATGAATGGACTTTAGACCATTTGAAACTATGCATCTGAGCAAATATTTTATCACATTGCCAAATTTGTAAGAGCTTCTCACACAAGTTGATGATCTTCCACAAATAATATCCTGTGATCACCCTATACGAAGAAGTCAACAGAGCAATTTCACAATGTTACTGGTGGAGGAAAATTACCAATAAATAAATGAAATCACAGTTCAGTATAAGACAAGAAAGAGCAGCCTTGAACATCCTGATGGAAAGGTTGGATTAAAAGGACTTTAAATAAATGCCATTCTAAAGGTGCAATTTTAGTATGTTTCAAAAAGAGAGTCATAAAATGCAAGCATATCCTAGCCATGTCTAAACCCTGCTCATATGAGCACATGCTGTCAGCCTTCCAGGCTGCTTTTGCATTCAACTGAAGCTTAAAAAGTCACAATACCGATGAGACATTCCTGTATTTTCCTTGTTATTCCAAGGAGTTCTTGGATTTATATCAGCCTTCCCTGGTATCCTACAAATGTGTTAGACTACAACCCCATAATAACTTTCCAGCATGGGCACATCTGGAGGGCACAAAGTTGGGGAAAGCTTTTCTAGATTATATGAACTACCTGAATAAAAGTACCTGACACATTTTCTTTCTGCCAGAGGGTTTAACATTCTACAAGCAGCACCCCTGACACACAAACCATTTATTCTTCTCAGTACCTTCCCCAAGTGTCCTGCCCATCACATGTCAAAGGACGCAGCTCATCATATGGGAAGGCATTTTCCAGGTAGTTATCATAAGCATGATAAAACATGGACTTGACTCTCTCTCTAAGGGAAAAAAATAAAGTACCACGTCAGAAACCTTATGAAAAGTGATTAATACAAAAACATTTGTTTAATCCTTGAAACACCAGGATAGTATGTACAGCAACCTGTTTCTCAGGACTGCTGCAAAGCACAGCCCTGGGCATCCTGCCTGTAGCATCTACATCCTTTCACCCTTATAGAGAGAACATGGGGGACCTTATAAATCCTGTAATTAAGTTGAGGCCCCCTACACCATCTAGCACACACTGACCTTCCATATCCACAAGTGTGGCAATGATAGTCTTAAAGCCACACATAAAATGCTTTCCCCAAAGGCCATAATGTTTGACAAAGGATTTCTCACAAGGACAACCTACAGTATGCCCAGAACACTGCCTGGCACTGGGGTCAATGAGATATAGGGATGTTTACTACAGCCACAGAGTTTAGTTGATTTTAATGGTGCAATACCAAAGGGGAGCCCTAAGACCCTGAGCTCCAATTGCATGCAGGGCAGGAGGAGTGGAAGATGCAATCTTCATTTCCCTCTGCATTGGATCTACATTTTCAGCTGTCTAGCAGTTGCTTTCAGACAAGGAATGGAGACAAGAGTGGCCTCCGGATCCCTCATATCCTGCCCACCCTGTGTTGTGCCCCCCCCAAAAAAAAACACACAAAACCCTTCAAACCCCCTCCAGTCAGGCTCTTGACCTCACAGGACAGCCAGTGCAGGAACAGAGGATCTGATTTCCAGTTCTAAGATCAGAGCAGGGAATCAGAACCATCCCTAAGGCCCTCCAAACAAGATCTAGAAGGCAAGGGATCATTCCCTCTATGGTTAAATGACCAATTTGAAATGCGCCCCTGATAAATCTATCTTTTTAAAAAATTACTTTAAATTCGAAGACTTATGAACACTGTGAATCACAAGTGCCATATAAGAAGAATCATCCCATCAATGAATTCAGATAAAGGAATTTCAACGGGTTCAGATCACCCACACACTGAGGTATGCTGGAAGGGAAATCTCCACCATTTGGGATCCTGCCTGCCTGCAAAGGTGCGGTACAGGAAGGCACCTTTAAAGGCAAAGTTGCCCAGGTGAACGATGCAACCAAGGAGTAACCAGACTTCGGGCTGAGCTGAGCTCCCTCCACCAGGATCTGAGCTGGTCTGGGCTCACCTATAGTGGGCGACGTCGACCTCCTTCCCAGTGACAAGAGCGAGCGGCCCCTGCAGGTGCAGCGTCCATACCCAGAGCCAGCCCAGAGGATGGACTGAAGGCAGCATCGATGAGACACATACAACACTTTTCCACTCCCGTAGCCATCCAGCAGCCCAAATCCTCGTTTCCGGGTTCCGCCTCTTCCACAGCCCCGCCCCCACTCGCCTCCGTGCACCAATCAGAACAGCAATTTCCTTCCACACCCGCAGTAGCGATGACGGAAATTTCAGGGATTGGCGCAGCGGTTGAGTTTCAACGCGCCTGCGTAAAGGGGAGATGTACTTGGCCTGCTGCCGCAATTGAAAAGGCCGTTGAGAGTGGATGCTGGGGGGTATTGCGTGGAGGTCGATTGTTTGCCGGAAGATCAGGCTGTTTGCTAAGGGTACAGCCCTGTTAAGTTGGGGAGCGCGGTTATTTAGCGCCGCATCTTGCTTCTAACAGTGGCTGAGTCTCCCAAAAGCAGAACATAAGGACAACTATCCTCCTCAGCCTGGCAAATGAGGATAACACGCTTCGTGCGTCTGATGAAGTGGATTATAGTCCACGAAAGTATTTGGTAGCTCTTAAGGCACCACAAGATTCTTCCTCGTCTTTGCTGCAAATATCTGGATATTTGTAGCCACGATTTTCAGTGTCATCTGTGTTGTACTTCTTTACGTGGTGTAGGAAAATAGCTCCATCCCTGCCGGACTTACTCCAACAGGTAGCACTGCTGGCCAAACTCTCATGGCTAAAACGCTTCATCAGAAGAGAAACAGCAGAGAAAGAGGGATCCGTGGCTTGTCTAAACTTGAGCAAGCCATGGATCTGAGTGCTACTTCTAATGGCTATGCTACCTCCAGTATCGGAGGCAATATTTATTTATTTATATTGCGATTAATATCCTACCTTTTTCCTACAAAGGGCTCAAGGCAGCTTACATCATCTCTCCTCCATCTTATCACCACAACAACAACCCTGTGAGGTAGGTTGGGCTGAGAGTCTGTGACTGGCCCAGTCACCCAGTTGGCTCCATGGCTGAGCAGGGACTAGAACCCAGATCCTCTGAGTCCCAGTCCCATGCTCTTAGCCACTACACCACACTGGCTCTGTACAGGTGTTGGGGAGCATGGGTGTTCTTGCACACATGTCCTGCTTGTGAAATCCTCTGGAAAGCTGGTAGGCCACTGTGAACAGAATGGTGGGCTGGATGGACCCTGATGCATGGCTGTTCAGGAAGTGCAGGCAGGTGTAAAAAGAGGAGGCATATTCTGGTCAATGGTAGGACTTAACACCAGCTGTTGGAAGGAGGGAAGGGGGGGCATAGAGATTGGTTGGGGTGCTGCCTGACAAGGCTGCTTCAGGCAACCTGGTATGGGGCCTTATGAGTTACCAGCAGAAGCTTTTTCCATTCTATTGACTTAAGTGCGAGAAGGGGAAATGTAAAATACCCACTCATGCACCCCTGCCCTGTGCCAACGACTGTTATGCCCACATCGGACCACAGGATTGGGTGGAATTTAAGCAATTACAGCACAACCCTACCTCCAATGCAAATGAACTAAACAAAGTTCAGTGGATAATGAGGAGTAAACTCTGAAAGACTCATTTTTTAAGGCGCTGAACAGATTGTGCTCAAGTTTAGTTAAGGCCCCCAGGCACAAACTCCTTGTTCTGTGCAACCACAGTAATTTTTACTAACGCTAACCCTGGATAGAGTGAGTTTGGGCACACATAATCCATGCTTTAGAGCTGCTGCTTTCCTTGTTCCCCCTCAGGTATTCTTTACACAAGGGGTTTGACCTGCTGCTTTACTGAGGATTTCTTTCCTATTTTCATTCCAGGACAACATATATGTCCTTTACATAGTGGTTTTCCCCCATGGATTGTATTTTTCTGCCTTTCTATATATATATATTTAATCAGGCATAGGATGGCCCTATGGTACAGCTTGCAGTGTAGTGGATTTATAAGTTTTCAAGAAGTTTTTGTTGCTGTCTGAATTTGAATACCTGATTTTTCTTACTCTAAACATCCCTGTGAAAATGCCTGGAAAATATGGGAGAGGCCCTGAAGTATTACCATTTACAAGAGGGATGGGAAATGAAGAATGCATAGTTACAGCTGTCACAGACACTTTTAGGACTCAAAAGTAACAATGATGTTCTACTTTGGCAAGTGGCAATACAAGGACAGAGAGGTACACCCAGGTAAACAAGGGAGGGGGAATACAATTTTTTAAACCCTCTTCCTTCCCCCCAACCCATTTATGATTTTTAAAATTATTATTACATTTATATCCCATCTTTCCTCTTGTTGAAGGAACCCAAGACATCTTCCGTGCTCTTTCTCCTTTCCATGTTATCCTCACAGTAAGTCAAGTAGGTTAGACCGAGAGTCAAATTCAAACTGGAACAAAAGCTTCACCCAGTGAACTATGACTGAGTGGGGACTTCGACAGACTCCAGCTTTCCTAAGTCTCAGTCCAACACTGTACCACATTGCTTCTATATGATTAGTGTGTCCTGAATTGTATCACTCTAACACTTTTCTCACTCTCCAGCTCAACAGTGGGAACAAATAGCTGCCATGTATGGAGGAGTTATTCATCCTCTCATGTAGATAAGCTCTGACCCATGCCATTGCTGGCTAAACTCCAATTGAACTGAACCTTTGTCTTGCACAATCACTGCCCCGATGCATTCAGCAGAACATGCAGCTACTGCACACATGGGGACTGGGTTCACATGATCATCACAGCCCAGTGTGGCTAATTTAAACCACGACAGGTTGTATTGTTTGCTGGATGCCCTTTTGAATATTCAAGCCATGGTACATGGGTGCTATGGCTTATGTCATGCAAACCCAGTGAGGTTGGTTTATGCAAGAATTAGCCCTCCCAGAACCCTGAAAGAGCCCCCAGGTTATACAGGAATTCTTTCCTATGTAGATGTCTAACCCTTGCAGGAGCCACAGTGGGCTGCAGCAATTGTGTGAACTGGCCCAGAGTGTCATTACAAACTCTAAGAATGAAATATATTATTACATTGTGCTTATATTCTGCTTTAAAGCTCTTATTCCCAGTAAGTAAGTCTGGTTGGCAGGAAGAGAGTGGGACCAAATGAAGTATACCCAGGAGGGCCAAATACAGGCTCATGGATGTAATTAAAATGCAATAGGAAAAAGTATGACCAAGGCTATGGTCAGATGAACAGCTAGGCAGGGATGTCATGGATAGGTTTTGGAGGGTTTTCATTTACAGGGTCAGCATAAGTCAGAGATTACTTGCCAGCATGTAACAACAATGGTCATATTTGGCATATCTAGCTAAAAACACTGCTTTCTGAATCACAGTTTGTTACTGGTCTACTACTGGCAAGCAACTTGACCTGGGGGAAAAGAGAACATGATGAGAATTGTTGCTCAATAAAGTTACTTCATGCCTCAGAAAGAGCTAAGCTATAGAACAAACTAGGAGATTTCTGTAAAAGTGTATAATAAGCAAGAAGCAAAAGGAAGGTTCCTTGAGTAGGTTAGACCACCATGTGGTAACTAATTGCCAAGTTTAAAACATCAGAGTTTCCATTTATGGTAATGGGCACAGAAACTGGCACAATACAACAGTGCAAATCAGACCTTGCCCCAGAGACCATATTCTGTCTTTATTCACATTCTTGGAGTCTCATTTGGCTTAACTTAAGGGGAGGCAGAGCCTTCACTGGTGAATACATTAAGCCAATCCTATTTTTTCTGTCTACATTAAGGCTGGATGAAAAGATGTGTGAAGATGTTAATTCTCACTGATTTCAAATAGTTGTCTGTATAATTAAGTGCTTCTTTGCGCTACAAGTCAAACCATATATCTTTGGACCCAAGCCAGATATAGATGGGAAGGACCTGTTAGTATTAATTAGGAAGTCTGATTAATTAGGGGTGAAATTCTATAAATATTTGGATAGAAAAAGAAGTCCTACAACTCTCCGGATCTTCCAGCTGGGTGCTACAGAGAGCTGTAGGACTTTTAGGATTGTGCTCTAGATTTATCATCTTTAAATTTAATGCCTTCACCTGTTTTAAAGTACGATGTCATTGATGGTGCTATGTATCTGAATAATAATAGAACTAATGACTATTTTCTAGCTCTGGGTAGATTGGAGTAGGCTGAAGGATGGGAATAGTGCCACCATCATCTGCCTTCCACTTGTGGTATGGTACCAAATGCTAGTGTACTATTTCTGGGGACATTTTGCTGTTCTTTGATGGATCAACTCTGTTGTTTAGATGAGAGACATTTAGCCTGCAGCAGCCTTTAAGCCAGGGTCTAGTTTCTTGACT
This sequence comes from Varanus komodoensis, assembly GCF_004798865.1. Taxonomy (NCBI): domain Eukaryota; kingdom Metazoa; phylum Chordata; class Lepidosauria; order Squamata; family Varanidae; genus Varanus; species Varanus komodoensis. Next base: position 2,685,648 of record NW_025336114.1, on the reverse strand, counting down.
GGGTGTTTGCCCACTAGGTGTCACTGTCGGTTTGAGGCAAAGATGACAGCACACACTGTATTCATGCCAGCTGTCTCTGCAACAAAAAAAGCCACCAAATAATTTGGACATATTGTTCATTTGGTGCAGTTGTAATTTAGGTTTCTAGGACCATTTATCATAAAGCTGTCTGCTTGCTTATTCCGTGGCTCAAGGCTGCTTGAGTATATCTCAGTGCATTCCTGGGAGAATCAGAGTATTGAAGCTGATTTCTCTAAAAGCTGTCACACTACATTATTGGAGCACATTTTATTAAAGTTCATTTTCAAGACTTAAATTTAACAGTGTTCTAGACCATTGTCATTTGCCATACACTGGAACAGTAATTTCTCTATCAAAGTCAGTTATTGAATTCTAAAAGTTGACTAAAGTATTTTTGAAACACATGAAGTATGTGACCGGAAAACAAAATAGGGGGACCAGATACCTTCGAAGCAAAAGGCTCTTATTTCTTTGAAGCTGCTGAATCTTGAGGATAGGATGCAGAGCAGTAACATGATAGAGGATACATTAAAGAAGCTATTTTTTAAAACGAGGAAAGCTACATGAATACTTGATCAGATTGGAAAATGTGTGAAATGGTATGACTTTGTAGCCATTCTTTCAGCTGCTGCTTGGCTTCATCTGCCTCTTCTCGGAGAACTGGGTGGGTTGGGGTCATTTGAATCCCATCCTAAAATAATTTGACACCTCTGTACCAGATAGAAAGATAGTTTCAGTGGATCTTCCAGTTAGAGTTCTCAATAAAGGAAAAATCAGCCTTTCTCTAAGCTCCCTAACAAAAATTGCAGTATGAAATGGCATGACCAATAGAGTCTGTCAGCCCCTCTTCCACAAGGGCAAAAAACAAGAGTCATTGCCTGTGTTTGATGTAATGTCTGTATTTGTGATAGGAAATCCCAATTGCATGAAGAGTCTATCCCCAGTGTTGGCTTAATGTACAGAGACCAGGCAGTGGGATGGGTGGGATAGATCACAAGAACCAGTGGTTTCTCTACACCCGCATCTCTCACTCATGGATGTTTACAGGGTTATTTCATGACATCGTTGTACTTCAGGACCTTCAGGTTTTCCAGGCATTTTCACAGGGATGTTTAGAGTGAAGAAAGCAGGTAGATTGCATAGTTAGTTCTGCTGAGGCACATGCATCCTTTTAACATTTTTGTATACGTGGGTATATATTACCACACATTGCATCTTAAAGCATTCCTACTTTATTTTCTCATGAGGCTGAGGCTTTGGCTAAATGCTTAAAAAAACCTCAAACACCTGACTATCTCCCTTAAAACTACATGTTATGCAGCCAAATGCAATTCTGTTCCCCTTAAGTGGAGTGGAGGTGGGGATAGCCTGGGAGTGGAAGGCAGCCATTTTTACAGTTGTTTCTGTTAAAAGCCAGAGGAAATATTGGCTTTGGTTTTCCTCCCTCAGCTGTCAATTTCCATCAGGCTGCTGCAGACAGAGAGATGAAAAGCAGGGTTCTTTGTTGTGGTCCCCGTGCATCATACATATATGGGTGCTGAACCTGGGCAGTGCCTATTTTGGGGAAGATTTCATAGCTATAATGGTTTTTGGCGGGAACTTCCCTCCCCCTAGTATAAATGGACGGAGTCCCCGCCCTCTCACCAGTCTGCTTTCAACTGCCATTCACTGTGCCTCGGGCTCTTTTGCTTTACTCTCATTTTTTTCACAAAACCTACTTTACTCTATTTGTCTTTACAACTTATCTCACAACTTTATCCCTAGTACTATTCCTCAACCCCTAGCTTCCAACCACAAAGAACCTTCCTCTCACTCCCCTTCCTCTTTCCCCCTTCCCCTCACAAACTACCCCCCATAAAAAATTAACAACAAAAAAACCCTCTTCTATCGTCTCGCTTGCTTCCTTTTTCCATTTCTCTCGATGAGACAGCATCCACAGCGTCCATTTTGAAAGTGTGTCCAGTGAGGTGCGAAGATATTGCCTACCAACCCTCATTCGCTCTGCCTGCTTTGTCTTGGTGAGGGCCATTGCGTGGACAAATGCGTTCATTGCCAGGCCTTCACTCACTAGGCTCGTGAAAATCACCTCAAGAAGTTGCTCTGGGACCAAGCACTCTTTGTGATGAAAGAGGCTACCACGGCTCCTCCTGCTGGCATTCCTGCCTCTGAGGGAAGTGCTCCTCCCCATGCTGTACAAGGGGAGAGCACTGGAACCAAGAAAAAGCGCTCGTTCAGTCTCAGTCTCCTAGGAAGAGAAAGTATATAGAGACCGAAGGGACCGCTAAAGCTAAGTGTCTCAAGAGAGAAAGCACAAGAAGCACTCTCGCATGGATCACCATGATCTGCCAGTTCCTTCTCTCATGCCATTGAGCGCCTTGGTACTGAGTGAGCCTTCGGTACATCTGCCATTGATTTGCACAACACTGCAACTGTTTCTTTGTCATGTACTGAGCTCTCCTCCATACCCATCTCTGAGACCTCGATTCAGCCTGATCGAGTCTCAGGCTCTGGAATCAAATGTGCGGACCGCAATATTGGAGTGAGAAATCTGAGTGTCGCCCATCCACTCTCCAGCTCCCTCTGAACATTCAGTGCAATCCATCCACGAACACCATGAACTGATCCATCCTCCCACTCTGACTCTGTATGAGCACTTCTCCCTGGATGTCTCACTGGGATTGATCCAGCGGCTGCCGGCCTTCAAAACCGAGTCACCTCATTGGGACCACAGCTGATACTGGATGCCACCTCCATATGGAGGATTCAGAACTGGAAAATATGAGTCTGGATATCCATGGGAATACTATCCACCTACGGATATCCATGCCCACCACCACCAAGGCACCAAAAATGATCTCTCCCGCATGCACCACCAGTGTCTCAAGAGGTGCTGACAACCTCAGTGACCACAATCACCCGTCTCCAATGCAATCCTCACCTTCAAGTCCTGGCTACTACTCGTAGTTGGATTCGGAGGAATCAGAACAAGCCTCCCCATCCCCTGACCTTGGTTCGGCTCAAGGCCTGGGATCACCTGGTGAGAGCATAGGACACTTCTCTGAACTATTGGTCCATATGTTGTCCTCCCTTGCGATCGATATCCAGCAACATATGGACCCAGAACAGGAGAACATCTACGATGTCATCAGGACCGAGGATGTGGTCCCAGTAGACGGCTTGGGATCAGGATACCTAAAGGAACATCTTTTTCCCTATTTGCCCTCCTGTCCCCTGAGATTGGCAACAGAAGCTCTCCTCTGGGAACCCTCTGTGAAAGACGTTAGGAGACAGAGTACCTGGAGGAGGGTCTTCTCTGCGGTGGCGCTCCGACTATGGAATGTGCTCCCCAGAGAGGTCTGCCTGGCGCCGTCATTATGTTTTTCAGCGCCAGGTCAATACCTTTTTATTTAAACAATGTTTTAATATGTTTTAATATTGAATTTTATTGTTGTATTTTATTAATTTGCAGCCACTGTGGATGGTCAATTTATTTATGTTGTAAGCCATCCAGAGATGCAAGTAATTGGATGGCATACAAATTTTATAAATAAATAAATAAATAAATAAATAAATAAATAAATAAATAAATATCCTTTATCTTCACTTTGTGTCAAGCTATGATGGAATCGTGGCAACTGCTGAACCATCCACACTTGACCTCCTGGCCCCTTCAGTCTATGTACAATGTCAGGGAACAGGACATTCCCTTCCTGCTATGTCAAGCCAACTCAGTGGTCATCGAGTCCACTCAGGGTCACCAGACAAGGGAGCACAGTACACCAATGGATCACAAGGGATGGAAGATTGACATGATGTCTCACCGAATCTACTCTGCCATTGGCCTCGGACTTAGGATCTCCAACTACAAGGCCACTATGGCCTGCTACCAATACTTTTGTGGCAGAAAATAGAGTTGCTTGCTGCATTCCTCCTGGACCAACAAAAGGACTTGGCCAGACTATTCATCGAGGAGGCAATGCAGCTCTCCAAACAACAGTTAGCGACAATGAGAAATCATGTTGACTGTGACTCCAGGGTGCTTGTTGGTGCAGTGGCCCTCAGGCAACATGTGTGGCTCCAAGCTGCCAATTTCCCACAGGAGACTAAGCAGAGGGTGGAGAACATGCCTTTTGACGGCACTGGACTCTTCCATGCAAAGATGGATGACAAGCTGGACTCTATCCACAAAGCATGCCTCACCGCCCTCAGGATGGGATGGGGACCTTCTCATCAGCGTCGTAAGTGGCTGTGGAATAAGCACAATCAATTCTGCCCTTTCCAACCTTATCAGCAGGGGTATTCCTTGCGTCGTCAACCCTTTCACCAATGCTGTACCTGCTGTACTGACACCCCAGTTTGTGCCCACCTTAGACTTGGTGTACAAATCTACCCCTACCTGGATGATTGGCTGCTAGTTTCATCCTCCAAAGTGGACCTTATAGCCTCAATCAAAACTACTTGCTCTTTACTCCATCACTCGAAGAATGACAGTTACAGGTAAGCAACCTGCCTTTACTTCATCAAGGGACCAGCTAGCTCTTCTTGTTAATGACCTGCTTTAATTCCAGCTGATCATTATCGGAGCCAAAACCAGCTTTAAAGATAGGCATGGTCAGGCATTTGCTAAGCTTTCTCCACCAGCAGGGAGGCACTGATAAGAGTCTCCTGGATTTGTTGCTTCTCTTTGCAACCTGCTTGTTCTCCTACTGGCCCAGACAACAGTGGTGGGGGAAGGAAAAGCAGTAGATGCCACTGTCTTCTTGCATTTCCGCTCCCTGCCTGTCAAGCAAGTTAGGGGTAGCAATGATGGGAAAGAGAACTACAACTAACAGCAGCTTGTGATAATGGCAGTGAGGAGGGAGGGAGTGGGACCACTGAGCATGCCCTCCCAAGAGGCCTAAAAACCTGCAGAGACCACTGGTGAGAGAAACTCTTTCCTTGTAGGAATTCATGTCTGCTTCAGCTTGCTTCTATTCTATTCTATTCTCTTCCCTCCCCATCCCTTTTTTCCTTTTGTATCGTGTCATTTAGAGTGTACACCTGCAGGCAAGAAATGTCTTGGTTTTTATTGATGACATGTATGCTGCGATGGGAGCATTTGCAGAGAAAATACAGGCTAAAACTTCAAAGCAAATAAAATATAGATCCTGATGCACAAGGGGAAGGCATTTCTCTGTGTGTCCATCACAGATTCCCCCTCATTTGCAACTCCTCAACACTCATAAAGCAACTGCAGGCTATTGCAGCTCTGAGCAAACAGTTTACAGGAGGCAATGCTACGAGAGATGTAGGTAATGAAGTGGGGTGGATTGGTAAATCCACTGCTACTACAGCTGAGATAGCAGGATCTTGAATCAAAGCAATATACTCCAGCACTGGGGAAGGAGAACAAACAGCCTTCAAAGAGCTGGATAATGTTTAAAAAAGTAAATGTAATTAATTTACTTCCTATTTTCCTTCTCTTTCAGGGCATGTAGCCTTCACAAGGCATCTTACAAAAATCTTTTTTTAAAAAATATAGAACAGCAACCAATAAGAAGTACTTAAATATGTCCAACTTTTAGAAAGGTTGAAATTAGTGGAAATTTTTCTCCAGCAAAACATATTAATTATACACAGTTGGGAATAAAAATATAAAATAGAGTTCCAAATTTAAAACCATCAGCAGTTTTTTAAATGAACATAGTCTAATCAAACATGAACCAGAATACAAATGTTTTCAAGATTTCTTTTTAAAGTCAGCAACAATGAGGGCATTTGTACCTCAACCATTGATACAAACTACTCTCTGTATGAGTGAAAATATATTTGGTTCATCAGACAAATGTTTAGTTTCTAATATATTTTAAATGGTCAAAAAACAGGTCTACAAGGGAACTTGTGGACTGGAACTTGTCATGCTGTTCACAGGCACTAGGCTACTTTGCACAGCACAATTCTCAGTGAGCTGCAGGCACACTGGCCACCGTTTCTCTCTACCTGACCATTGGACATTATATGAGACTTGCATAAACCCTGAGGGCCAGATTGGTATGTTCAGGGGTTGCTTATTCAAATCATGCTTGGCGCATGCCATGGCTCACTGTGTCTTAACCTATGGTGAATTCATTGTGGTGTGAGAACCAGCTCAGTAATAGGAGCCATAACATTTGTTGTGGCAATTGCATTTCACAATGATCTAATAACAGTTCGATATTCTAGTATAGAGAGAACTGTGTTTTAAGTGCTGGGGAAATGTGCTAAGCTTAAGGGGAAAAACCAGATTATCTTCAACATCGAGTGTTTCCAGATAGAGAGCTGTTAGTGCAACAAATAAAAAGGCATTGTGCAGCTACTCTGCCTTCGCCTCTTTAGCAGTTTTTCTTTTCCTGGTAAGGAAGAAAGATAGGGAGAGCAATGGCAAAACACAAGTGGGCTAGAAGTGGAAGAGTGCATCACCTAAAGCCCATGTAAAATGCTATGAATGTGGCAGGGTAATTGCACAATGAAAATATTGACTGGAAGTATTCAAAATACTTTTCTATACAAGTCTGTTAATCCTCTGTATCTACTCTGTTTCACAACAACATTATGAAGCTGTAGCTGCAGGGGGTTGGACCTGATGGCCTTTGTGACCCCTTCCAACTCTACTATGATTCTATGAGATCTGAGCAATATACAAAGAGCTCTTTTTTCCTGCTTCTCTGCTATGTAACCTATAGATGGGGCTGTGCTATGGTGGAGTAGCTCAGATACACAAGGAGAAACTGCCATTTTCTCTGTTCTAAAATAATACTCCATTTTCCCAATTCTGAATAAAAAATAGGAAAGTGTACTACAAAAACCAGAAGCAAGACTAGAAGATCACAATGTCTTCTAAAGAGCCTGTGAGCAACCATGAGTAAGAAATCATGACTATGCAATAGATGTCTCCTATAGAGCAACACAGAGTAACTACCGTCATGCCTCATTCATGGAATCTGAGGGGATGGGAGAGTTCCTGATGTCATTGCCTTCCATTTGTAATGGTCCTGTTTTTCCTATTGCATCATCTTTGCAAAAATATTAACTAAGGAGACTAAGATGTTATAGCTGCATAATGTCTTTGGGGGCAAAAACCTGTGGCCTCCCAACATCATCTGGAAGACCATAGTGCTGATGTTGTGTGAGTGTAGCTGGGTGTCCCAGTGAGCTGGCTGCCCATTGTCCACTAGTTTCAGCTTCTGAACCAAGCCAAGGGGATACCTACAAAGAGCACATTACAGTAGTCCAATCATGAAGTCACCAGGAATGGGAATAGTTTCTGAGAGGCGTGGCTGTCTAACTGCTTTGCATGATCTAAGCCAGGAAAATAAGCCACAACCCTTGGTTTTTAGAAGTTTTTTATCCACAACAAAAGGATACCCTGGCCAGGTGTTCTGACCATGGGCAGCTGGTCCAGCTAAGACACTCTACTTTAGATTCAGGCATACAAGGAATACACAAAACCACCTGTGTTACACATGATACAGTTTGTTGAATACAATAATGAAATGTGGATGTAGAGTGTTAATAAACAAGTGAAAGAAAGATTGCACTCCCCTCTCTGTGGGCTATTGCTCCTCCATGGGCCTTCAGTTGACATGCCAATTCCTCCCCACAAGCCAAGAATGAAGGACAAAACCTCTTGCCATGGATTTTATATAGGTCCTTTTTCCTACTACTGCAGAGCCTGTCAAGATGCACCCAGGCTCACTTCTTGTTGCTAGAAATTGAGATGTTTCAGTAAGGTGACCAGAGTTGTTCTTGCTACAAAGGCAAGTCTTCTCTACAGAATGGTTAGGGAAGGCAAGTTCAAAAGCAGCTTCTGCTGCTGTTCTTAAGTTGTTTAAGTTGAAGGCCATGAGGACTTGGCATGGTTTTAAGCCACTAGGAAATTTCATTAGACTACCTGCTGAATCTCAACAATCTCCTTGCCATTTTTTTGGTACAGCCTGAACAATACTCTAGAAGTGTTGGACTAACTGGACCTTTGGTCTGATCCAGCATGGTTGATGTTCTTATAGTTAAAAAGCCACTGGAGCTTATTGACTTACCTACAATCATGCAAATTGGATCTTTAACTTTGTGTGGGCATTGGTACTTTTCTTGAAAGCAGTGTTAAACCTCCTTATCTCCTCAACTTGTTTACATTTCACTCTTGCACAATATATGGGAACTGAGTAGCATCTATAGTTAATGGAGAGCCAGTGTGGTGTAGTAGTTAAGAACATGGGACTGAGACTCAGACGATCTGGGTTCTAGTCCCTGCTCAGCCATGGAGCCAACTGGGTGACTTTGGGCCTGTCACAGACTCTCAGTCCAACCTACCTCACAGGGTTGTTGTTGTGGGGATAAGGTGGAGGAGGAGATATAGGAAAAAAGCAGGATATAAATCGAAAAATAAATATTGGCTGCCTATTGAAAGTTGCCAACTTTTGAGTCTCCAGCTACCCCTTTAATAGTAGTCGGAGTGACATTGATTAGCATGTGGTCCTGTTTTCACCATTCCATGAGAAGCTTTACCTAAATCTTTGTTAAAGGCACAGGACATAGGACACACCACACTGCAGGTTTATTACCCCCACCTTGAATGGCCAGGTGACAACATTACACTCACAAGCAATTATTATCATTTATCATTATTATTATTATTATTTATAGCATTTCTGTACCAAAGCTCTCTAGGGGATTTGCAGCAAAGTGTAAATAAGGGGCTTGGTAGGCTTGTTGCAAGAGGATTAAGGTGGCATACGATGTAGCTCTTGTTCGAGCTGCCAGATGTAATCCACACAAGGCTGAAAAGCATTAACTAAAAGTTAGAGAAAATGAAATTTCTCTCTGCTACAGGACGATTAACTTTTGAGGCAATGGGAGATTTCAGGTAGTTGAGCAGTCAGCAGCTCAGCATTGATGTTGAACACAAAGGCATCTCAGAAGTTCACATTTCTGTTAGTGTGACTCTAAGACATGATTTTATAAAATAATGGGTTGAATTGAAACTCACTTGTACATGTCATAGGCATAGCAATGATTAACTTATGTTCCACTGATTTCAATGGTTCTGCTTCAAGTATGAATAAATCTGGGTCCAACTTGGTGTTCGTGGGCACAAGCCAGTGAAAGATACACACTTTTAAAATTCCACAGATTTCATGCAGAGTGATTTACCAAACTTCTGCTTAACTCTACATTGAAACCGACAGGACATGTGACTTGAGTCTGTTATTATCATCCTTACATTGCATTTACATCCGACCTTTTTTTCCTCTTGTGAGGAACCCAAGGCAGCTCATGTAGCTCTGTTTTATCCTCAGAATAACTACCATGTGAGATAGGTTATGTGAGTGATTGGCCCAAAGTCACCCAGTAAGCTTCATGGGTGGGGGTGAGACTAGAAGAGTCCAGCACTGAGTTGGCTCTGTGCTTCTGTTACCCAGAAGTCCTACTCAATTTCTTGAGCACTTATTCCCAAGTCAGCATGTGTGGCCTTCCAAGAGCTCCATTTAATCTGAATTGTGCCCGTTTTCCATTTCATACCATATGTCATAACACAGTGTATATAAAGCTGAATGAAGCAGCTACTGCCTTCCAGTGGGCATAAGATGTCAGTTAAGTATTTAGGCCACATTGGATCTGAGTGCTTTCCAACGATCTTGTTATCCAACTCTTCTCTGACAAGTGCACTGCTGATATAGCAATGAAGATTTCTCTGAGTAGTGGAGGTCATTGTGAGGATAATATGTAATTATTACATCATCAGCTTTTTGGTTCATGATATTTTTAAGGTGGTGATGGCTTGGTTTATTATGTGCCATTTACCATAAGTGGTTTTGTTGCTCTGGTTGCAGTTTTGGTGCCCATTAAGATGGAAACTGTATGCAAATTGGAATTATCCATTAATATCTATAATTCATGTTGGAATGGAGGAGATTGCTTGGTATGGGAGGAAACCATAAACAGGAGTTTTATGAACAGTAAAAATCTTGCAAGGTGGTTCTCTAAAAATAATTTCCCCTAGTAGTCTAACATAAATCCTTAATTTTAGTAGCACACATAGCAGGATGAAATGATGATTGATTTTTTTTCCAAAGCATTGTGGGCTGCCACAACACAGCCTTTGCCATAAAAGACTAGACATTTTCAATTGCTTTTTATAACTTCAGAATTGATTTTATTTGCTTAGCACCTGACTAAGGTAATGAAAGAAAAAGAAATACAGCCAAATGCCAAAGCAGACAGTTCCAAAAAATGCAGTTTTTGAAATTATGTCACTGTAGATTAAAGAAAAATAAGAGAAATATTGCACAGCTGTTTCTGTAGGAATGCCAAGGCATCCCACTGTAGGATCAGACAGTTTTGCACTTAGTACAGGAAAATGTTGGGCATTCAGCAAAGAATTCAGAACATCAAAATAAAGAGTGGTGTAATGGTTAGTTCAACCATGGAGCTCACTCTTGGACCAGTCATTGGTGGCATTCCCACAATGTGATGAGCAACCCTGCATGGTTATTCTGGTTAATTTCTCTTCTCTTCTCTTTTCTTTTGCCACAATCTATCGAACAGTTGATTGAGTGGTTTCTACTTTATTGTGGTTTCCATCCTTCCCACTCCGTCCTCCCCCTGTTGGCAGGTACCCCATCAGCCTGAAATTCAATCCCAAGATGCATCACTCCCTGCCTATGTCATCTGGCTCTTCCTCATCAGTCCACACTGAATGGCTGGAGTGGCTGCTCTGGTTGCCACTTTTTCTAGGGTACTCTTGCGTACCAGTTGCATACCAAGACCATGGAAACCAATTGCTCTTTCCACCAGACTCTATGATAGCCACATGGAAACCATGGTCCTGAGTTCAAACAGCAAAACAAGCTATGGTGATACGGAGAAACTGTAGAATAACCTATGGTTTCTTATCTTGGTTTCTAGACACCAAACATAATGACTAAGGTTCAGACAGCTCAGCAGACCAATAACAATAAAAAACCCAGTATGATTATGCTGTCTGAACCCATTCATAGTCTATAGGTGTCATGCAAATGGTGGTGTTGCCTTACTCCTGTCAAATGCATGGCACATTTGGTTTTCATGGAATCACAGAGAGGAGCAGCAGTTTGTTGGATGGTTTCCATGCTTTACCATGGCTTATTCATTTGAACCCAGAAGCATGGTTTCCATGTAGCTACCATAGAGTCTGGTGGAAAGAATGGCAATTGTAGGAATCAGTATACTGTCCAGCCTATATATGAAGACCATTGGGGAAGAGATGGGTGATATAGGCAGGAGTTCACCATGAGATTGGAAAACACACAGTTGTCTGACAGCCTTTCCCAGGTAAGAAAGCACATGGAAAGCACTTGGAAACTGCATGGCATGGTTCAGCATTATGCGTGAATGTAGCATATCTGTCTAACTTACCTCACAGAGTTGTTGGGATAAAAGTGCGGGTGGGGGGAGTCCATGTATGCTACCCTGAGATTTTTGCAGGAAAGTGAAATATAAAGGTAACTATTAAAATAATAACTGAATGGCTAATCTTCTCTTTTGAACACACAGATATAGCTTCACTGACAAATTAACAGAATTCTTTTATATCTGATCCCCACTTCTTGTTGTTGTAATAAAGACTTGCTTTCAGGAACTGTATAAACACAATATTTGAAAAATGCTTTTTCTTGCCTTTCAAGAAAAGGAACTTTTATTGCAAAGGGAAGACTTTTCATTTCTCCAAAATTTACTGAATTATATAGAATTCAATTTTTATATGGCTCATGTTCAGTGGTAGGTTTTAAAAATGAGTAAAGAAACCACTGTGTCCTTTTTCATTTTAGGATTTATGATTGTTGCTTTGCAACAATGTTACCTATAACCCCATAACTGTAAAATGTATGGGAATGAGATTTCATTTTCTTTAGTCTTATAGATGTTGCAGTTGTGATCTTCTGTATCAATTCAGGGTTTAAGGTCTTCTCATGCTGTTCTGATGGAGCCTTGTTGTTAAGTATTGAGATGAAAAGAACTGAAGATATACTGCATTTTCTGTGCACAGAGATTTCACATTAGATAGGTCACCCCCCAACCCCTCCCCATCTGTGTAATTTGTCAGAGTTTCCCTTTTTGGCATTTCTAAAAGATGGTTAAAAGAAGTAAGAACGTTATGTGACTTCCTTGTCTTCATAACAACTTGTCAGTGGCTGATATAAACTAGTTAACCATATTGAACTGGGGTAGATTATTTTTTCAAGAGAAGAAAAAAACACTGGATTTGGGTTTGCACAATTGGGGAGGTACTTTGCAAATAGCAGGGGAATAAACAGATCTTTAAATTGTCTTAGATAAAATGTGCTCTGAATTTTTATCTAGTGGGTCAGCGAATGTACCACTTTTGTCTCGCCAACTTGCCATATACCTAATATTACTTGACTGACTGTAAATGAAGCCTGTCATATTAAGACAATCAGAGAGAAGGTTTTTTTTGCATGTGTGGGCAGGTATGCCCTTTGTACTTATTTTTGACAGTAGTAAATAGCAAGATTTCCTGTAATGCTGCTGTTTCACCTGTTTTACTTGAAATAAATATCTGTCCAAATGAAGGAAATGTTATCTTCTAGGAAAATTACCGGGCTACCAAATAATTGTTGATTTTGTGACGAAGATTGCTGTGAAAACAGCATGACTGAATTTTCTTAAATGCCTGTTTGAACTGATATGTCAAGCTAATGTTGCTGACTCGGATATGTGTGCTAAAGTTTCGTAAGCAATGATTTGTATTATGCCAGGGAGTTATTCTTTTTTAAAGAACTGTTTAAGGGCAATGCCAGGCATTGGTGTTGATATATCTGGTCTCTCCCAATGTGTGTTCAGCACCATTGCCAAAGCAGCTGCAATGTGTACTTCTTATCTTTATTCTCAGGACAAGCATGTATGCTAGAGGGGATACTTGCCTACGCCTATTCTGCAAGCTTGGGTGATGAGAACGGGATGAGGGGAAGCCAATGATGGACCCAAATCAGATTGGGAACCTCAGTTTGGAGATTTACTCAATTTTTTCCAGTTGTGAAGGCTGATTATTTTAACTGAGTGGTCAAATACAGGGTCTATGATATGCCACAGAAGAGGACTCAAGAGGGAACTTGCCCTCCTATTTCTGTTCCCTGGCTTTGCTGATTGACCCCTGCCTGGTTGTTCCCTGCATGTAGCCTTCTGGGCAACTGGGTGTGCAGCAGGGAGATAGAGTTGGGCTGCTTTCCTTGCTTGAAGCAGGGAGCCAGGCTCATGTCCCCAGGAAGCGAGAGGGAGTAGAGAGGGCCTTGTTTGCTTTAAACCACAAGTATTGCTGTGAATGGTTACAACTGCAGCAGAAGAAGGCTACTGTGAACAACATAAGGAGCGTTCTGGCAAATGCCGCCTTCTCTGTGTTTGATTTTTCAACTGCTTACATAACAAATCTAGCAGCGCATGAAAGCAATCTCCCTTATTATAAAATTGTGTTCAATGAGTTCTTCCTAAATATGTCACAGCTCATTTGAGGTTGTTTAGCTTAAAGTGGCTCATCTGAGCATTTTGTTCAGACTGGAGACATTTGCTTTGTTAGTGATAAGGCAAATGAGCCCTCGGTGGTTTCGGAAGCCACGTAAATCCAGTTGTCAATTAATGGATTGCTGCTAAACAAAGCTGTCAGTTTGACTGCTTTGACATAGTTTGTACATACAGAGTCAGTGTCGCTGTTTTTCCATGATGTGCATACAGAAACACCCTCCCACCACTAATAGGAATGTGTGCACATTTGTGCTTTATCCTGTAAGATACGAAAGAAGCAAAATAACTCAATGAGGCCTCCCAAGGGAAATGGCACTTGCACCTGCAATATGTTGTACATTTAGGAGACAGAACAAGAGACCTTTAGGAGTCACATTAATTAAATTTTATTTCGTTGGCTCAGCTTTGAGCTTAATTAAATTGCATCATCTAGAATAGAACACTGCATTGTAATTAAGAACTGAAATACTAATGATGAACTACAATAATAACTGTTCATTCTTAATCAGCGCACAGTTTAACTGGAACTTTCTGAACTTACCCTTTTGGCATTCTTTCTGGCCCCTTTGCAGTCTGTGACATCCACTTGAATCACTGCACTGGAATTTGAGTAGGGTCAGAAAGGCGGCAGAGTTGTCCTGTTCACTACTTAATACCTAGCTCCTTTAAAAGGGCAGTAGCATGAAGGGAAGCCTCTGAACCTCTGCAAATGTTGGCTGCAACTTTGCAGAAAGCAGTCTTGGTAGGGGAGACAACTTTGTGCATAGGCTGGAAGTGCTAGAAATGCAGATTCTGGAACTCAGGGCTGCTGACAGCTGCTTTATGATTACATGGTGGTTCTGTGATTCACAGAAAGAATTAGCTGAATTTGCAACACAACACAACTTTATCTTTAAACCTTTCTTTAAGGATGAGGAACACATTGATTTGAATGTTAACATCTGAATTTTATGTTACAATTCTGTAATGTTTGCTGTGTGAAGAGAAACATGTGGGTTGGCATTCCTGCAAACCTATAGGCAAATGGCAGGTGATCTGCGACTTACTGGCTCATCATTGTAAGAATTCATGTCATGCCTTCTTGGTTGTGTATTTCTCATGAACCCAGCATGGTCTAGAACTAGAATTGTTTTGTCTTCCTAAGTAAAAGCATAATTGAGAGTAATCACCACATAGCCCATGGACACCATGTCAGCTGAAACAAAGCAGAAGAGGCAATCACGAATAGTGGTCTCTGAAGATATTGTATTAAATCCAACATTGCACAGGCAGACTTCCACTTGTGCAGTAGAACTTCCTTTTCCTTTTTCCACCTCTGCAGCCTCTGTATACCACCTCAGTCTGTTCTCAAGGGACCCAATCCTGCTTGAGCAGATTTGGAAGTGTGCAAGGGGGCAGCAGGAAGAGGGCAAACCCATTCCATCACCAGTTTCCATTCTGCTCCAGTCCATTTTGACCACCCTATTTTGAAGATTACATGGCTTGTTTAAGCTAAAGAGTATGGATAAAATTGCTGTGAAGGGTACAATCTTGCCAATGTTAAGATGTTTAAGTTTCATGGATTCCAGCTGGAGAGTTAAGCATCTGCATATCTCTGTCTCACTGAAATCAATACAATTTAAAGGTGGTTAAAGATAGCTGGATTGTGCCCAGAGTTGGGCTGGTATGTACTCATGGCACACAGTGACAGGAAAAGAAGATGTAAAAGACCAAAAATAAAAAAAGCTTAACTATGAAGGCTCTGCACCCATAAACTGTTTTTCTGGCAATAACTTTTCAGACACTTCTTGCTTAACCTCTGAAATGGATTGGATGAATATCCCAAA
This sequence comes from Varanus komodoensis, assembly GCF_004798865.1. Lineage (NCBI taxonomy): Eukaryota > Metazoa > Chordata > Lepidosauria > Squamata > Varanidae > Varanus > Varanus komodoensis. The sequence continues at coordinate 2,670,268 of NW_025336114.1, read as the reverse complement.
GCATCACAGTGGTATCGTATGAAGAATAGACATGAAAGGATCAGAAAAGTTACCACAGGGATTGTAATAACATAGTGTTTATAGCAACACTGCTTTATGGACTCCAGTGAGATTGGCTACATAGCTGTGTAGAAAGGCTGGAATACCCAATTCATTTTTCATTTTTGAAAAATAAACTGTGAGTATCCATTTTTAAGATCAGCTCAGTGCTTCCAGAAACATACTTGTGTGATCACACAAAAAATTCAGAGCCAGACTCTTGGGGGTGAGAGTGGGAGGGGGAGGGGGGAATGGGCTTCTGTCTTTCTCATGGATTAATGGCAAGGCTGGGTGTTTTTTGGTTTTGAAGTGTCTCATCTATATTTGATGAGGGGAATCTGAACACCATGCTTATTTTAGCTAAAAGCACAGAGCTTTCAACTGGCTGCAGATTCAGAAGAGGAGGGTTATTTGAAAAGAGAGAGAGAGCTTACAGTAGGCTTAGAGCTGATTATGAGGTCAAGATGGTAGTTCTGGTGTTGGTAAATTAGACAGAATCAGAAAACATGGCTAAGGGCCGAATCAACACAATCACTTGTTATAATTCTCTCATCTGTGGTGTCTCATCCGTGTAACCACAAACAAAAAATCGGAGGTGATGAGGTAACTTGAGAGCATTCCTTCAGAGGCCAACTTGTATAGGTTAGAAATATATACACAGGCCCTTTCCACTAGCAGTGTATTTATATTGTGAATTTTAACAAAATGAAAACATAAAAAGAAAGAAAAAAACATTTTCTTACATAAATTGAAATGAAGACACTTACAATGGAGGCATAAAAATGTGCATTTGGGAGTATATTTGTATATATGAAAAGACAGGATCAATAAAAAACAATTATTCATAAACTTCAAGAAAGACCAAACATCCATATTTTTATTCATGAGTAGGTGGCATCTAGACACAACCCATTCAAATGTTGAAAGCATTGCTAAGGCCTCAGTTCATTATGTCATGGAGGTAAATGTTTATCTTTCCACTGTTGTAATCTCAGCCTTTTAGCAGTCAAAAGGATGTAGAAAACATACTTAATCTAACTTTCCATTAACCACCAAGAAACAGGTAATTAATCTTAGAGAACATGTGCTTCAGTAAATTTTAAAGAGCAATTCAATACAAAGTTTATCTCTATTATGACCTCCTTCCAAAAAGAAGCAACTATTAGACATTGCCAAAACATAGGGGTAAGACAAGCATTAATTGTATTGACATCTCCATTAATTCACCAGTTAATACAAAATCTTATTGAAAAAAGATGTTATGGCATCCAAAAAACACACAAGTTCTTTTTCCCCTGAATAAGCTGTAACCTAAGATTGACTGACACTTCTGGCATATGCTTCCCTGGTCCATTGTAAACATCTTTTACTTCTCAGATGTTATGGATGCACTGTAGGCATGATGTTTCTTGAAATGTCTTCTGGGGTATAACTGCCCCTTCTCCCTAAAATATGATGTCATTCTTTACACAAAGTTCATCCAGTATCTGAAAGAATAGTGTTATCACTTTTGGTACATGCTTTTTTGTTTTTGGCCAAAACTGTGCTATATTGATAGAAACATAGAAACAGAACGAGTCAGAAGCCTGCAGTCAACCAGTACCCTGAGGTTCCTTTCACAAGTGCTGCTCTCCAGCCACTTGTCACCTAACCTGTACTTATGACAGCTATTCCTATGCCCCAAGTGCAAGACCTTGCACTTATCCACATTGAACGCCATCCTGTTGTCTCCTGCCCACTTCCATAGTCTGTCCAGATCCTTTTGGATCTGGAGTACCTGCTCCTCAGTTGTGGCCAATGCTCCAGTTTTAGTGTTGTCTGCGAATTTGATCAGCAGACTGTTCACCCCTTCCATGTTGTTAATGAAAAGATTAAACAGTACACTACAGATTGCTGCAGGAAGCAGACTTGACCTGACAGACCCCGCTTGTCACTGGCTGCCATCCCGATGATTCCCTGCTAATGGTTATCTTCTGCTTTCGGTCAGTCAACCATGCCCTAATCCACAGGACAGTGCTTTGGTGTATCCCAAAACTCCTCAGTTTCTCCACCAGGATATCATGGGGCACTTTGTCAAAGGCCTTGCTGAAATCCAGGTATACCACATCCACTGCATCCCCTCCATCTAGCCATCTTGAAACCTTGTCATAGAATTCCACAAGGTTTGTCTGTCAGGACCTGTTTTTGCGGAAGCCATGTTGTGTGGCTGTCAGCCTCCCTTCCCTATCTAGCATTGCTAGATCGCTCTCTATTATGAGCCTTTCCATTGTTTTTCCTACAATGGACGTAAGGCTAACCGGTCTATAATTCCCCATGTCCTTTCTACTAACCTTTTTGAAAATTGGGACCACTGATGCCACCCTCCAGTCCTCTGGAACTTCACCCGTTCTCCACGAGGTCTCAAAAATGGAGGCCAGCAGGTGTGAGAGAACCCCTGCCAACTCTCTAAGTACTCTCGGGTGTAACCTGTCAGGGCCTGGCGCCTTGTAATGTCCAATGCCCTGAGGAGCCCCTCGACTTCTAGGGGGGTGACTCTAATCTGCGCCCCTAAGTCCCCAGCCTCATCTAATCTCCTATGCGGATATCCCCCGTCCTGCTTTGGGGAGAACACAGAGGCAAAATAGTCATTTAGCATCTGTGCCTGTTCCCTCATATCAGTCACTGGATTTCCTTCCTTATTTAGTGGTCCCACCACTTGTCTCCCCTTCCTCTTCCTATTTACATGCTGAAAGAAGCCCTTTTTGTTGCTCTTGATATTCTTGGCAAGTCTCAGCTCATAATCAACCTTAGCCTTGTGAAGAATCCTTCTGCAATGGGCCTCCTCCTCCCGGAATACCCTTTTGTCTATTTCCCCCAGTACCCATTTCCTACGGAGGCTCCTCTTTCATCTAATCCCTCTAACCACGTCCTTTCGCATCCATGGCTGCACTCTCCTCCGCCTCCCCACCTTACTGACTAGAGGTATCGTCAAGGCTTGCGCCTCCAAAACCTCCCTTTTGAGTGCCATCCACCCCTCCTCAACTCGCTTACCTTCCAGTAACCTATCCCAGGAGGCTTTCCCCAGTCTGGCCTTCAGTTGGCCAAAGTTGGCCCTCTTGAAGTCCCAGCTTCTAGTGCTCGACCTGCTACACGTCTCCAGTCCCTTGATCTCAAAGCAAAGGATGGAGTGATCACTCGCATCCAGAGCTCCCCTAATCTGTATTTCATCTATCAGCTCCTCCCTATTGGTCAAGACCAAGTCAAGGATGTTTCCCCCCCTCGTCACCTCTTGGACCCTCTGTGTGAAAAACCCTCCCTCTATAGCTTCTAGGAAGTGATGTGACCTGGCTGTCACCGCCGAGTGAGTCTCCCAATAGTATCCGGGAGATTGAAATCTCCCATAATTACTGTGTCTCTCCCCCGAGATATCCTTAGAATCTGGCCTGTCAGGACATCATCCAGGGTCTCAAGTTGAC